>NC_092772.1:4225723-4565951 GCF_047496795.1 Chiloscyllium punctatum
CATCAATCTTCTTTGTCATCTCTTCAAAAAACTCAACCAAATTAATGAGACATGATTTCCCATGCAGAAAACTACGTTGTCTACCCCGATCAGCCCTTGGCTTCCCAAATGTATGTAAATGGTATTCCTCAGAATCCCCCCAACAACTTACCCACCACTGACATCAGGCTCACTGGTCTATCGATCCCCGGCTTTTTGGGGTCACTGTTTCCTTTTCTAGTCCCACTCCTCCACTGCTCACAACAAATGTTAAATGTGACCAGGTTGGTGATATGGCCGATGATATCGGTCTCAGACTGAGTCAGGGTTAGTTTTAGGAACAAGTTAGGCTAGTTTCTTTAATCTGCTAAAACAACACGTTTATGATCCAGAGCAATGTTACTCAAACTATGATGGAAAGATGAATGGCAAACTGTTTGAGTATTGAAATAATATAATCAATATTTCCCTTTCTAAAAACACACACACACACACACACACACAGACACACACACAGACACACACACACATACACACACACACTGACACACTGACACACACACACTGACACACACACACACTGACACACACACACATATACACACACACAGACACACACACACAGACACACACACACACGCACCGACACACACACACACATATACACACACAGACACACACACACACAATCTCTGCAATTTTAACTTGAAAGAACTTTGTCCAAATATTATTGGAACTCATGACAAAGGAAAAATTGTGAGATTGTCCAAAACATTATTCTGCTTCTGAAGATATTGTACTCACACAAGCTGCTAGCAATGGGATTTCATCCTGGGAGAGTTTGGATTTGACTGAATTCCCTTTGCCTTATGCAGTGAGTAGATTCCAGTGAATTCTGGTTCGGGATCATCCAAAGGGTAGCACGGTGGTTAGCACTGCTGCCTCACAGCACCAGGGACTTGGGGTCGATTCCAGCCTTGGGTGACTGTCTGTGTGGAGTTTGCACATTCTCCCCTTGTCTGTGTGAGCTCCTAATGGGTGATCCAGTTTCCTACAACAAACTGTGTAGGTTCGGTGGATTGGTCATGCTAAATTGTCTGTAGTGTTCAGGGATTTCTAGGTTATGTGCAATAGTCAGGGGTAAATATATGGAAATGGGTTGGGAAGGTTGGTATGGACTTGTTGGGTCGAAGGGCCTGTTTCAACACTGTAGGGATTCCATAAAAATAAGAACGGCAACGATGACTGTAGAGTTTTTTTTTAGCTCGAACACATTGCTGTGATGAGGAACAATGAAGGAGAGAGAGTGCAATAGGCCAATCCTTCTCAGGCAGATTACATTTTCTCCCTCTCTGAGTTGAATCACACAGTAATGTCATCCTCTCCCCAACTGGACCATGTGAGGTCTCCTTGTACATTGTCCAAACTATGTATCCATCACATTCCCTGTTCCATGTAGGTGCATCTTTGCTGCTGTCATACACAGAGCCATACCCTGAGCAGAAAATGGTCTCGGTCAATTTGATATATGTTTACATGTCCCTACATCATTAAAAAATAAAAAGTTAAATTTATTCAGTATACCTGCGTTAAACTGAATGCATTTTTAAAAGAAATACAGAAATTGCTGGAAAAGCTCGCATGGTCTCTCAGTACCTAGATGCTGTAGTTGTACCATCCTCCACCACTTCCTCTGGCAGCTCATTCCATACGCAAACCACCAATATTTGTGAAATGGTGCCCTTTAGGCCTCCTCAAAACCTTTCCCCTCTCACTTTCCACCAAAGCCCTCTAGTTTTGGATGTCCCTAACCTGCTGGAAAACCCCTAACGACTCACCCTATCCATGGCCATTTTGATTTTATAAACCTTTGCTGCAAAATGTGACTCCAATCAACACGAATGGCTGTACTTTCAGTCATCCTGGGACTAAATTCTGAAATGCAATACTGACACCTCTTCCTTCTCCATCAAGTCACAATTCTAAATCCATTTTAATCAGTTTGTTCAGATGTATCCTGAAACACTTCTGTGGGATTTACACCTAGACCTTTGTGCCCGGAGGCAGGGACACTAGCATCACTCAGCAATACCCATAAAGCTGTAACATTATTCTCCTGTGTGTTTGTTCATCAGACTGTCCTGACATGCTGGGACATACCTCTGCAACAGGCAGGACTTGAGTCCAGGCCTTCTAGCCCAGAGCTAGGAACACTACCACACAAGTTCAGGAATTGGAATCAAATCCAGAGCTCTGGCTCAGAGGCAGGGACACTACCCACCACACTACCATACCCAGATTTTGGGTCATATTTTAGTGCCCACTTTTAGCTCAGTGTGGATTTATTATAATCAGGTTGCCATTACTGAACTACACAAAACACTTTGTATTGTTAAACAAATGCAAGATATTTGTCTCAACTGTAGGATATTGAGTGTACGTGCTGCGCTATCGAAATTAACTATGAGCATCTTTAATTGCTATTATCTGTAGTCTGCAATATTAAGGAAAGAAATCCTGCAGACACACTCTGCCCAATGAAGGGTCTCAAATAGATATTTATTACTGATCACCAGAGACGAAGGGAGAGCTTAATTTCTGACCCCAAAACACCGATCACTCTTACCCAACTCTCACGTGTGACTCCCCTTTTCCTAAAACCATGAAATGACACCAGGCCGCTGATTACTGTCCAGCCTCTCCTCCCCACTGACTGTGTCTGCAATCTGTCCCTCCTCCCCCTAACCACACAAGGCAAACCAAGCTCAGGTTCTTTGTGAAAATCAAGGCCGGAGTGTGTCAGCCTCCTGGAGATGGATGGGCATTTTAAAATTGAAGGGGGAGGGTGAGGTGACAGTAATATCACTCACTGGGCTGGGGGGTGGCGGATGGAGTTTAGTTTGGATTAATGCGAGGTATTGGGTTTGGTCAATCAAACAACAGCAGGACCTATACAATTAAAAGTAGAGCCTTTGGCAGTGCTGTAGTACAGAAACCTAGGCCGTCAGGTTTAATTCTTTAAAATTTGCATCTCATATAGATAGTGTGGTTAAGAAGGTGTTTAACACACATGTCTTCATAGGACAGACCTTTGAGTATCGGAATTGGGATGTCATGTTGTGATTGTACAGGACATTTGTGAGACCTCTTCTGGAATACTGTGTCCAGTCTGGTCACCCTGCCCGCTCATTCCATAGGCACACCACCCTCTGGGTGAAACAGCTGCCCCTTATGTCACTAATAAATGTTTCCCGTCTCACCTTTAGCCTATGTCCTCTAGTTTTGGACTCCCCGTACCCTTAGAAAATACCTTGACTATTCACTTTGATATTACTGACATTGATATTATTAAACTGGAGAGGATTGAGAAGAGATTAACCTGGATGTTGCTGGGAAAGGAGGGTGTGAGCTATAAGGAGAGGCTGGATCGGCTGGGACTTTTTTCACTGAAGAATATGAGATTAAGCAGTAACTTTACAGAGGTTTATAAAATAATGAGGGTTACAGAGAAGCTGAAGGACTGATGTCTTTTCTCGAGAGTTGGGGATTCAAAACTGAGGGATTTTTAAGGTGTGAGGAAAAAAGATTTACGAAAGTCATGAGAGGTAATTATGTTAGACAGACTCTGGCTTGTGTGTGGAATGAACTTCTAGAGGAAGTGGTGAAAGTAGGGACAGTTACAACGTTTAAAGGACATTTAGATCAGTCCATGGATAGGACATCAGTTTGGATGTTGCTGTGAGCAGCTGCCGTCTCCCCGCCCCCCCCCCCCCCCGAGTGAATCCCTGTTGGTTTTCACCCTCTGCCAATGCCTGTGCAGTGGCGTGTGGAGGCCAGCAGAGGGTGGCATTGCATCACTTTAAGCACCACAGAGACTGCCAGACCTGCCCCACACAGATACACACAGATACACACACGGGAATGGTTAGGGCACTGCGTGAAGCTCATCTGGTAACTTAAATGAAACATAAAGAAATGCTCAATTCGCCTCGTAAACTGTTAAAATATGAGTGACAGAGAACTCCCAAATTCCACTGTTTAAATAAAATCATCAATTTATTTTTTCACTCTGAAAGTGAACATTTTACATCAACTATTCACAATTCTGGGACCCTCTTTCTCTTAACTGCTTATTACCCGACTCCAGCTCTACAGCAATATACTGTTTCTGGGTCTGCCATCCTCTCGTATCACAGGTGCTTGTAAGCTCTCAGTTCAGAACAGCATTCCCTCTCTCTTACAGTTATAGTACACCCTTTCAACTTCACCACATTATACCCTGATGAATATCGATAAGTGGGACCTATCCGGATTTCTCTTGCTCTGTGGTTTGTCAATATTTCATTCGCTCTGTCTGGTGTGTGTCAGGACTGTTGTTGTTCCATTGACAGTATGTCATTATTAGACACTGTCCGTGGGAGTATATCAGTATTTCACTTGCTCACACTCGTGTATGTGGGGCAGGATTTCAGTTGTTTCATGGGGACTGTGACACTATAACAATCTCAATGTTTGTAGGTGGCACCGAACTTGGAAGAACTCTGAAGTCTATGGAGGTCATTGTGGAACTCTAACACGACAGTGACACGTTGGAGTAGTGTTCAAGTGTAAGGCAGGTGGGGATCAATGCAGAGCAGTTTGAGGTGATACACTTTGGTAGGAAGAACAATGAAAGACAGTTTAAAACAGGCCGTACAGTTATAAAGGGGGTGCAGGAGCAGAGAGCGCTGGGTGTATATGAGCACAGATTGTTGAAGATATCAGGACAAGTGGGGAGAGCAGTAACTATCACAGATTAGTTTCAGTATCTGAGCTGTTTCCAGGGGGAGGTGTAGGAGGGAGTCTCGGTGCTCCCTTCCTGGGAGGTGGTGGTGATGATGTATTGTGAGCCGACCCTCCTGCCCACCGAGACCGTGGGGATTCCATTTGTACCAGCTCGACACAAAAGGGAGATGGCATCAGGGCCACGGCTTCTAAGTTGTGCCGAGGGGAATCGGAGCTGCCAGTGGGTTTAAAGTGAGAATTGCCCTTCACTGAACATTGCTCCTTACTCGGTCGGTGGGACGTGGATGTTTCAGAATCTCCACACGAGGCGTCCCGGTCCTCTCCGGCTCCTACCAGGGTCCTCCCCACATGGCGGGGGGAGGGGGGTGAGGGAACGGATATCGGGCACTCCACCACTCGGATAGGCCCTCCCTGTCCTATTCCAGGCTGTTTCTCCTGCAATGGGAGAAAGGGAGGGAGGGTGGGAGTATGTGACCCTGCTGTTAGTGCTGGTATAGGTGGGGGGACATGGGGAGGGGTATGATAGAATCAGACCACAGTGTTGTTCCCATGCAGTGTTATTAATGTGAGGGGTAAAGTGGAGGGAGGAAGTGAGAGAGATGAAGAGGGAGAAGGAGAGGGAGAGAGAGAGAGAGAGCAGGAGAGAGGGAGAGAGAGAGAGAGAGAGACAGACAGACAGACAGACAGCAGGAGAGAGGGAGAGAGAGAAAGCGCGCGGCAGTGGGGAAGATGCTATAACAGATATATAGTGAATGTGAGAGAGCAGAGAGAATACAGTGACCCTTATCCTGACAGAGTGGGGAAGGTTATTGATGCTTGTCCTGTATTGCTGGACATTTCTTCAGACCGCAGATACTGCACTGAGCTGGGTGGGGAGCTCAGACCATGCCCGGTGGTTCTGGTGTTGTGGCCCCCTCTGGGAAGAAAATGGTCCCCCTCTGTACTAGCCCATCCACCAGGCCCTCCGTGCCCCTGTCAACAAACCCTAGTGTAAATCACTTATCTGCCATACTCGGGGTAAACTGTATAGGGCAGCTCCAAACTGAGAAAGCTCAACCGTGTGCCCATTTGGGCTTTTAAACATGGCACTAGTGCCAGAGATCATGGAATATCCAGGGGCATCCGGACGATGGTGTGCACCTCCAGTCATGATGGGTGAGATCATCTGGTTGGTATTGAATGAGATGGACACTATGGGGTGGTGTGGGTAGTTAATGAGGTGAGTCTGATAAGATAGCATAAGAAAACTAGCTCGGTCTGTTGCGGTTGATCCCTCTGTCCCAGTCAATTAAAATGGCACTGAGAGAAATTATTGTCAGAATCTGTCCAATGAATATTGGACTCTGTTGAACCCAGTCCCATTTACAAAGCTGGAGAACAAATGTTCATACAAAACTCTCCATCATTTCACCTCACACCAATATCCCTTTTTCCCATCTTTCCTGGGAAGACAGGCTCATGTTACAGGATGCTATCGAAGTGTCTACATTTCAGCATTCTGAAACCTGGGAACACATCCTTCCATGACACTGTCTCTCAATCTCCCCTTCTCTGTCTACTTCCCAACCCACCCCCATGTGGTGATATTTAAACTGATTCCCCCGCCATCTCTCTCTGGCAGTGATGTTCGCACCCATAGCAACCCCTTATCACGGCACAAAGGAGATTATGGAGCTGTAAATGGGTGGGAGCGGCACATCCTGTCACTTCCATCCCGGGCTGCAAGTTTCCCCACACTGGGCAGGGGTCTAACACAGTGTTACTGAGCAACGCGCAGGGGTGGGGTACACAGTCCTACATAATGGGAAGGTAAATGCTCCTGGGTTACAGATCAATGCACTGGGGTGGTGTACACAGACCTACATGCTGGGGGGGTAACTGCTCCTGGGTTACAGATCAATGGACCTGGGTGGTGTACACAGTCCTACATGCTGGGAGGGTAACTGCTCCTGGGTTACAGATCAATGGACCTGGGTGGTGTACACAGTCCTACATGCTGGGAGGGTAACTGCTCCTGGGTTACAGATCAATGTACTGGGGTGGTGTACACAGTCCTACATGCTGGGAGGGTAACTGCTCCTGGGTTACAGATCAATGCACTGGGGTGGGGTACACAGTCCTACATGCTGGGAGGGTAAATGCTCCTGGTTGACAGATCAATGCACTGGGGTGGGGTACACAGTCCTATATGCTGGGAGGATAACTGCTCCTGGGTTACAAATCGATGCACTGGGGTGGTTTACACAGTCCTACATACTGGGAGGGTAACTGCTTCTGGTTTACAGATGAATGTACTGGGGTGGGGTACACAGTCCTACATGCTGGGAGGGTAACTGCTCCTGGTTTACAGATCAATGCACTGGGTTGGGATACACAGTCCTATATGCTGGGAGGGTAACTGCTCCTGGGTTACAGATCAATGTACTGGGGTGGGGTACATAGTCCTGCATGCTGGGAGGGTAACTGCTCCTGGTTTACAGATCGATGCACTGGGGTGGTGTACACAGTCCGACATGCTGGGTGGGTAACTGCTCCTGAATTACAGATCAATGCACTGGGGTGGGCTACACAGCCCTCCATGCTGGGAGGGTAACTGCTCCTGGGTGACAGATTAATTCCCGGGTGATCACTGCACAGATCGCTATCTAGTTGAGGTTTATAGATAATGCAATTATATGGATTCGGTAGCTCCTTCTGCTGGATGGATATTTGTTTCAGGTTCACACATTAGTGCCCTGCTGTGGTCTGCACAGCTCCCTGTGCTGCACAGATATCTAGTCCGGGGTTATAGATCAATGCATTGCTGTGGTCTGCACAGCTCCCAGTGCGGAACAGATATATGGTCTGGGTTTATAGATCAATGCACTACTGTGGTCTGTGCAGTGTCCCACACTGGACAGATTGCTGGATTGTATTGTCCCAGTGTAATGGCTGAATCTGCACATTGCTTCACCCTGGCCATATTGCTGGATTGTATTGAGCAGTGCAATGGATGAATCTGGACAGATTGCTGTGTTGTACTGAGCAGTAAACTGGCCTGGTCTGTACAGTGTTCCACGGTGAACAGATATCTCCCCGGGGTTGATGGTGTCCGGGCTGGTTCTGGGAGGTGGATTGAGAATGTGGTATATCGAAATATCTCAGCTTTTCTGGCAATGCCTTTAGTTCCCATTCCTGTGATTGGACCCTCCGTCTCTCACCCCATTAATGTTACATAGTGTCCAGGCACAGTACATCATGTTGGTGGGGTGGATAGGGGGGAAAGGTCATGGACAGGTCATGGGGTTCCCCGGAATGGTCTGTCCCCGACATTCTATAACTGACATTCCCCGGAACGTTCTGACCCTGACATTGTTTGTGAATGGCCGGACGTCAGTGAATTGAACAAACGATAAGATCCCGAGGGAAGAGATCCCGTTCCAGGGAGAAGGAGACACTGTTCCGAAGGCCCCTCAGGCAGTTAAAGGGGTGAATACGTTTTCCCTGCGTTTACATTTCTCCACGACGCAGGATCGACCACAATTTAGACCAAAATACAGAAATTCCCAAACTCCGTTTGTCTTCAGGAAACTGGGAGAGAATCCTTCAGGACAGCAACGTTTCCACCCTCCGTATTAGGAACTGGGAAGGAGTGACCTGTGTCTGCTCTCGAGCGATCGAGTGTGTGGGAATGTTCTAGAAACTATCTGTCCTTATGGATGTGTCTCTGTGTGTTTGGGGAGGGAAGGTTTCTTGTGTTTTTTGTCATATTTTTGTCAGTAATTCCGACCTTCCCATTTGTTATTCCAGCTCCAATTATTTTAATAAATCCCTGAATACAGGGACACATTTGAAAATCTCACTGGGTCCCCGATCAAACGGGTCCCTTTGCCTCCAGGCTGATGGATAATGGGTTTGTTTTCCTTCCTCACAGTTAACGTAGTGACCATCTACGTCCTGCTTTATAAAGATTGTGGATTGTCTCCATGTGTCAGACGTTACCTGGGGGCCATGGCAGCGGCGGATCTCCTGGTCATTATCCTCGACCTGATCCTGAGACACATTCCCATTGTTTATGAGGAACAGTTTTATTTCCTGAGGGACTCCGTCCGCGTGTGTAATATCCACGCCGCCCTGCTTTATGCAGCCACTGACTGCTCTGTCTGGTTCACCGTCACTTTCACCTTTGATCGGTTTGTGGCCATTTGTTGCCGGAAGCTGAAAAGTAAATATTGCAGTGAGAAAACGGCGGCTGTGGTTCTGGGAGCAGTGACTGTGCTGAGCTGTTTAAAGAACATTTCCTGGTATTTTATGCTCATGGCTCAGTATTCGCTGGTGAACGCCCCCTGGTTTTGTGAGGTAACAGACGCTGTTCTAGTCTCCATTGTCTGGGTCACAATCGAGTTCCTCCACCACATTCTAACCCCGTGTGTCCCATTTCTCCTGATTCTGCTGCTCAATGTTCTCACCGTCAGACACATTTTAGTGACCAGCAGAGCCCGCAGGAGACTCCGCGCTCACACCAATGGGGACGCTCAGTCTGACACTGAAATGAGAAACCGAAAAAAATCCATCATTTTACTGTTTGTGATCTCGGCCAATTTCATCCTGTTATGGTCAACGTTCATGCTGTATTCTATATGGAACCGGATGTGGTGGATTGTGTATACCCCTGTGTATCTCGATAACTTTGTGCAGGAATTGGGCTTCATGCTGCAGCTCCTCAGTTGCTGCACAAACACCCCGATTTATGCCGTGACCCAGACTAAGTTCAGGCAGCAGCTGAAGAATGTGCTGAAATATCCCTTCACCCAAATCCATCCATCCATCAAATTCCCTCATTAATCAATCCATCTGGGATTTTCTCATTTCAGTTCAGTGTTTCAGCGATAGAGCAGCCTGTCGCTATGGTAACAGACTGAGGGTAGCGCTGGTTTATCCATCCTTATCCCACAGGGGGGTTACAGGGAAACATTTCAATGTTTCTCACAACTCAGGGGCCAGTGAGAAAAGGCACCATCCCACTGACTGTATCCATCACTTCCATTTGTAACCAATAAAAATGTTGATTAAAGCGTGCCGAGCAGCAGAGTGACCGATGTTGTTGTGTGTCTTTGTGTTGGAGAAGCTGAGCTGGAGAGAGACAGGCTCAGCCCCAAGTCCTGGTTCTCAGGGAAGGGGAGGGCACCGCGCCCTGAGCCCAGGAGCTGGGTTTAACTCCCTCTGTCCCCCCACTCCAACCTGGACTCCCCATTTCCTCTCCCCTACCCTTTCTCCTCATTGCTCTCCCTCTCTATCTCTGCATACTCTTTCCTTCTCATCACCTCTCCTTTTCACTCTCACTCATTCCCCCATCTCTATCACACCACACCCCCAACCCCGGTTTCTCCACCTGCCTCCCCTCTTCCCTCTCTCCCTCCCTGAGAGAGAGAGAGAGAGAGGAGATAGGGATGGAGTTAAGAGAGGGAACGAGAGAGGGGCAAACAGAGGGGGCAAGACAGGGAGGGAGATGGCAGCAAGAGAAAGAGAGAGAGACAGAGGCGAGAATGAGAGAGAGAGGGAGGAGAGAAAGGGAGATGAGGCGACAGTGATTCGAGAGAATGTGAAAGAGCAGGGAGACACAGGGTGGGGGGGGACGAGAGACAGGGGGGTGAGAGAGAGGGGCAAGAGAGAGAGAGGAGGTGGGCGAGAGAGAGGGGGACGGACTAAAGGGGTGGGAGAAACGGGGGGTGCGAGAGAGAGGAGAGCCGATAGAGGGGAGGCCGAGAGAGGGGGGGGTGAGAGAGAGGAGGCAAGAGAGACAGGGGTTCGAGGAGGGGGGGGCGAGAGAGAGGGGGCGAGAGAGAGGGGGGCGAGAGAGACAGAGGGGTGAGAGAGAGAGGGGGGCGATGAGAGACTGGAGGTGATGAAAGAGACTGGGGACAAGAGAGAGACCGGGGCGACAAGAGAAACCAGGGGGCCGTGAGAGACCGGGGGTGGGGGTGGGGGCGAGAGAGACCGAGGGTGAGAGAGAGGGGGTGACGAGAGAGAGAGGCAGTGAGAGAGAGAGAGGCGGTGAGAGAGAGAGGGGGGCAAGGGGGGGTGCGAAAGAAAAGGGGCCGAGAGAGGGGGGCAAGAGAGGGAGGGGGTGCGAGAGAGAGAGGGGGCCGACTGAGTGAGGGGGGGGCGAGACAGAGGGGGACGAGAGAGAGATTGGGGGCGACGAGAGAAACCGGGGACATGTGAGACCGGGGGCGAGACAGACCGGGGGTGACGAGAGAAACCAGGAACATGAGAGACTAGGGGGGTGAGAGCAACCAGGGGTGAGACGGAGGGGGTGACGAGAGACTGGAGGCGACGAGAGAGACCAGGGGTGATGAGAGAGACTGGGAGTGATGAGAGACAGAAGGGGGTGAGAGAGACCCGTGGTTGGCGAGAGAGACCAGGGAGGGCGAGAGACACAGGGGTTGAGAGTGCGGGGGGGGCGCGAGAGAGACAGGGGGGGTTGAGAGAGACTGGGGCGAGAGGGCGGGGAGGGGAGGGGTCATGAGAGAGACCAGGGGGGCTGAGAGAGACTGGGGCGAGAGAGACCAGAGGCGATGAGAGAGACCGGGGGCGAGAGAGACCGGGGGTGACGAGAGAAACCAGGAACATGAGAGACTAGGGGGGTGAGAGCAACCGGGGGCGAGATGGAGGGGGTGATGAGAGACTGGAGGTGACGAGAGAGACCAGGGGTGATGAGAGAGAGAAGGGGGTGAGAGAGACCGGGGCTGGCGAGAGACGCGGGGGGGGGGGGCGAGAGCGCGAGGGGGGTGGGGTGAGACAGACCGGGGGGGGGGGAGGTGAGAGAGACTGGGGCGAGAGAGAGACCGGGGGCGAGAGAGATACCGGGGGCGAGAGAGAGACAGGGTGTGATAGAGACCGGGGGCAAGTGAGACAGGAGCCGACGAGACAGACCAGGGGCAAGACAGACTGGGGCGAGAGAGACCGGGGACGAGAGAAACCTGGGGCAACGAGAAACTGGGCGCGACGAGAGAGAACGGGGCAGAGAGAGAGAGACCGGGGGAATCAAGAGAGACCAGGGGGCAAGAGAGACCAGGGGGCAAGAGAGACCAGGGGGCAAGAGAGACCAGGGGCGAGAGAGAGACCGGGGGCGAGAGAGAGACCGGGGGTGAGAGAGAGACCGGGGGTGAGAGAGAGACCGGGGGAGACAAGAGAGACCAGGGGCGAGAGAGAGGGGTTGACGTGAGAGACCGGGGGCAAGAGAGACTGGAGGCAAGTGAGACTGGGCGTGAATGAGACCAGGAATGACGAGAGACTGGTGGAGAGAGAGACCGGGGGTGATGAGGGATACCGGGGTTGACGAGAGAGATCAGGGGGTGAGAGAGACCGGGGCGATAGACCGAGGGGAGAGAGAGACGAGGGGGGATGAGTGACCGAGGGCGAGAGAGACCGGGCGTCGAGAGAGACCGGGGGGAGGCGAGCGAGAACAGAGGCAAGAGAGAGATGGGGGGGGGGGGGTGCAACGAGAGGCCAGGGAGGGTGAGAGAGATCAGGGGTGAGTGACGCAGGGGGGCGAGAGAGACCACGGGGCAATGAGAGAGACTGGGGCGAGAGGAACCGAAGGGTGAGAGAGAGACCGGGTGCAAGAGAGAACAGAGGCAAGAGAGACTGGGGGTGGGGGGGGGGTTGCGGTGAGAGAGATGGTGGTGGGGGGAGGGTGAGAGAGTCCGGGGGCGAGAGAGAACAGGGGCGAGAGAGACCGGGGTGGAGGGGGGTGATAGAGACGGTAGGGGGGAGGGTGAGAGAGTCCGGGGTCAAGAGAGACCAGGGTCGAGAGAGAACAGGGACAAGAGAGACCCAGGGGGTGAGAGAGATCGAGGGGAGAGAGAGATCCGGAGAGATGAGAAACCAGATGTGAGAGAGACCGGGGCGATGAGAGACTGGGGAGAGTTAGAGACCAGGGGGTGAGAGAGACTGGGGAGAGTTAGAGACCAGGGGGTGAGAGAGACTGGGGAGAGTTAGAGACCAGGGGGTGAGAGAGACTGGGGAGAGTTAGAGACCAGGGGGTGAGAGAGACTGGGGAGAGTTAGAGACCAGGGGGTGAGAGAGACTGGGGAGAGTTAGAGACCGGGGGGTGAGAGAGACTGGGGAGAGTTAGAGACGAGGGGCGAGAGAGACTGGGGAGAGTTAGAGACCGGGGGCGAGAGAGACCGGGGAGAGTTAGAGACCGGGGGCGAGAGAGAGACTGGGGAGAGTTAGAGACCGGGGTGATGAGAGACCGGGGAGAGTTAGAGACCAGGGGGCGAGAGAGAGACTGGGGAGAGATAGAGACCAGGGGGCGAGAGAGACCGGGGAGAGTTAGAGACGAGGGGCGAGAGAGACTGGGGAGAGTTAGAGACGAGGGGCGAGAGAGACCTGGGAGAGTTAGAGACGGGGGGGTGAGAGAGACTGGGGAGAGTTAGAGACGAGGGGCGAGAGAGACTGGGGAGAGTTAGAGACGGGGGGCGAGAGAGACCGGGGAGAGTTAGAGACCAGGGGGTGAGAGAGATTGGGGAGAGTTAGAGACCGGGGGGTGAGAGAGACTGGGGAGAGTTAGAGACCAGGGGGTGAGAGAGACTGGGGAGAGTTAGAGACCGGGGGCGAGAGAGACTGGGGAGAGTTAGAGACTGAGGGCGAGAGAGACCGGGGAGAGTTAGAGACCAGGGGGTGAGAGAGATTGGGGAGAGTTAGTGACCAGGGGGTGAGAGAGACCGGGGAGAGTTAGAGACCGGGGGGTGAGAGAGAACGGGGAGAGTTAGAGACAGGGGGTGTGAGAGACCGGGGAGAGTTAGAGACCAGGGGGTGAGAGAGATTGGGGACAGTTAGAGACCGGGGGCAAGAGAGACCGGGGAGAGTTAGAGACCAGGGGGTGAGAGAGACTGGGGAGAGTTAGAGACCGGGGGGTGAGAGAGACCAGGGAGAGTTAGAGACCGGGGGGTGAGAGAGACCGGGGAGAGTTAGAGACCAGGGGGTGAGAGAGACTGGGGAGAGGTAGAGACCGAGGGGTGAGAGAGATTGGGGAGAGTTAGAGACCGGGGGGTGAGAGAGACCGGGGAGAGTTAGAGACTGAGGGCGAGAGAGACCGGGGAGAATTAGAGACGGGGGGCGAGAGAGACCGGGGAGAGTTAGAGACCAGGGGAGTGAGAGACCGGGGAGAGTTAGAGACCGGGGGGTGAGAGAGACCGGGGAGAGTTAGAGACTGAGGGCGAGAGAGACCGGGGAGAGTTAGAGACCGGAGGGTGAGAGAGAGACCGGGGAGAGTTAGAGACCAGGGGGTGAGAGAGACCGGGGAGAGTTAGAGACCGGAGGGTGAGAGAGAGACCGGTGAGAGTTAGAGACCAGGGGGTGAGAGAGACCGGGGAGAGTTAGAGACCAGGGGGTGAGAGAGACTGCGGAGAGTTAGGGACTGAGGGCGAGAGAGACTGGGGAGAGTTAGAGACGGGGTGGTGTGAGAGACTGGGGAGAGTTAGAGACCGGAGGGGAGAGAGAGACAGGGGAGAGTTAGAGACTGAGGGCGAGAGAGACCGGGGAGAGTTAGAGACCAGGGGGTGAGAGAGACTGCGGAGAGTTAGAGACCAGGGGGTGAGAGAGACTGGGGAGAGTCAGAGACCAGGGGGTGAGAGAGACTGCGGAGAGTTAGAGACTGGGGGCGAGAGAGACCGGGGAGAGTTAGAGACGGGGTGGTGAGAGAGACTGGGGAGAGTCAGAGACCAGGGGGTGAGAGAGACCGGGGAGAGTCAGAGACCGGGGGTGAGAGAGACCGGGGAGAGTCAGAGACCGGGGGTGAGAGAGACCGGGGAGAGTTAGAGACCAGGGGGTGAGAGAGACCGGGGAGAGTCAGAGACCGGGGGGTGAGAGAGACCGGGGAGAGTTAGAGACAGGGGGTGTGAGAGACCGGGGGTGTGAGAGACCGGGGGCGTGAGAGACCGGGGGCGTGAGAGACCGGGGGCGTGAGAGACAGGGGGTGTGAGAGACAGGGGGTGTGAGAGACAGGGGGTGTGAGAGACCGGGGGTGTGAGAGACCGGGGGGTGTGAGAGACTGGGAGTGAGAGAGAGACCGGGGGTGTGAGAGACCTAGGGTGTGAGAGACCGGGGGTGTGAGAGACAGGGGGTGTGAGAGACCTAGGGTGTGAGAGACCGGGGGTGTGAGAGACAGGGGGCGAGAGAGACCAGGGGCGTGAGAGACCGGGGGCTTGAGAGACCGGGGGTGTGAGAGACCGGGGGTGTGAGAGACCGGGGGTGTGAGAGAGACCGGGGGTGTGAGAGAGACCGGGGGCGTGAGAGACCGGGGGTGTGAGAGAGACCGGGGGCGTGAGAGACCGTTGGTGTGAGAGACCGGGGGTGTGAGAGACCGGGGGCGAGAGAGAGACCGGGGGTGTGAGAGACCGGGTGTGTGAGAGACCGGGGGCGAGAGAGAGACCGGGGGTGTGAGAGACCGTTGGTGTGAGAGACCGGGGGTGTGAGAGACCGGGGGCGAGAGAGAGACCGGGGGTGTGAGAGACCGGTGGTGTGAGAGACCGGGGGTGTGAGAGACCGGGGGTGTGAGAGAGGGGGGGTGAGAGAGACCGGGGGCGAGAGAGACCGGGGGCGAGAGAGAGACCGGTGGTGTGAGAGACCGGGGGTGTGAGAGACCGGGGGCGTGAGAGACCGGGGGCGTGAGAGACCGGGGGCGTGAGAGACCGGGGGCGTGAGAGACCGGGGACGTGAGAGACCGGGGACGTGAGAGACCGGGGACGTGAGATACCAAGGGCGTGAGAGACCGGGGGTGTGAGAGACCGGGGGTGTGAGAGACCGGGGGCGAGAGAGACCGGGGACGTGAGATACCAAGGGCGTGAGAGACCGGGGGTGTGAGAGACCGGGGGTGTGAGAGACCGGGGGCGAGAGAGACCGGGGGCGAGAGAGACCGGGGGTGTGAGAGACCGGGGGTGTGAGAGACAGGGGGTGAGAGATACCGGGGGTGTGAGAGACCGGGGGTGAGAGAGACCGGGGGCGAGAGAGACCGGGGGTGTGAGAGACCAAGGGCGTGAGAGACAGGGGGCGAGAGAGACCGGTGGTGTGAGAGACCGGGGGCGAGAGAGACCGGGGGCGAGAGAGACCGGGGGCGAGAGAGACCGGGGGCGAGAGAGACCGGGGGCGAGAGAGACCGGGGGTGTGAGAGACCGGGGGTGTGAGAGACAGGGGGTGAGAGATACCGGGGGTGAGAGATACCGGGGGTGAGAGAGACCGGGGGTGAGAGAGACCGGGGGCGAGAGAGACCGGGGGTGTGAGAGACCGGGGGTGTGAGAGACCGGGTGTGTGAGAGACAGGGGGTGTAAGAGACCGGGGGCGTGAGAGACCGGGGGTGTGAGAGACCGGGGGTGTGAGAGACAGGGGGTGAGAGATACCGGGGGTGAGAGAGACCGGGGGTGAGAGAGACAGGGGGTGTGAGAGACCGGGGGCGAGAGAGACCGGGGGTGTGAGAGACCGGGGGTGAGAGAGACCGGGGGTGTGAGAGACCGGGGGCGAGAGAGACCGGGGGTGTGAGATACAGGGGATGTGAGAGACCGGGGGTGTGAGAGACCGGGGGTGTGAGAGACCGGGGGCGAGAGAGACCGGGGGTGTGAGAGACCGGGGGTGTGAGAGACCGGGGGTGTGAGAGACCGGGGGTGCGAGAGACCGGGGGTGTGAGAGACCGGGGGCGAGAGAGACCGGGGGTGTGAGAGACCGGGGGTGTGAGAGACCGGGTGTGTGAGAGACAGGGGGCGAGAGAGACCGGGGGTGTGAGAGACCGGGGGCGAGAGAGACCGGGGGTGTGAGAGACCGGGGGTGTGAGAGACAGGGGGCGAGAGAGACCGGGGGCGAGAGAGACCGGGGGTGTGAGAGACCGGGGGTGTGAGAGACCGGGGGCGAGAGAGACCGGGGGTGTGAGAGACCGGGGTGGTGGGGATGAGAGAGAGTGGGGGTGGGAGAGACTGGGGGTGACAAGACAGACTGGGGGTGATGAGAGAGGCTGGGGGTGGAGAGAAAGACCGGGTCGAGAGATACCGGGGAAGAGAGACCGGGGTTGACGAGATCTGGGTGCCTGAGAGACCGGGGACAAGAGAGAGACCAGGGGTGATGAGAGAAGGGTTGACAAGAGAGACTGTTGGTGACAAGATAGACCGGGAGCGAGAGTGAGAGTGAGACCGTGGTGAGAAGGAGACTGGGGGCGAGAGAGAGGGGGTGACAAGACAGACCGGGTACAAGAGAGACTGGGGTTGAAGAGAGACTGGGGGCAACGAGAGACCGGGGGCAACGAGAGAGATCAGGGGCAAGAGAGACTGGGGCGATGAGAGACCGGGGGCAACAAAAAAGACCGGGGGGCAAGAGAGACCGGGGGAAATGAGAGAGCGGGGGCGATGAGAGACAGGGAGCGAGAGAGAGACTGGGGGACGAGAGAGAGACCAGGGGCGAGAAAGAGAGAGTCCCAGGGCAGCAAGAGAGACCGGGGGCGAGAGAGACCAGGGGCAAGAGTGAGACCGGTGGGGTGGGATGAGAGAGAGACCGGGGGCACGAGAGAGAGAGAGTCAAGGGGTGAGAGTGACTGGGGCGAGAGAGGGGTTCACAAGAGAGACCGGGGCGATGAGATAAACCGGGTGCGAGAGAGAGACTGTGGCAAGAGAGAGAGAGACCGGGGCGATAAAGACCAGGAATGATAGAGACCGGGGGTGAGAGAGCGACCGGGGGGGGGGGGGGGGTGGGGTGGGGGAAGAGACCAAGGGCGAGAGAGAGGGGTTCACGAGAGAGACTGGGGCAACAAGACAGAACGGGGGCAAGAGAGAGACCGTAGCGAGAGAGAGAGAGAGACTGGGGGCGATAGAGACCCGTGCCAAGAGAGAGACCGGGGGCAAGAGGAACCGGGGCGAGAGAGATCAGGTGTGACCAGAGCCCGGGTGCAATGACAGACCGAGAGCGATGAGAGACGGGGTTGAGAGACCAGTGGCAATGAGAGACAGGGAGTGAGAGAGACCAGGGGTGAGACAGAGACCGGTGGAGATAAGAGAGACCAGGGATGAAGAGAGAGACTGGGTCGAGAGAGAGGGGTTAATGAGAGAGACTGGGGGCGAAGAGAGACCGGGGGCCAGAGAGAAACCGGGGGCGAGAGAGAGACCAGGAGGGTGAGAGAGAGACCAAGGGCGTGAGAGAGAGAACAGGGAGTGCGAGGTAGACTGGGGGCGATAGAGACCGGGGGCGAGAAAGAGACTGAGGGTGAGAGAGAAACCGGGGGCAAAGGGGACCGCGGGTGAGAGAGAGGGGTTCACAAGAGAGACCGCGGTGACAAGTCAGACCGGGTGCGGGAGTGAGAGACTGGGGAGGCAAGAGAGAGAGACTGGGGAGGCAAGAGAGAGACCAGGGACGATCAAGATCAGGGACGAGAGAGACCCGGGGAGATAAGAGAAACCGGGGATGATGAGAGAGACTGGGGGCGAGAGAGAGGGGGGTTGACGAGAGAGACCAGGGGCGAGAGACAGAGACAGGGCAAAGAAAGACCGGGGGCAGCGAGAGAGACCGGGGGCAAGACAGACCGGAGGTGAGACAGACCGGGAGGCGAGAGAGAGACCGCGGGTGAGAGAGAGCGGGGGCGAGAGAGAGGGGTCCACAAGAGAGACTGGGGAAACAAGACAGACAGGGGACAAGGGAGAGACCGTGGCGAGAGAGAGAGAGACCGGGGGGCGATAGAGACCAGTGGCAAGAGAGAGACCGGCGGTGGGGGGGGTGGGGTGCGAGAGAGAGACTGGGGCAGATAAGAGAGACGGGGGTGATGCGAGAGACCGGGGGCGAGAGAGAGAGAGACAGGGGGGGGGTGAGAGAGAGAGAGACAGGGGGGCGAGAGAGAGAGAGAGAGAAGGGGAGGGGGAGCAAGAGAGGGACCGGGGGAGATTAGAGAGACCGGGGGTGACGAGAGACCGGGGGGCGACAAGAGAGACTGGGGGGGTGAGAGAGACTGGGGGGGGCCGAGCGAGACCGGGGAAGCGAGAGAGACCGGGGGCGAGAGAGACTGGGGGGGTGAGAGAGACCCGGGGGTGACAAGAGACCGGGGGTGAGAGAGACCGGGGGCGAGAGAGAGAAACCGGGGGCGAGAGAGAGAGACCAGGGGCGAGAGACTGGGGCAGGCAAGAGAGACCAGGGGAGGCGAGAGAGACCGGGGGTGGGGGGGGGCAAAAGATACTGGGGGCAAGAGAGATTGGGGTGGAGAGAGACCCGGGGGTGACGAGAGACCAGGGACAACGAGAGAGACCGGGGGCGAGAGAGACAGGGGACGAGAGTGAGACCGGGGGCGAGAAAGACACCGGGGGAGAGAAAGAGAGATCGGGGGTGAAGTGAGACCGGGGGCGAGAGAGAGGGGTTGTCAAGAGAGACCGGGACGACAAGACAGACTGGGGGTGAGAGAGAGAGACGGGGGTGGCGGCGAGAGAGAGAGAGACGGGGAGAGGTGCGAGAGAGAGACAGAGGGGCAAGAGAGAGACCGGGGGTAAGAGAAAGACCAGGGGCGGCGAGAGAGACCGGGGGCAAGAAAGACCGGGTTGAGAGACTGTGTGTGACGAGAGAGCGGGTCGATGAGAGACTGAGGGCGATGAGACACCAGGGGGTGAGAGGTGACAGAGACCAAGGATGAGAGAGACCGGCGGTGAGAGAGACTGAGGGGGACAGAGAGCGGGGGCGAGAGAGAGGGTGACAGAGAGCGGGGGACGAGAGAGATCAAGGGAGAAGGGAGACAGGGGGCAAGACATCGGGGGTGACAAGAGTCCGGGGGCAAAAAGAGAGACTTGGGGCAAGAGAGACCGGGAGTGAGAGAGACCGGGGGCGAGAGGGACCGGGGGCGAGAGGGACCGGGGTAGGGGGATGGGGGTGTGAGACAGACCGGAGCGACAAGAGACCATAGGCAAAGAGAGAGAACTGGGGCGAGAGAGACCGGGGGCGACGAGGGAGACCAGTGAGGAGAGAAACAGGGGGTGACAAGAGATCGGGGGCAACGAGAGAGAACGGGGTCGAGAGAGACCGGGGGTGACGAGAGACGGGGGTGACGGGAGATACCGTGGGCGAGAGACCCGGAGCAAGGGACTGGGGATGATGAGAAACCGGGGCCGATTAGAGACCGGGGTGGGGGGGGGAGAGAGGCTAGGGTGAGAGAGACCGGCGGGGGGGGGGGGGTTGACAAGAGACCGGGGGCGAGAGACACCAGGGGCGCCTGAGAGAGAGACTGGAGCGAGAGAGACCATGGGGCGAGAGAGACCGAGGGACGAGAGAGATCAGAGGCGAGAGAGCCCAGGGATGATGAAAGACCCGGAGGTGCCAAGAGAGACTGGGGCGCGAGAGACCAGGACTGATGAGAGACCGGGGGCGAGAGAGAACGGGGGCGAGAGAGACCGGGGGCGAGAGAGACCGGGGGCAAGAGAGACCGGGGCCAACGAGAGACCAGTGGGGCAGAGAGACCGGCGACGAGAGAACCTGGGGCGACGAGAGAGACCAGGGGGGAGAGGGACCTGAGGGACGAGAGGCTGTGGGGCGAGAGACTGGGGGTGAGAGACATTGGGGGCGAGAGAGAGAGACCGGGGGGAGAGAGACCAGAGGGGCGAGAGGCCGTGGGGCGAGAGACTGGGGGTGAGAGACATTGGGGGCGAGAGAGAGAGACCGGGGGGAGAGAGAGAACAGGGGCGAGAGACTGGGGGCAAGAGAGACTGGGGGGGTGCGAGAGAGACCGGGGGTGATACAGACCAGGACTAAAGAGACCGGGGGCGAGAGAGAGGGCTTGACGAGAGAGACGGGGGGCGAGAGAGAGAGACGGGGGTGGCGGCAAGAGAGAGAGACGGGGAGAGGTGCGAGAGAGAGACAGAGGGGCAAGAGAGAGACCGGGGGTAAGAGAAAGACCAGGGGCGGCGAGAGAGACCGGGGGCAAGAAAGACCGGGTTGAGAGACTGTGTGTGACGAGAGAGCGGGTCGATGAGAGACTGAGGGCGATGAGACACCAGGGGGTGAGAGGTGACAGAGACCAAGGATGAGAGAGACCGGCGGTGAGAGAGACTGAGGGGGACAGAGAGCGGGGGCGAGAGAGAGGGTGACAGAGAGCGGGGGACGAGAGAGATCAAGGGAGAAGGGAGACAGGGGGCAAGACATCGGGGGTGACAAGAGACCGGGGGCAAAAAGAGAGACTTGGGGCAAGAGAGACCGGGAGTGAGAGAGACCGGGGGCGAGAGGGACCGGGGTAGGGGGATGGGGGTGTGAGACAGACCGGAGCGACAAGAGACCATAGGCAAAGAGAGAGAACTGGGGCGAGAGAGACCGGGGGCAACGAGGGAGACCAGTGAGGAGAGAAACCGGGGGATGACAAGAGTTCGGGGGCAATGAGAGAGAACGGGGTCGAGAGAGACCCAGAGCAAGAGACCGGGGATGATGAGAGACCGGGGCCGTTTAGAGACCAGGTGGTGGGGGGGGGTGGTGGTGGTGGTAAATGACACCGGGGGCGAGAGAGACCGGGGGTGAGAGAGACCGGGGGGGTTGACAAGAGACGGGGGCAAGAGAGACCGGGGGACGAGGGAGACGGGGGCCGCCTGAGAGACCAGGAGTGAGTGAGACCAGAGGCGAGAGAGCCCAGGGGTGACAAGAGACCCGGGGGTGCCAAGAGAGACCGGGGCTGACGAGAGACTGGAGGTGACGAAAGACCCGGGGGTGACGAGAGAGACTTGGGGCGAGAGAGACCGGGGGTGCGAGAGAGAGAGAGACAGAGACCAGGGGTGATGTGAGAGTCCAGGGAGCGAGAGAAATCAGGGACGAGAGAGACCGGGAGCAACGAGAGCGACCGGGGGCGAGAGAGAGAGAGACTGGGAGCGAGAGAGACATGGGGTGAAGAGAGAGACAGGGTGTGAAGAGAGAGACGGGGGGCGACGAGACAGACCGGGGGCGACGAGAGAGACCGGGGGCGACGAGAGAGACCGTGGCGAAAGAGAGACGGGGGGCGAGAGAGACACCGGGGGCGGTGAGAGAGAACGGGCGCGAGAAAGATCAGGAGTGAGAGACCGGGGTTGACGAGAGATCACGGGCGATGAGAGAGACCAGGGGCGAGAGAGTCCGGGGGGTAGAGAGAATGGGGGCGAGAGAGTCCGAGGGCGATGAGAGAGGCTGGGAGTGATAAGGGAGACCGGGGGTGTGAGAGAAACTGGGGACGAGAGAGACAGGGGGGTGCCTGAGAGAGCGGGGGTGTGAGAGACCAGAGGGTGTGAGAGAATGGGGGCGAGAGAGTCCGAGGGCGATGAGAGAGGCTGGGAGTGATAAGGGAGACCGGGGGTGTGAGAGAAACTGGGGACGAGAGAGACAGGGGGGTGCCTGAGAGAGCGGGGGTGTGAGAGACCGGAGGCGAGATAGACCAGGAGTGACGAGAGACAAGGGGGTGCTGAGAGCAACCGGGGCGCAAGAGAACGGGGGTGATGAGAGACCGGGGGCGAGAGAGACCGCGGGCGTGAGACCGGCAATGACGAGAAACCGAGGGGGCGAAAGAGAGGGGTTGACAAGAGAGACTGGGGCGACGAGACAGACTGGGAGCGTGAGTGAGACCGTGGCGAGATGGTGACCGGGGTGAGAGACCGGGGATGACGAGCGATCGGGGGCAACGAGAGACTGGGGGCGACAGTAGAGACCGGGGGCGAGAGAAAGTGGGGTCAAGAGAGACCAAGGGCGAGAGAGAGACCGGGAGCGAGAGAGGCCGGGGAGAGAGAGAGGCCAGGTGTGAGAGAGACAGTGAGAGACAAGACAGACCGGGGGCGAGAGAGACTGTGGGCGAGAGAGACCGGGGGCAAGACACTGTGGGTGACGAGAGACCGGGGGGCGACAAGAGAGACCAGGGGGGGTGAGAGAGACTGGGGGGGGCCGAGCGAGACCGGGGAAGCGAGAGAGACCGGGGGCGAGAGAGACTGGGGGGTGAGAGAGACCCGGGGGTGACAAGAGACCGGGGGTGAGAGAGACCGGGGGCGAGAGAGAGAAACCGGGGGCGGGAGAGAGAGACCAGGGGCGAGAGACTGGGGCAGGCAAGAGAGACCAGGGGAGGCGAGAGAGACCGGGGGTGGGGGGGGTAAAAGATACTGGGGGCAAGAGAGATTGGGGTGGAGAGAGACCCGGGGGTGACGAGAGACCAGGGACAATGAGAGAGACCGGGGGCGAGAGAGACAGGGGACGAGAGTGAGACCGGGGGCGAGAAAGAGAGATCAGGGGTGAAGTGAGACCGGGGGCGAGAGAGAGTCCGGGGCCAAGAGAGACCAGGGGCGAGAGAGACCGGGGGTGAGAGAGACCGGGAGCGAGAGACACCGGGGGAGAGAGAGAACAGGGGCGAGAGAGACCGGGGGCGAGAGAGAGTCCGGGGCCAAGAGAGACCGGGGGCGAGAGAGACCGTGGGTGAGAGAGACCGGGAGCGAGAGACACCGGGGGTGAGAGAGAACAGGGGCGAGAGAGACCGGGGGCGAGACAGAGTCCGGGGCCAAGAGAGACCGGGGGTGAGAGAGACCGGGGGTGAGAGAGACCGGGAGCGAGAGACACCGGGGGTGAGAGAGAACAGGGGCGAGAGAGACCGGGGGTGAGAGAGAGTCCGGGGCCAAGAGAGACGGGGTGACGAGAGAGACCGTGGGCGAGAGACACCGGGGGTGAGAGGTAACAGGGGCGAGAGAGAGACCGGGAGCGAGAGACACCGGGGGTGAGAGAGAACAGGGGCGAGAGAGACCGGGGGCGAGAGAGACAGGGGACGAGAGTGAGACCGGGGGCGAGAAAGAGAGATCAGGGGTGAAGTGAGACCGGGGGCGAGAGAGAGTCCGGGGCCAAGAGAGACCAGGGGCGAGAGAGACCGGGGGTGAGAGAGACCGGGAGCGAGAGACACCGGGGGAGAGAGAGAACAGGGGCGAGAGAGACCGGGGGCGAGAGAGAGTCCGGGGCCAAGAGAGACCGGGGGCGAGAGAGACCGTGGGTGAGAGAGACCGGGAGCGAGAGAGAACAGGGGCGAGAGAGACCGGGGGCGAGAGAGACCGGGGGCGAGACAGAGTCCGGGGCCAAGAGAGACCGGGGGTGAGAGAGACCGGGGGTGAGAGAGACCGGGAGCGAGAGACACCGGGGGTGAGAGAGAACAGGGGCGAGAGAGACCGGGGGTGAGAGAGAGTCCGGGGCCAAGAGAGACGGGGTGACGAGAGAGACCGTGGGCGAGAGACACCGGGGGTGAGAGGTAACAGGGGCGAGAGAGAGACCGGGAGCGAGAGACACCGGGGGTGAGAGAGAACAGGGGCGAGAGAGACCGGGGGTGAGAGAGAGTCCGGGGCCAAGAGAGACGGGGTGACGACAGAGACCGGGAGCGACAGAGACCGGGGGTGAGAGGTAACAGGGGCGAGAGAGAGACCGGGAGTGAGAGAGAACGGGGACGAGAGACACCGGGGGTGAGAGAGAACAGGGGCGAGAGAGAGACCGGGGGTGAGAGAGAACAGGGGTGAGAGACACCGGGGGTGAGAGAGAACAGGGGCGAGAGAGAGACCAGGAGCGAGAGAGAGAGACCGGGGGCGAGAGAGACCGGGGAGCGAGAGAGGCAGGGAGCAATGAGACAGACCGGGGGTGAGAGAGACTGTGGGCGAGAGAGACTGGGGGGCAACAAGGGAGACCGGGGGCGAGAGAGACAGGGGACGAGAGTGAGACCGGGGGCGAGAAAGACACCGGGGGCGAGAAAGAGAGATCGGGGGTGAAGTGAGACCGGGGGCGAGAGAGAGGGGTTGACAAGAGAGACCGGGGGTGAGAGAGACAGGGGACGAGAGTGAGACCGGGGGCGAGAGAGACACCGGGGGCGAGAAAGAGAGATCGGGGGTGAGAGAGACAGGGGACGAGAGTGAGACCGGGGGCGAGAAAGACACCGGGGGCGAGAAAGAGAGATCGGGGGTGAGAGAGACAGGGGACGAGAGTGAGACCGGGGGCGAGAAAGACACCGGGGGCGAGAAAGAGAGATCAGGGGTGAAGTGAGACCGGGGGCGAGAGAGAGTCCGGGGCCAAGAGAGACCGGGGGCGAGAGAGACCGGGCTTGAGAGAGACCGGGGGCGAGAGAGACCGGGGGCGAGAGAGACCGGGGGTGAGAGAGAACAGGGGCGAGAGAGACCGGGAGTGAGAGACACCAGGGGCGAGAGAGAGTCCGGGGCCAAGAGAGACCGGGGGCGAGAGAGGCCGGGGGCGAGAGAGGCCGGGGGCGAGAGAGGCCGGGGGCGAGAGAGGCCGGGGGCGAGAGAGGCCGGGGGCGAGAGAGGCCGGGGGCGAGAGAGGCCGGGGATCGAGAGAGGCCGGGTGCGAGAGAGGCCGGGGATCGAGAGAGGCCGGGTGCGAGAGAGGCCGGGGATCGAGAGAGGCCGGGGATCGAGAGAGGCCCGGGATCGAGAGAGGCCGGGTGCGAGAGAGGCCGGGTGCGAGAGAGGCCGGGTGCGAGAGAGGCCGGGGGCGAGAGAGACCGGGGGCGAGAGAGGCCGGGGGGCGAGACACTAGGGGTGACAAGAGACCAGGGGCGACAAGAGAGACTGTGGGCGAGAGAGACCGAGTGTGAGAGGGACCAGGGGTGAGAGAGAGTCCTGGGGTGAGAGAGGGGGTAACGAGAGAGACCGGGGGTGAGAGAGGGGGTAACGAGAGAGACCGGGGATGAGAGAGGGGGTAACGAGAGAGACCGGGGGGTGAGAGAAACCGTGGACAAGAGAGAGAGACTGGGGGCAAAGAGAGACGAGGGCGAGAGAGACCGGGAGCTAGAGACTGACTGGGGGCGAGAGAGACTGGGGGTGAGAGAGACCAGGGGCGAGACTCCGGGGGTGATGAGAGACTGGGAGTGAGAAAGAGCGGGGGGTGAGAGTAACCAGGGGGTGAGAGAGAAACTGGGAAGCAGGAGACGGGTTTAGAGAGAGACTGGGGGGCTAGAGAGAATGGGGGCAAGAGAGAGAGAGAGAGAGAGGGGACAAAGAGAGACAGGGGGCGAGAGAGGCCGGATGCGAGAGAGACAGTGAGCGATGAGACAGACCGGGGGCAAGAGAGACCAGGGGTCAGAGAGACCGTGGGCAAGAGAGAGAGAGAGAGAGACAGGAGGCGAGAGAGACTGGGGGCGAGAGACAGTCCTGGGGCGAGAGAGAGGGGGTGACAAGAAAGACCGGGGGGGTGAGAGAGACCGGGGGCAAAGAGAGACAGGGGGCGAGAGAGACCGGGGGCAGCGAAAGAGACCAGGGGCTAGAGAGAGACCAGGGGGTGAGAGAGACCGGGGACGAGAGAGACTGTGGGCGAGAAAGACCGGGGGTGAGAGTGACCGGGGGTGAGAGTGACCGGGGACGAGAGAGGCCGATAAGCGAGAGAAGTCGGGTGCGAGAGAGACAGGAAGCGACGAGACAGACCGGGGGCAAGAGAGACTGTGGGTGAGAGAGACCAGGGGCTGAGAGAGACCGGGGGCGAGAGAGATCGTGGGTGGGGGGGGGGGAGAGCGAAAGACACCGGGGAGGGCTGAAAGACACCGGAGGCAAGAGAGATTGGGAGTGAGAGAGACCAGGGAGGGGGCGAGAGAGATCGGGGGCGAGAGAGGCTGGGGGCGATGACAGAGTCCGCGGGCGAGAGAGACCGGAGGGTGAGAGAGACTGGGCGCAAATGAGAGATCGGGGGGCAAGAGAGACCGCGGGTGAGAGAGACTGGGGTGATGAGAGACCGAGGGTGAGAGAGACTGGGGGTGACAAGAGACAGGGTGGTCGAGAGAGACCAGGATCGACGAGAGAGTCTGGGGGCGAGAGAGAGACCGGGGGCGACAAAAGACCGGCAGCGAGAGACACCAGGGGCAGCGAGAGAGAATGGGGGTGAGACAGACCAGGGTAGGGGGGACGAGAGAGAGAGACCGGGGGGGGTGCGAGAGAGACAGGGGGTTGAGAGAGACCGGAGGTGAGAGAGACCGGGGGTGATGAGGGAGACCGGGGGTGAGACAGACTGGGGACGACGAGAGAAACCAGGGGCGAGAGAGACCGGAGGTGAGAGAGACCGGGGGCAAGAGAGAAGGGGTGACGAGGGTGACCGGGGGAGAGACAGACCAGGGATGAGACAGACCGGGGGCAATGAGAGAGACTGGGGATGAGAGAGTCGGG
Source organism: Chiloscyllium punctatum (assembly GCF_047496795.1). Lineage (NCBI taxonomy): Eukaryota > Metazoa > Chordata > Chondrichthyes > Orectolobiformes > Hemiscylliidae > Chiloscyllium > Chiloscyllium punctatum. The sequence continues at coordinate 4,252,609 of NC_092772.1, forward strand.
GCAACAAGGGAGACCGGGGTGACGAGGGAGACCGGGGGCGAGAGTGACCGGGGGAGACGAGGGAGACCGGGGGGGGGGTGGTGGGGGGGCTGGGGAGGCAAGAGTGACCGGCGACGAGAGTGACCGGGGGCAAGAGAGACTGGGAGAGATAAGAGAGATCGGGGGCGACATCACAGGCCGGGGGTGGGAGAGAGTCCGGGTGTGAGAGAGAGACTGGGGTGAAAAGAGATACTGGGGCAAGAGAAACCAGGGGCGAGAGAGAGAGTGGGTGACCAGCAACCGGGGGAGGCGAGAGAGACCAGGTGAGAGGGAGACCGGAGGACCAGAGAGAGCGAGGGGCGAGAGAGATAGAGGGCACGAGAGACTGGGAGCTAGGAGAGAGAGACCGGGGGTGAGCATAACCGGGGGCGAGAGAGAGACCGGGGGTGATGAGAGAGACCGGGGGCGAGATAGAGACCAGGGGCGATGAGAGAGACCGGGGGTGAGAGAGAGACCAGGGGCGAGATAGAGACCAGGGGCGATGAGAGAGACCGGGGGCGAGAGAGAGACCAGGGGCGATGAGAGAGACCGGGGGTGAGAGAGAGACCAGGGGCGATGAGAGAGACCGGGGGTGAGAGAGAGACCAGGGGCGATGAGAGAGACCGGGGGCGAGAGAGAGACCAGGGGCGAGAGAGAGACCGGGGGCGAGAGAGAGACCGGGGGCGAGAGAGAGACCGGGGACGAGAGAGAGACCGGGGACGACGAGAGGCCAGGGGCAATGAGAGACCGGGGACGATGAGAGAGAGGGAGGGGCGAGAGAGCCCGGGGGCGATGAGAGACCAGGGGTGACAAGAGAGACTGCGGGCAAGAGCGACCGGGGCGAGAGAGAGACCAGGGTCGAGAGAGAGACCGGGGACGACGAGAGGCCAGGGGTGACAAGAGAGACTACGGGCAAGAGCGACTGGGGGTGATGAGACAGACCGGGGGCGATAGAGAGACCAGGAGCAAGAGAGAGACGGGGTGGGCGAGAGAGACCGGGGGGACACGAGACCAGGGGCAACGAGAGAGACCGGGACAAGAGAGTCTGGGGTCGAGAAAGACCTGGTGGGGCGAGAGAGACCAGGGGCGAGAGACACTGGGGGCGACAAGAGAGACCGGGGGGGGGGGGCGAGAGGGAAAGGGGGTGAGAGAGAGACTGGGGTCAAGAGGGAGGGGATGATGAGAGAGACCGGGGGCGAGAGAGCCCAGGGGGGGGTGCGAGAGAGACAGGGGGTGAGAGAGACCGGGGGTGAGAGAGAGAGACCGGGGATGAGAGAGAGACCGGGGGTGAGAGAGACTGGGAGCGAGAGAGACCGGAGGTGAGAGAGAGGGGGGGTGAGAGACCGGGGGAGAGAGAGAGAGAGACCGGGGGTGAGAGATAGGGGGGATGAGAGAGAGAGACCGGGGGTGAGAGAGAGGGGGGGTGAGAGAGACCAGGGGAGAGAGAGAGAGACCGGGGTTGAGAGAGACCGGGGGAGAGAGAGAGAGACCGGGGGTGAGAGAGAGAGACTGGGGGTGAGAGAGACCGGGGGAGAGAGAGAGAGACCGGGGGTGAGAGAGAGACCGGGGGTGAGAGAGACCGGGGGGGAGAGAGAGAGAGACCGGGGGGTGAGAGAGAGAGACCGGGGGTGAGAGAGACCAGGGGAGAGAGAGAGAGACCGGGGGTGAGAGAGAGACCGGGGGTGAGAGAGAGACCGGGGGAGAGACAGACCGGGGGGGAGAGAGAGAGAGACCGGGGGTGTGAGAGACCGGGGGTGAGAGAGACCGGGGGCGTGAGAGAGAGAGGGGGGGTGAGAGAGACCGGGGGAGAGAGAGAGAGACCGGGGGTGAGAGAGAGAGACCGGGGGTGAGAGAGACCGGGGGTGAGAGAGAGAGACCGGGGGTGAGAGAGAGAGACCGGGGGTGAGAGAGACCGGGGGTGAGAGAGAGAGACCGGGGGTGAGAGAGACCGGGGGTGAGAGAGACCGGGGGAGAGAGAGACCTGGGGAGAGAGAGAGAGAGAGACCGGGGGTGTGAGAGACCGGGGGTGAGAGAGACCGGGGGCGTGAGAGAGAGACCGGGGGTGAGAGAGAGGGGGGGTGAGAAAGACCGGGGGAGAGAGAGAGAGACCGGGAGCGAGAGAGACTGGGGATGAGAGAGAGGGCTTGACGAGAGAGACTGGGTGCACGAGAGACTGGGGGCAAAAGAGACCAGGGGGGTGAGAGACCGGGGGGGAGAGAAAACAGGGGCAAGAGAGACCAGGGGCGAAGAGAGAGAGCGGGGCGAGAGAGACGGGGGTGGGGGAGAGAGACCGGGGGCAAGACCAGGGAGGTTGCGAGAGATCGGGTACAAGAGAGACCGGGGGCAAGAGATCGGGGGCAACGAGAGACTGGGCCTGATGAGAGAGAGGGGGTTGATGAGAGAGACCGGGGCAACAAGAGAGACCGGGGGAGAGAGAGACCGGGGTGGAGAGTGACGGCGACGAGAGAGACTGGGGGGTGAGAGAGGCCAGGGGCAAGAGAGACTGGGGGAAAGAGAGACCGGGAGAGATAAGAGAGACCGGGGGCGAGAGAGAGAGACCGGGAGCTAGGAGAGAGACCAGGGGCAACGGGAGAAGCCGGGGGCAAGTGATACCGGGAGCGAGAGAGAGATCGGGGGCAATGAGAGAACAGGGGCAAGAGAGACCGGGGGAGAGAGAGAGAGCGGGGGTGAGAGAGACCGGAGGGGGGCGAGAGAGCGGGGGTGAGAGACCGGGGACTAGAGAGCACGGGGGAGAGAGAGAGAGACCGGGTTTGAGGAGAGACCAGGGGCGAGAGACACCGGGGACGACAAGAGAGACCTCAGAAAGTGCTCCCTCAATACCTCAGATAGTCCTTCCCTCAATACCTCAAAACGTGCTCCCTCAATACCCAAAAAGTGCTCCCTCAATACCTCAGAAAGTGCTCCCTCAATATCTTAGAAAGTGCACACTCTATATGTCAGAAATTACTCCCTCAGTACCTCAGGTAGTGCTTCCTCAGTACGTCAGATAGTGCACCCTCTATACCTCATAAAGTGCTCCCTCAATACCTCAGATAGTCCTTCCCTCAATACCTCAAAAAGTGTTCCCTCAATACTTCAGAATGTGCTGCCTCAGTAACTCAGAAAGTGCTTCCTCAGTACATCAGATAGTGCTTCCTCAATACCTCAGAAAGTGCTCCCTCAATACCTCAGAAAGTGCTTCCTCAGTACATCAGATAGTGCTTCCTCAATACCTCAGAAAGTGCTCCCTCAATTCCTCAGAAATTGCTCTCAGTACCTCATAAAGTGCTCCCACAATAACACAAATAGTGCTTCCTCAAATACCTCAGATATGCCACCACAATACCTTAGAAAGTGTCCCTCAGTACATCAGATAGTGCTTCCTCAGGACCTCAGATAGTGCTTCTTCCATACCGCAGATAGATGTCCCCCCATACATCACATAGTGCTCCCTAAGTACATCAGATAGTGTTTCCTCGGTACCTCCGATAGTGCTTCCTCAATACCTCAGACGTAATCCTTCAATACCCCAGATAGCGCTTCCTCAATACCTCAGGAAGTGCTCCTTCAATGCCTCAGAAAGTGCTCCCACAGTACCTCAGAAACTACTTGCCCAATACCTCAGAAGGAGCTCCCTCAATACCTCAGAAAGTGCTCTCTCAAAACCTCAGATAGTGCACCCTCAATTCCTCAGAAAGTGCTCGCTCAATACCTCAGATAGTGCTTCCTCAACACTCAGAAATTGCTTCCTCAATACCTCAGATAGTGCTCCCTCAGTACCTCAGATAGTACTTCATCAGTACATCAGATAGTGTTTCTTTAATACCTCAGATAGTGCTTCCACAGTACCTCAGATTTGCTACCTCAATGCCTCAGAAAGTGCTCCCTCAGTATCTCAGAAAGTGCTCTCTCAGTCCCTCAGAAACTGCTCCCTCAATACCTCAGATAGTACTCCCTCAATACCTCAGATAGTGCACTCTCAATACCTCAGAAAGTGCTCCCTCAATACCTCAGATTGTACTTCGTCAGTATATTAGATAGTGTATCCTCAATACCTCAGAAAGTGCGCCCTGAATACCTCAGATAGTGCACCCTCAATATGTCAGAACGTGCTCCCTCAATACCTCAGAAAGTGGTCACTCAATGCCACAGATAGCGGTCCCTCACTACCTTAGAAAATGCTCCCTCACTACCTCAGTTAGTGCTTCCTCAATACCTCAGATAGTGCTTCCTCAGCACTACAGATAGTGCACCCTCAATACCTCAGAAAGTACTCTCTCAATACCTGATAAGTAGCTCCCTCTATACCTCAGAAAGTACTCCCTCAGTACCTCAGATTGTGCTTCCTCCATCTGTCAGATAGTGCACACCCAATACCTCAGAAAGTGCTCCTTCAATACCTCAGATAATGCCTCCTCTGTCCCTCAGATAGTGCACACCCAATACCTCAGAAGGTGCTCCCTCAATACCTCAGAAAGTACTCCCTCAATACTTTAGATAATGCTCGCACAATAACACATAAAGTGCTCCCTCAATACCTCAGATAGTGCTGATTTAATACCTTAGAAAATGCACACTCTATAAGTCAGAAATTGATCCCTCAGTACCTCAGATGGTGCTTGCTCAATACCTAGGAAAATGCTCCCTCAATACCTCAGAAAGTGCTCCCTCAATCCTGAGTTAGTCCATCCCTTAATACCTCATAAAATGCTCCCTCAATACGTCAGAAAGTGCTCCCTCAATACTTCAGATAGTGCTGCCTCAGTACCTCAGATAGTGCTTCCTCAATAGCTCAGATAGTGCACCCTCAGTACCTCAGAAAGGGCTCCCGCAATACCTCAGATAGTGCTCCCTCGGTACTCAGATAGTGCTTCCTCAATACCTTAGATAGTGCTCCCTCAGTACTCAGATAGTGCTTCCTCAATTCCTCTGAAAGCGCCCCCTCAATACCTCAGATAGTGCTTCCTCAGTTCCTCAGAAAGTGCTCCCTAAATACTTCAGAATGCGCTGCCTCAGTACCACAGAAACTGGTCCCGCAGTACCTCAGATAGTGCTCCCTCATTACCTCAGAAAGTGCTCTCCAAATTTCTCAGATAGTGCTTCCTCAACACATCAGAAAGGGCATCCTAAATACCTCAGAAGGTGCTCCCACAGTACTGATGAAAGTGCTCCCGCAATACCTCTGATAATGCTCCCCCAATACCACAGAATGTGCTTCCTCAGTACCTCAGATAGTGCTCCATCAATACCTCACATAGTACTACCTCAATACCTCAGAAAGTGCTTCCTCAATACCTCAGAATGTGCTGCCTCAGTGCCTCAGAAAGTACTACCTCAATATCTCAAGAAGTGCTCACTCAATACCTCAGAATGTGCTGCCTCAATACCTCAGAAAGTGCTCCCTCATTACCTCAGAAAGTGCTCCCCAAATTCCTCAGATAATGCTCCCTCAATACCTCAGATAATGCTCCCTCAATACCACAGAAAGTGCTTCCTCAGAACCTCAGGTAGTGCTCCATCAATACCTCAGATAGTACTACCTCAATACCTCAGAAAGCGCTCCCTCAATACCTCAGAATGTGCTGCCTCAGTACTTCAGAAAGTGCTCCCTCATTACCTCAGAAAGTACTCCCCAAATTCCTCAAATAGTGCTTATTCAGTACCTACGATAGTGCTTCCTCAGTGCCTCAGAAAGTGCTCCCTCAGTACCTCAGAAAGTGCTCCCTCAATACCTCAGAAAGTGCTCCCTCGATACCTCAGATAATGCCTCCTCTGTCCCTCAGATGGTGCACACCCAATACCTCAGAAGGCGCTCCCTCAATACCTCAGAAAGTGCTCCCTCAATACATCAGAAATGATCCCTCAATACCTCAAAAAGTGATCTGTCAGTATCTCAGAAAGTGCTGCCATAATAACTCAGATAGTGCTTCCACAATACCTCAGATGTGCAAACACAATTTCTCAGAAAGTGCTCCCTCAGAAATCAGAAAGTGCTCTCTCTGTACTTCAGAAACTGCTCCGTCAATACCTCACATAGTGTTTCTCCAATACCTTCGGAAGCTCTGCCCCACTACCTCAGACAGTGCTCCCTCAATACCTCAGATAATTCTGCCTCAATACTACAGAAAGTGCTCCCGCAATACCTCAAAATGTGCTACCTCAATACCACACTGTGTTCCCTCAATTCCTCAGATCGTGCTCCATCAATACCTCAGAAAGTGCTCACTTAGTGCCTCAGATAGTGTTCCCTCAATACCTTAGAAAGTGCTCCCTCAGTACCTCAGATAGTACTTCCTCAGTACCTCAGAAAGTGCTCCCTCAGTACCACAGATAGTGCTCCCTCAATACCTCAAAAACTACTTGCTCAATACCTCAGACGGAGATCCTTCAATACCTCAGAATGGGCTCTCTCAATACCTCAGATAGTGCACCCTCAGTACATCAGAAATTGCTCCCTCGATAACTCAGAAAATGCCTCCTCTGTCCCTCAGATAGTGCACACCCAATACCTCAGAAGGTGCTCCCTCAATAGCTCAGAAAGTGCTCCCTCAATACTTTCGATAATGCTCCCACAATACCACAGAAAATGCTCCCTCAATACCTCAAATAGTGCTCACTCAATACCTTAGAAAATGCACACTTTATATGTCAGACATTGCTCCCTCAATACCACAGATAGTGTTTCCTCAGTACGTCAGATAGTGCACCCTCTATAACTCAGACAGATCTGCCTCCATACCTCAGAGAGTGCTTCCTCAGTACCTCAAATCGTGCTTCCTCAATACCTCAGAAAGTGCTCCCTCTGTACCTCAAATAGTGCTTCCTCAGTACATCAGATAATGCTTCCTTAATACCTCAGAAAGTGCTCCCTCAATACCTCAGATAATGCTCCCTCAATACCTTAGACTGTGCTCCCTCTATACCTCAGAAAGTGCTCCCTAATAACTCAGATAGTGCTTCCTCAATACCTCAGAAAGGGCTCCCTCAATACCTCAGAAAGTCCTCCCTCAGTACATCAGATAGTGCTTCCTCAGTACCTCAGAAAGTGCTCCCTCTATACCTCAGAAACTGCTCTCTCAATACATGAGAAAGTGATCCCTTAATATCTCAGAAAGTGCACTGTCAGTGCCCAGAAATTGTTCCCACAATAACTCAGATAGTGCTTCCTCAATACCGCAGATAGATCTCCCTCCATACCTCAGATAGTGCATCCTCAGTTCCTCAGAAAGTGCTCCCTCAATACCTCAGATAGTGGTCCCTCAGTACCTCAGATAGTGCTTTGTCAGTACATCAGATAGTGATTCCACAATACCTCAGAAAGTGCTCCCTGAATATGTCAGATGGTGCTTCCACAGTATCTCAGGTTAATGCATCATCAATACGTCAGAAAGTGCTCCCTCAATACCTCAGAAACTGCTTCCTCAGTACCTCAGAAAGTGATCCATCAATACCCCAGATAGTACTCCCTGAATACCTCAGAAAGTGCTCCCTCAACACTTCATATAGTGCACCCTCATTAACTAGGATAGTGCTTCCTAAGCAGCTCAGAACATGCGCCTTCAATACCTCAGAAAGTGCTTCCTCAATACTTCATATAGTGCTTCCTCAGTACCTCAGATAGTGCTTCCTCAGTACCTCAGAACATGATCCCTCAATACCTCAGAAAGTACTCCCTCAGGACCTCAGATAGTGCTTCCTCAGTACCTCAGAACATGATGCCTCAATACCTCAGATAGTGCTTCATTAGTAACTCAGACAGTGCTTCCTAAATACCTCAGGAAGTGCTCCCGCAGTAACTCAGATAGTGTACCCTCAATACCGCAGATAGTGTTCCCTCAATACCTCAGAAACTACTTCTTCAATACCTCAGAAGGAGCTCCCTCAAAGTCTCAGAAATGGCTGCACAATAACTCAGATAGTGCTCCCTCAATACCTCAGAAATTGCTCCCTTAATGCCTCAGAAATTGCTCCCTCAATACCTCAGAAATTGCTCCCTCAATGCCTCAGAAATTGCTCCCTCTATACCTCAGAAAGTGCTCCCTCAATAACTCAGATAGAGCACCCTCAGTACCTCAGAAATGGCTCCCTCAAGACCTCAGAAAGTGCTCCCTCAATACCTCAGATAGTGCACCCTTAATACTGCAGAAAGTGCTTCCTCAGTACCTCAGAAAGTCCTCCATCAGTACCTCAGATAATGCTCCCGCAGTACCGAAGGTAGTGCTTCCTCAGGACCTCAGAAAGTGCTCCCTCAACAGCTCAGATCGTGCTGCCTCAGTACCTCAGATAATGCTCCCTCAGCACTCTGAAGGTGCTTCCTCAATAGTTCAGAAAGTGCATCCTCAGAACCACAGATAGTGCTCCCTTAATACCTCAGAAACTGCTCCCTCAGTACCTCAGATAGTGCACCCTCAGTACCTCAGATAGTGCACCCTCAGTACCTCAGAAATTGCTCAATCAATACCACAGATACTGCTCCCTCAGTACCTCAGATAGTGCACCCTCAGTACCTCAGAAATTGCTCAATCAATCCCACAGATACTGCTCCCTCAGTACCTCAGGTAGTGCACCCTCAGTACCTCAGATAGTGCACCCTCAGTACCTCAGAAATTGCTCAATCAATCCCACAGATACTGCTCCCTCAGAACCTCAGGTAGAGCTTCGTCAGTGTTTCCTCAATACCTCAGAAAGTGTGCCCTGAATAACTCAGATAGTGCTTCCACAGTACGTCAGATATTATACCCTCAATACCTCAGATAGTGCTCCCTCAATACCTCAAAACGTGAACCCTCCATAGCTCAGATAGTGCTTCCTCGGTACCACAGATAATACACCCTCAAAATGTCAGATAGTGCTCCCTCAATACATCAGAAAATAGTCGCTCATTAACTGAGAAAGAACTCCCTCAATACCACAGAAAGTGCACTCTCAGTACAACAGAAAATGTTGTCTCAAACCTGAGGAAGTGCTCCTTTAAAAACTGAGCTCGTGCTTCCTCAGTATCACAGATAGTGCACCCTCAGTACCACAGAAAGTGCTTCCTCAGTACCTCAGAAATCGCAACCTCAGTAGCTCAGAAAGTGCTCCCTCAGTACCTCAGATAATGCTCACTCAGTACCGCAGGTAGTACTTCCTCACGACCGCAGACAGTGCTCCATCAATACCTCAGATAGTGCTCCCTCTATACCTCAGAAGGTGCTCCCACTGTACCGCAGAAAGTGCTCCCTCAATACCTCAGATAATACTCCCTCAATACCTCAGAAAGTGCTCCCTCAGTAACTCAGAAACTGCTTCCTCAGTACCTCAGATAGTACTTCATCAATACATCAGATAGCACTCCCTCAATACCTCCGAAACAGCTCCCTCAATACCTCATATAGTGAAATCTCAATAACTCAGATAGTGCTTCCTAAGTACCTCAGAAGGTCGTCCCTCAATACCTCAGAAAGTTCCCCCTCAGTACTTTAGATAATGCTCCACAATATCTCAGAAAGTGCTCACTCAATACCTCAGATATTGCTCATCAATACCTTAGAAAGTTCACTCTCTACGTGTCAGAAATTTCTCCCTCAGTACCTCAGATGGTGCTTGCTCTCTACCTCAGAAAGTGCTTCCTCAATACCTCAGAACGTGATCATTCAATACCTCAGATAGTACTTCCTCTGTACCTCAGATAGTGCTTCCTCAATACCTCAGATAGTGCTTCCTCTGTACCTCAGACAGTCCTTCCTCAGTACCTCAGAGAGTGCTTCCTCAATTCGTCAGAACGTGATCCCGCAATACCTCAGATAGTGAACCCACAGTACCTCAGATAGTGCTCCCTCAATACCTCAGAAAGTGCTCCCACAATACCTCCAAAAGTGCAACCTCAACACCACGGAAAGTGCTTCCGCAGTACCTGAGAAAGTGCTCCCTCAGTACCTCAGAAAATGCTCCCTCAGTACCATTGATAATGCTCCCTCAGTACCACAGGTAGTGCTTCCTCAGTACCGACCATGTGCTCCATCAATACCTCAGATAGTGCTCCCTCAGTACCCAGATGGTGCTTCCTCAATACCTCAGAAAGTGCTCCCTCAATACCTCAGATAGTGCTTCCACAATACCTCAGAGAATGCTTCCTCATTGCCTCAAAACGTGATCCCGCAATACCTCAGATAGTGAACCCTCAATACCTCAGATAGTGAACCCTCAATACCTCAGATAGTGAACCCTCAATACCTCAGAAAGTGAACCCTCAATACCTCAGAAAGTGCTCCCTCATCAACTCACAAAGTGCTCGCTCAGTCCCTCAGAAACTGCTCCCTCAATATATCAGAATGTGCTCCTTCAATACCTCAGAAAGTGCTCTTTCAGTACCTCAGAACGTGCTCCCACAATAACTCAGATTGTCCTTTCTCAATACCTCGGATATGCTATGTCAATACCTCAGAAAGTGCTCACTCAGTAACTCAGAAAGTGCTCTCTCTGTACTTCAGAAATTGCACACTCAATACCTCAGATATTGCACCCTCAATGCCTCAGATAGTGCTCACTCAGTACTTAAGGTAGTGCTTCGTCAGTACATCAGTGTTTCCTCAATTCCTCAGAAAGTTCTCCCTGAATACCTCAGATAGTGCTTCCTCAGTAGCAGAGATTGTGCTCCCTCAATACCTCAGAAAGTGCTCCCTCAAACCTAAGGAAGTGCTCCCTCAATACCGCAGAATGTGCTCCATCAATACCTCAGAAAGTGTTCCCACAATACCTCAGAAATTGCTCCCTCAGTACCTCAGAACGTGCTCCCACAATACTTCAGTATTTCAGTACTTCAGGTGGTGTTTCCTCAGTACCTCAGATAGTGCTTCCACAGTACCTCAGCCATGATCCCTCAATACCTCAGATAATGCTTCCTCAGTACCTCAGACAGTGCTCCCTCCATACCTCAGAAAGTAATCACTCAGTACCTCAGATAGTGCGTCCTCAATACCTCAAAAACTACTTGCTCAATACCTCAGATGGAGATCCTTCAATACCTCAGAATGGGGTCTCTCAAACCTCAGGAAGTGCTCCCTCAAACCTAAGGAAGTGCTCCCTCTATACCTCAGAAAGTGCCCCCTCAGTACCACAGATAGTGCAACCTCAATACGTCAGAAAGTGCTCCCTCAGTACCTCAGAAATTGCTCCCTCAGTACCTGAGAAAGTGCTCCCTCAGTACCTCAGAAAGTGCTTCCTCAATACCTCAGTACCTCAGATAATGCTCCCTCAGTACCGCAGGTAGTGCATCCTCAGTACCGCAGAAAGTGCGCCGTCCATACCTCAGATAATGCTGCTTCAGTCCCTCAGATAGTGCTCTCTCAGTACCGCAGAAAGTGCGCCATCAATACCTCAGAAAGTGCTCCCTCAGTACCTCAGACAGAGCTTCCTCAGTACCGCAGAAAGTGCGCCGTCAATACCTCAGATAATGCCGCCTCACTACCTCAGACAGTGCTCTCTCAGTACACAGATGGTGCTTCCTCAATACCTCAGAAAGTGCTCCCTCTCTACCTCAGATTGAGCTTCCTCAGTACATCAGATAATGCTTCCACAATACCTGAGAAAGTGCTCCCTCAATACCTCAGAAACTACTTGCTCAATACCTCAGAAGGAGCTCCCTCAATACCTCAGATAGTGCACCCTCAATACCTCTGAAATTACTTGCTCAATAACTCAGAAGGAGCTCCCTCAATACCTCAGATAGTGCACCCCCATTCCCTCAGATATTGCTCCCTCAAAACCTCAGAAAGTGCTCCCTCAATACGTCAGATAGTACACACTCAATAACTCAGAAAGTGCACCCTCAATACCACATAGTGATTTCACAGGACCTCAGAAAATGCTCCCTCAATACCTCAGATAATGCTCCCTCAATGCCTCAGAAAGTGCTCCCTCGTTACCTCAGAAACTGCTTCCTCAGATAGTTCTCCATCAATACCCCAGATAGTACTCCCTGAATACCTCAGAAAGTGCTCCCTCAATACCTCAGATTGTGCACCCTCAATAACTCAGATTGTGCTTCCTCAATACCTCAGAACGTGATCCCTCAATACCTCAGAAAGTGCTCCCTCAATACCTCAGAGAGTGCTCACTCAATAGCTTAGAAAATGCACAATCTATATGTCAGAAATTGCTCCCTCAGTACCTCAGATGGTGCTTGCTCAATACCTCAGAAATTGCTCCCTCAATACCTCATATAGTGCACCCTCAATAACTCAAATAGTGTTTCCTAAGTAGCTCAGAAAGTGCTCCCTCAGTACATCAGATAATGCTCCCTCAGTATGTCAGATAATACTCCCTCAGTACTCAGATGATGTTTCCTCAATACCTCAGATAGTGCTCCCCAATACCTCAGAAAGTGCTCCCTCAATATCTCAGATAGTGCACCCTCAGTACCTCAGAAAGTGCTCCCTCAATACCTCAGATAGTGCACCCTCAATACTGCAGAAAGTGCTTCCTCAGTGCCTCAGAAAGTGCTCCCTCAGTATCTCAGAAAGTCCTCCATCAGTACCTCAGATAATGCTCCCTCAGTACTCTGAAGGTGCTTCCTCAATAGCTCAGAAAGCGCATCCTCAGAACCACAGATAGTGCTCCCTCAATACATCAGAAACTGCTCCCTCAGTACCTCAAGATAGTGCACCCTCAGTACCTCAGATAGTGCACCCTCAGTACCTCAGATAGTGCACCCTCAGTACCTCAGATAGTGCACCCTCAGTACCTCAGAAATTGCTCAATCAATCCCACAGATACTGCTCCCTCAGAACCTCAGGTAGAGCTTTGTCAGTGTTTCCTCAATACCTCAGAAAGTGTGCCCTGAATACCTCAGATAGTGCTTCCACAGTATGTCAGATATTACACTCTCAATACCAGGAAGTGCTCTCTCAGGGCCTCAGATAGTGCTCCCTCAATACCTCAGAACGTGCACCCTCAATGCCACAGAAAGTGCTTCTTCAGTACCTCAGAAATCGCTACCTTAGTACCTCAGAAAGTGCTCCCTCAGTACCTCAGATAATGCTCACTCAGTACTGCAGGTAGTACTTCCTCAGGACCGCAGAAAGTGCTCCAACAATACCTCAGATAGTGCTGCTTCAGTACCTCAGTTAGGGCAACCTCAGCATCTCAGAAAGTGCTCCCTCAATACCTCAGATAGTTCCCCTTCAGTATCTCAGAAAGTGCTCCCTCAATACCTCAGATAGTGCACCCTCAATGTCTCAGATAGTGCACCCTCAATACCTCAGATAGTGCTCCCTCAGTACCTCAGAAAGTGCTCCCTCAGTACCTCAGAAAGTGCTCCCTCAGTACCTCAGATAGTGCACCCTTACTATCTCAGATAGTACACCCTCAATACCTCAGATAGTGCTTGCTAAGTACCTCAGAAGGTGCTCCCACAGTACCGCAGAAAGTGCTCCCTCAATACCTCAGATAATACTCCCTCAATACCTCAGAAAGTGCTCCCTCAGTACCTCAGAAACTGCTTCCTCAGTACCTCAGATAGTACTTCATCAATACATCAGATAGTACTCCCTCAATACCTCTGAAACAGCTCCCTCAATACCTCAGATAGTGCAATCTCAATAACTCAGATAGTGCTTCCTAAGTACCTCAGAAGGTGGTCCCTCAATACCTCAGAAAGTGCTCCCTCAGTACCTCAGAAACTGCTTCCTCAGTACCTCAGATAGTACTTCATCAATACATCAGATAGTACTCCCTCAATACCTTAGAAAGTTCACTCTCTACGTGTCAGAAATTGCTCCCTCAGTACCTCAGATGGTGCTTGCTCTCTACCTCAGAGAGTGCTTCCTCAATATCTCAGAACGTGATCCCGCAATACCTCAGATGGTGAATCCTCTGTACCTCAGAAAGTGCTTTCTCAATACCTCAGAAAGTGCTCTCTCAGTACCTCAGAAAGTGCTCCCATAAAAACTGAAATTGTGCTTCCTCAATACCTTGGATGTGCTACGTCAATACCTCAGAAAGTGCTCTCTCTGTACCTCAGAAAGTGCACCCTCAACACCACAGAAAGTGCTTCCTCAGTACCTGAGAAAGTGCTCCCTCAGTACCTCAGAAAATACTCACTCAGTACCATTGCTAATGCTCCCTCAGTACCACAGGTAGTGCTTCCTCAGTACCGACCATGTGCTCCATCAATACCTCAGATAGTGCTCCCTCAGTACCCAGATGGTGCTTCCTCAATACCTCAGAAAGTACTCCCTCTCTACCTCAGATAATGCTTCCTCAGTACATCAGATAGTGCTTCCACAATACCTGAGAAAGTGCTTCCTCAATACCTCAGAAACTACTTGCTCAATACCTCAGAAGGAGCTCCCTCAATACCTCAGAAACTGCTCCCTCAATACATCAGAAAGTGTCCCTTAATACCTCAGATAGTGCTCTCTCCGTACCTTAGAAATTGTTCCCACAATAACTCAGATAGTGCTTCTTCAGTACCTCAGATAGTGCATCATCAATACCTCACATAGTGCTTCCTCAACACCTCAGAGAATGCTTCCTCAATGCCTCAGAACGTGATCCCGCAATACCTCAGATAGTGAACACTCAATACCTCAGATAGTGAACCCTCAATACCTCAGAAAGCACTCCCTCATCAACTCACAATGTGCTCTCTCAGTCCCTCAGAAACTGCTCCCTCAATACTTCAGAAAGTGCTCTCTCAGTACCTCAGGTAGTGCTCCCTCAATACCTAAGGAAGTGCTCCCTCAATACTTCAGAAACTACTTGCTCAATACCTCAGAAGGAGCTCCTTCAATATCTCGGGAAGTGCTACCTCAATATCTCAGATAGTGCACCCTCATAACTCAGAAATTGCTCCCTCAATACCTCAGAAAGTGCTCCCTTAATACCTCAGAATGTGCACCCTCAATACCTCAGAAACTGTTTCCTCAGTACCTGAGAAAGTGCTCCATCAGTACCTCAGATAATGCTCCCTCTGTACCTCAGACAGTGCTTCCTCAGTACCGCAGAAAGTGTGCCGTCAATAGCTCAGATAGTGCCGCCTAAATACCTCCGATAGTGCTCTCTCAGTACACAGATGGTGCTCCCTCAATACCTCAGAAAGTGTTCCCGCAATACCTCAGATAGTGCACGCTCACTAACTCAGAAAGTGCACTCTCAATACTATAGATAGTGCTTCCTCAATACCTCAGAAAGTGCTCCCTTAGTACCTCAAAGTGCTTCCTCAATACCTCAGAAGGTGCTTCCTCAATACCTCAGAAAGTGCTTCCTCAATGCCTCAGATAGTGCTCCCTCAGTACCTCAGAAAGTGCTTCCTCAATACCTCAGATAGTGCACCCTCAATACGTCAGAAAGTGCTCCCTCAGTACCTCAGATAGTGCTCCCTCAGTACCACAGATAGTGCTCCCTCAATACTTCATAAAGTGCTCCCTCAATACCTCAGAACGTGCTCCCTCAGTACCACAGATAGTGCTCCCTCAATACCTCAGAAACTACTTGCTCAATACCTCAGAAGGAGCTCCTTCAATACCTCGGGAAGTGCTCCCTCAATACCTCAGATAGTGCACCCTCATAACTCAGAAATTGCTCCCTCAATACCTCAGAAAATGCTTCCTTAATACCTCAGAATGTGCACCTTCAATACCACAGAAACTGTTTCCTCAGTACCTCAGAAAGTGTTCCCTCAGTACCTCAGAAAGTGCACCCTCAATACCACAGAAACTGTTTCCTCAGTACCTCAGAAAGTGCTCCCTCAGTACCTCAGTTAATGCTCCCTCAGTACCGCAGGTAGTTCTTCCTCAGTACCACAGAAAGTGCGCCGTCATTACCTCAGATAGTGCACCCTCAATAACTCAGAAAGTGCACCCTCAATACCATAGATAGTGCTTCCTCAGGACCTCAGAAAGTGCTCCCTCAGTACCTCAGAAAATGCTCCCTCAATACCTCAGATAGTGCACCCTCAGTACCTTCGATAGTGCTTCGTCAGTACATCAGAAAGTGTTTCCTCAATACCTCAGAAAGTGCGCCCTGAATACCTCAGATAGTGCTTTCACAGTACCTCAGATAGTACTTCCACAGTACCTCAGATATTACACCCTCAATACGTCAGAAAGTGCCCCCTCAGTACCTCAGATAGTTCTCCTCAATACCTCAGATACTGCTTGATCAATACCTCTGAAAGTGCTTCCTCAGTACCTCAGAGTGCTTTCTCAATACCTCAGAACGTGATCCCTCAATAGCTCAGATAGTGCTTCCTCAGTACGTCAGAAAGTGCTTCCTCAGTACCACAGATAGTGCACCCTCAATATGTCAGAAAGTGCTCCCTCAGTACCTCAGATAGTGCTCCCTCAGTACCACAGATAGTGCTCCCTCAATACTTCATAAAGTGCTCCCTCAATACCTCAGAACGTGCTCCCTCAGTACCACAGATAGTGCTCCCTCAATACCTCAGAAACTACTTGCTCAATACCTCAGAAGGAGCTCCTTCAATACCTCGGGAAGTGCTCCCTCAATACCTCAGATAGTGCACCCTCAAAACTCAGAAATTGCTCCCTCAATACCTCAGAAAATGCTTCCTTAATACCTCAGAATGTGCATTTTCAATACCACAGAAACTGTTTCCTCAGTACCTCAGAAAGTGTTCCCTCAGTACCTCAGAAAGTGCACCCTCAATACCACAGAAACTGTTTCCTCAGTACCTCAGAAAGTGCTCCCTCAGTACCTCAGTTAATGCTCCCTCAGTACCGCAGGTAGTTCTTCCTCAGTACCACAGAAAGTGCGCCGTCATTACCTCAGATAGTGCACCCTCAATAACTCAGAAAGTGCTCCCTCAGTACCTCAGAAAATGCTCCCTCAATACCTCAGATAGTGCACCCTCAGTACCTTCGATAGTGCTTCGTCAGTACATCAGAAAGTGTTTCCTCAATACCTCAGAAAGTGCGCCCTGAATACCTCAGATAGTGCTTTCACAGTACCTCAGATAGTACTTCCACAGTACCTCAGATATTACACCCTCAATACGTCAGAAAGTGCCCCCTCAGTACCTCAGATAGTTCTCCTCAATACCTCAGATACTGCTTGATCAATACCTCTGAAAGTGCTTCCTCAGTACCTCAGAGTGCTTTCTCAATACCTCAGAACGTGATCCCTCAATTGCCCAGATAGTGCTTCCTCAGTACGTCAGAAAGTGCTTCCTCAGTACCACAGATAGTGCACCCTCAATACGTCAGAAAGTGCTCCCTCAGTACCTCAGATAGTGCTCCCTCAGTACCACAGATAGTGCTCCCTCAATACTTCATAAAGTGCTCCCTCAATACCTCAGAACGTGCTCCCTCAGTACCACAGATAGTGCTCCCTCAATACCTCAGAAACTACTTGCTCAATACCTCAGAAGGAGCTCCTTCAATACCTCGGGAAGTGCTCCCTCAATACCTCAGATAGTGCACCCTCATAACTCAGAAATTGCTCCCTCAATACCTCAGAAAATGCTTCCTTAATACCTCAGAATGTGCACCTTCAATACCACAGAAACTGTTTCCTCAGTACCTCAGAAAGTGTTCCCTCAGTACCTCAGAAAGTGCACCCTCAATACCACAGAAACTGTTTCCTCAGTACCTCAGAAAGTGCTCCCTCAGTACCTCAGTTAATGCTCCCTCAGTACCGCAGGTAGTTCTTCCTCAGTACCACAGAAAGTGCGCCGTCATTACCTCAGATAGTGCACCCTCAATAACTCAGAAAGTGCACCCTCAATACCTCAGATAGTACACCCTCAGTACCTTCGATAATGCTTCGTCAGTACATCAGATAGTGTTTCCTCAATACCTCAGAAAGTGCGCCCTGAATACCTCAGATAGTGCTTTCACAGTACCTCAGATAGTACTTCCACAGTACCTCAGATATTACACCCTCAATACGTCAGAAAGTGCCCCCTCAGTACCTCAGATAGTTCTCCTCAATACCTCAGATACTGCTTGATCAATACCTCTGAAAGTGCTTCCTCAGTACCTCAGAGTGCTTTCTCAATACCTCAGAACGTGATCCCTCAATAGCTCAGATAGTGCTTCCTCAGTACGTCAGAAAGTGCTTCCTCAGTACCACAGATAGTGCACCCTCAATACGTCAGAAAGTGCTCCCTCAGTACCTCAGATAGTGCTCCCTCAATACATCAGAAAGTAGTCGCTCAATACCTGAGAAGGAGCTCCCTCAATACCTCAGAAAGTGCTCTCTCAAACCTCAGGAAGTCCTCCCTCAATACCTCAGACAATGCAATCTCAATAACTCGGATAGTGCTTCCTAAATTCCTCAGAAGGTGGTACCTCAATGCCTCAGAAAGGTCCCCCCCAAAACTTTAGATAATGCTCCCACAATACCTCAGAAGGTGCTCCCTCAATACCTCAGGGAGTGCTCACTCAATACCTTAGAAAGTGCACCCTCTATATGTCAGAAAGTGCTCCCCCAGTACCTCAGATAGTGTTCCCTCAATATCTCAGATAGTGCTCCCTCAATACCTCAGAAAGTGCACCCTTAATACCTCAGAAAGTGCTTCTTCAGTACCTTGGAAAGTACTCCCTCAGTACCACAGATGATGCTCCCTCAGTACCTCAGATAGTGCTTCCTCAGATCCTCAGAAATTGCTCCCTCAATACCTCAGAATGTGCTCCCTCAATACCTCAGATAGTGCTCCCCAATACCTTAGATAGTGCTCCCCAATACATCAGATAGTGCTCCCTCAATACCTCAGAAAGTGCTCCCGCAGTACCTCAGATAGTGCTCCCTCAGTTCCTCAGATAGTGCTCCCTCAACACCTCAGAAAGAGCTTCATCCATACCTCAGAAAGTGCTCCCTCAATGCCTCAGAAAGTGCTTCCTCAATGCCTCAGAAATTGCTTCCTCAATGCCTCAGAAAGTGCTCCCTCACTACCTCAGAAAGTCCTCCCTCAATACCTCAGATAGTGCTTCCTAAGTACCTCAGAAGGTGCTCCCACAATACCTCAGAAAGTGCTCCCTCAATTCCTCAGAGAGTGCTCACTGAATACCTTAGAAAGTGCACCCTCTATATGTCAGATAGTGCTCCCTCAGTACCTCAGATCTCCGTCCCGCAATACCTTGGAAATTGAATTAGATTAGATTAGATTAGATTACTTACAGTGTGGAAACAGGCCCTTCGGCCCAACAAGTCCACACCGCCCCGCCGAAGCGCAACCCACCCATACCCCTACATCTACCCCTTACCTAACACTACGGGCAATTTAGCATGGCCAATTCACCTGACTGGCACATCTTTGGACTGTTGCTCCCACAATACCTCCAAAAGTGCTTCCTCAATACCACAGGTAGTGCACCTTCAGTACCTCAGATAGTGCACACCCAATACCTCAGAAAGTGCTACCTCAATACCTCAGAAAGTGCACCCTTAATACCTCAGAAAGTACTCCCTCAATACCTCAAACTTGTGCTGCCTCAGTTCCTCAGATTGTGCTCCCTCAATACGTCATAAAGTGCTTCCTCAGTACCTCAGATAGTGCTTCAATACCTCAGATAGATCTTCCTCAATACCTCTGATTGTGCTCCCTCAGTACCTCAGATAGTGCTTGCTAAATACCTCAGAAAGTGTTCCCTCTGTACCTCAGATAGTGCTTCCTCAGTACATCAGATAGTGGTTCCTCAATACCTCAGACAGTGCTCCATCAATACCTCAGAAGGTGCTCCTACAGTACATCGGAAAGTGCTCCCCAATACCTCAGAAAGTGCTCCCTCAATACCTCAGATAGTGCACCTTTAGTACCTCAGAAAATGCTCCCTCAATACCTCAGAAAAGGCTCCCTCAATGCCTCAGATAGTGCTTCCTAAGTAGCTCAGAAGGTGTTCCCTCAATATCTCAGATAGTGCACACTCAGTACCACAGATAGTGCTCCCTCAATACCTCAGAATGTGCTCCCCCAATACCTCAGATAGAGCACTCTCATTACCTCAGAATGTGTTTCCTCAATACCTCATATAGTGCTCCCTCAATACATCTGATAGTGCTCCCTCAATACCTCAGAAGGTGCTCCCTCAATACCTCAAATTAGTGCTGCCTTAGTACCTCAGAAAGTGCTCCCTCAATATGTCATATAGTGCTTCCTCAACACCTCAGATAGATCTTCCTCAATACCTCTGATTGTGCTCCCTCATTACCTCAGATAGTGCTCCCTCAATACCTCAGAAGGAGCTCCCTCAATACCTCAGCAAGTGTTCCCTCAATATCACAGATAGTGCACACTCAGTACCTCAGAAAGTGCTCCCTCAATACCTCAGAAATTTCTCCCTCAATACCTCAAATAGTTCACCCTCAATACGCCAGAAAGTGCTCCCTCAATACCTCAGATAGTGCAACCACAATAACTCAGAAAGTGTTCCCTCAGTACCTCAGAAAATGCTCCCCCAGTACCTCAGATATCCGTCCCTCAATACCTCCAAAACTACTCCCTCAATACCTCAGGTAGTGCTCCCTCAGCACCTCTGATATCTCAGACAGTGCTCTCTCAATATCTCAGTAGTGCTTCCTCAGTGCCTCAGATAGTGCACCCTCAGTACTCACATGGTGCTTCCTCAATATCTCAGAAAGTTCTCGCTCAATACCTCAGAGGGAGCACCCTCAATACCTCAGAAAGTGCTTACTCTGTACCACAGATAGTGCACCCTCAATACGTCAGAAAGTGCTCCCTCAGTACCTCAGATAGTGCTTCCTCAATATCTCAGAAAGTTCTCGCTCAATACCTCAGAGGGAGCACCCTCAATAACTCAGAAAGTGTTCCCTCAATACCTCAGATAGTGTACACTCTGTACTTCAGACAGTGCTTCCTCAGTACTCAGACAGTGCTCCCTCAGTAGCTCAGAAAGTGCTTACTCAATACCTCAGAAAGTGCTCCCGCAGTACCTCAGAAAATTGCTTCCTCAATACCTCAGAAAGTGCTTGCTCAATACCTCAGAAAGTACTCCCTCAATACTTCAGATAGTGCTTCCTCAGTACTTCAGATACCTCAGAAAGTACTCCCTCAATACCTCAGATAGTCCGTCCCTCATTACCTCAAAAAGTGCTCCCTCAGTTCCGCAGATAGTGCTCCCTGAGCACCTTAGCTCGCGCACCTTCAGTACTTCAGAAAATGCTCCATCAATACCTCAGATAGTACACCCTCAGTACATCAGAAATTGTTCCCTCACTACCTCAGAAAGTGCTCCCTCAATACCTCAGAAAAGGCTTCCACAATATCTAAGAAAGTGCTCCCTCAGTATCTCAGATAGTGCTTCCTACGTACCTCAGAAGGTGCTCCCTCAATACCTTAGAAAGTGCTCCCTCCATGCTTTAGATAATGGTCTCACAATACCTCAGAACGTGCTCCCTCAGTACCTCAGAATGTGCTTCCTCAGTACCACAGATAGTGCTCCCTCAATACTTCATAAAGTGCTCCCTCAATACCTCAGAACGTGCTCCCTCAGTACCACAGATAGTGCTCCCTCAATACCTCAGAAACTACTTGCTCAATACCTCAGAAGGAGCTCCTTCAATACCTCGGGAAGTGCTCCCTCAATACCTCAGATAGTGCACCCTCATAACTCAGAAATTGCTCCCTCAATACCTCAGAAAATGCTTCCTTAATACCTCAGAATGTGCATTTTCAATACCACAGAAACTGTTTCCTCAGTCCCTCAGAAAGTGTTCCCTCAGTACCTCAGAAAGTGCACCCTCAATACCACAGAAACTGTTTCCTCAGTACCTCAGAAAGTGCTCCCTCAGTACCTCAGTTAATGCTCCCTCAGTACCGCAGGTAGTTCTTCCTCAGTACCACAGAAAGTGCGCCGTCATTACCTCAGATAGTGCACCCTCAATAACTCAGAAAGTGCACCCTCAATACCATAGATAGTGCTTCCTCAGGACCTCAGAAAGTGCTCCCTCAGTACCTCAGAAAATGCTCCCTCAATACCTCAGATAGTACACCCTCAGTACCTTCGATAGTGCTTCGTCAGTACATCAGATAGTGTTTCCTCAATACCTCAGAAAGTGCGCCCTGAATACCTCAGATAGTGCTTTCACAGTACCTCAGATAGTACTTCCACAGTACCTCAGATATTACACCCTCAATACGTCAGAAAGTGCCCCTTCAGTACCTCAGATAGTTCTCCTCAATACCTCAGATACTGCTTGATCAATACCTCTGAAAGTGCTTCCTCAATACCTCAGAGTGCTTTCTCAATACCTCAGAACGTGATCCCTCAATAGCTCAGATAGTGCTTCCTCAGTATGTCAGAAAGTGCTTCCTCAGTACCACAGATAGTGCACCCTCAATACGTCAGAAAGTGCTCCCTCAGTACCTCAGATAGTGCTCCCTCAGTACCACAGATAGTGCACCCTCAATACATCAGAAAGTAGTCGCTCAATACCTGAGAAGGAGCTCCCTCAATACCTCAGAAAGTGCTCTCTCAAACCTCAGGAAGTCCTCCCTCAATACCTCAGACAATGCAATCTCAATAACTCGGATAGTGCTTCCTAAATTCCTCAGAAGGTGGTACCTCAATGCCTCAGAAAGGTCCCCCCCAAAACTTTAGATAATGCTCCCACAATACCTCAGAAGGTGCTCCCTCAATACCTCAGGGAGTGCTCACTCAATACCTTAGAAAGTGCACCCTCTATATGTCAGAAAGTGCTCCCTCAGTACCTCAGATAGTGTTCCCTCAATATCTCAGATAGTGCTCCCTCAATACCTCAGAAAGTGCACCCTTAATACCTCAGAAAGTGCTCCCTCAGTACCTTGGAAAGTACTCCCTCAGTACCACAGATGATGCTCCCTCAGTACCTCAGATAGTGCTTCCTCAGATCCTCAGAAATTGCTCCCTCAATACCTCAGAATGTGCTCCCTCAATACCTCAGATAGTGCTCCCCAATACCTTAGATAGTGCTCCCCAATACATCAGATAGTGCTCCCTCAATACCTCAGAAAGTGCTCCCGCAGTACCTCAGATAGTGCTCCCTCAGTTCCTCAGATAGTGCTCCCTCAACACCTCAGAAAGAGCTTCATCCATACCTCAGAAAGTGCTCCCTCAATGCCTCAGAAAGTGCTTCCTCAATGCCTCAGAAATTGCTTCCTCAATGCCTCAGAAAGTGCTCCCTCACTACCTCAGAAAGTCCTCCCTCAATACCTCAGATAGTGCTTCCTAAGTACCTCAGAAGGTGCTCCCACAATACCTCAGAAAGTGCTCCCTCAATTCCTCAGAGAGTGCTCACTGAATACCTTAGAAAGTGCACCCTCTATATGTCAGATAGTGCTCCCTCAGTACCTCAGATCTCCGTCCCGCAATACCTTGGAAATTGAATTAGATTAGATTAGATTAGATTACTTACAGTGTGGAAACAGGCCCTTCGGCCCAACAAGTCCACACCGCCCCGCCGAAGCGCAACCCACCCATACCCCTACATCTACCCCTTACCTAACACTACGGGCAATTTAGCATGGCCAATTCACCTGACTGGCACATCTTTGGACTGTTGCTCCCACAATACCTCCAAAAGTGCTTCCTCAATACCACAGGTAGTGCACCTTCAGTACCTCAGATAGTGCACACCCAATACCTCAGAAAGTGCTACCTCAATACCTCAGAAAGTGCACCCTTAATACCTCAGAAAGTACTCCCTCAATACCTCAAACTTGTGCTGCCTCAGTTCCTCAGAATGTGCTCCCTCAATACGTCATAAAGTGCTTCCTCAGTACCTCAGATAGTGCTTCAATACCTCAGATAGATCTTCCTCAATACCTCTGATTGTGCTCCCTCAGTACCTCAGATAGTGCTTGCTAAATACCTCAGAAAGTGTTCCCTCTGTACCTCAGATAGTGCTTCCTCAGTACATCAGATAGTGGTTCCTCAATACCTCAGACAGTGCTCCCTCAATACCTCAGAAGGTGCTCCTACAGTACATCAGAAAGTGCTCCCCAATACCTCAGAAAGTGCTCCCTCAATACCTCAGATAGTGCACCTTTAGTACCTCAGAAAATGCTCCCTCAATACCTCAGAAAAGGCTCCCTCAATGCCTCAGATAGTGCTTCCTAAGTAGCTCAGAAGGTGTTCCCTCAATATCTCAGATAGTGCACACTCAGTACCACAGATAGTGCTCCCTCAATACCTCAGAATGTGCTCCCCCAATACCTCAGATAGAGCACTCTCATTACCTCAGAATGTGTTTCCTCAATACCTCATATAGTGCTCCCTCAATACATCTGATAGTGCTCCCTCAATACCTCAGAAGGTGCTCCCTCAATACCTCAAATTAGTGCTGCCTTAGTACCTCAGAAAGTGCTCCCTCAATATGTCATATAGTGCTTCCTCAACACCTCAGATAGATCTTCCTCAATACCTCTGATTGTGCTCCCTCATTACCTCAGATAGTGCTCCCTCAATACCTCAGAAGGAGCTCCCTCAATACCTCAGCAAGTGTTCCCTCAATATCACAGATAGTGCACACTCAGTACCTCAGAAAGTGCTCCCTCAATACCTCAGAAATTTCTCCCTCAATACCTCAAATAGTTCACCCTCAATACGCCAGAAAGTGCTCCCTCAATACCTCAGATAGTGCAACCACAATAACTCAGAAAGTGTTCCCTCAGTACCTCAGAAAATGCTCCCCCAGTACCTCAGATATCCGTCCCTCAATACCTCCAAAACTACTCCCTCAATACCTCAGGTAGTGCTCCCTCAGTACCTCTGATATCTCAGACAGTGCTCTCTCAATATCTCAGTAGTGCTTCCTCAGTGCCTCAGATAGTGCACCCTCAGTACTCACATGGTGCTTCCTCAATATCTCAGAAAGTTCTCGCTCAATACCTCAGAGGGAGCACCCTCAATACCTCAGAAAGTGCTTACTCTGTACCACAGATAGTGCACCCTCAATACGTCAGAAAGTGCTCCCTCAGTACCTCAGATAGTGCTTCCTCAATATCTCAGAAAGTTCTCGCTCAATACCTCAGAGGGAGCACCCTCAATAACTCAGAAAGTGTTCCCTCAATACCTCAGATAGTGTACACTCTGTACTTCAGACAGTGCTTCCTCAGTACTCAGACAGTGCTCCCTCAGTAGCTCAGAAAGTGCTTACTCAATACCTCAGAAAGTGCTCCCGCAGTACCTCAGAAAATTGCTTCCTCAATACCTCAGAAAGTGCTTGCTCAATACCTCAGAAAGTACTCCCTCAATACTTCAGATAGTGCTTCCTCAGTACTTCAGATACCTCAGAAAGTACTCCCTCAATACCTCAGATAGTCCGTCCCTCATTACCTCAAAAAGTGCTCCCTCAGTTCCGCAGATAGTGCTCCCTGAGCACCTTAGCTCGCGCACCTTCAGTACTTCAGAAAATGCTCCATCAATACCTCAGATAGTACACCCTCAGTACATCAGAAATTGTTCCCTCACTACCTCAGAAAGTGCTCCCTCAATACCTCAGAAAAGGCTTCCACAATATCTAAGAAAGTGCTCCCTCAGTATCTCAGATAGTGCTTCCTACGTACCTCAGAAGGTGCTCCCTCAATACCTTAGAAAGTGCTCCCTCCATGCTTTAGATAATGGTCTCACAATACCTCAGAACGTGCTCCCTCAGTACCTCAGAATGTGCTTCCTCAGTACCACAGATAGTGCTCCCTCAATACTTCATAAAGTGCTCCCTCAATACCTCAGAACGTGCTCCCTCAGTACCACAGATAGTGCTCCCTCAATACCTCAGAAACTACTTGCTCAATACCTCAGAAGGAGCTCCTTCAATACCTCGGGAAGTGCTCCCTCAATACCTCAGATAGTGCACCCTCATAACTCAGAAATTGCTCCCTCAATACCTCAGAAAATGCTTCCTTAATACCTCAGAATGTGCATTTTCAATACCACAGAAACTGTTTCCTCAGTCCCTCAGAAAGTGTTCCCTCAGTACCTCAGAAAGTGCACCCTCAATACCACAGAAACTGTTTCCTCAGTACCTCAGAAAGTGCTCCCTCAGTACCTCAGTTAATGCTCCCTCAGTACCGCAGGTAGTTCTTCCTCAGTACCACAGAAAGTGCGCCGTCATTACCTCAGATAGTGCACCCTCAATAACTCAGAAAGTGCACCCTCAATACCATAGATAGTGCTTCCTCAGGACCTCAGAAAGTGCTCCCTCAGTACCTCAGAAAATGCTCCCTCAATACCTCAGATAGTACACCCTCAGTACCTTCGATAGTGCTTCGTCAGTACATCAGATAGTGTTTCCTCAATACCTCAGAAAGTGCGCCCTGAATACCTCAGATAGTGCTTTCACAGTACCTCAGATAGTACTTCCACAGTACCTCAGATATTACACCCTCAATACGTCAGAAAGTGCCCCTTCAGTACCTCAGATAGTTCTCCTCAATACCTCAGATACTGCTTGATCAATACCTCTGAAAGTGCTTCCTCAATACCTCAGAGTGCTTTCTCAATACCTCAGAACGTGATCCCTCAATAGCTCAGATAGTGCTTCCTCAGTATGTCAGAAAGTGCTTCCTCAGTACCACAGATAGTGCACCCTCAATACGTCAGAAAGTGCTCCCTCAGTACCTCAGATAGTGCTCCCTCAGTACCACAGATAGTGCACCCTCAATACATCAGAAAGTAGTCGCTCAATACCTGAGAAGGAGCTCCCTCAATACCTCAGAAAGTGCTCTCTCAAACCTCAGGAAGTCCTCCCTCAATACCTCAGACAATGCAATCTCAATAACTCGGATAGTGCTTCCTAAATTCCTCAGAAGGTGGTACCTCAATGCCTCAGAAAGGTCCCCCCCAAAACTTTAGATAATGCTCCCACAATACCTCAGAAGGTGCTCCCTCAATACCTCAGGGAGTGCTCACTCAATACCTTAGAAAGTGCACCCTCTATATGTCAGAAAGTGCTCCCTCAGTACCTCAGATAGTGTTCCCTCAATATCTCAGATAGTGCTCCCTCAATACCTCAGAAAGTGCACCCTTAATACCTCAGAAAGTGCTCCCTCAGTACCTTGGAAAGTACTCCCTCAGTACCACAGATGATGCTCCCTCAGTACCTCAGATAGTGCTTCCTCAGATCCTCAGAAATTGCTCCCTCAATACCTCAGAATGTGCTCCCTCAATACCTCAGATAGTGCTCCCCAATACCTTAGATAGTGCTCCCCAATACATCAGATAGTGCTCCCTCAATACCTCAGAAAGTGCTCCCGCAGTACCTCAGATAGTGCTCCCTCAGTTCCTCAGATAGTGCTCCCTCAACACCTCAGAAAGAGCTTCATCCATACCTCAGAAAGTGCTCCCTCAATGCCTCAGAAAGTGCTTCCTCAATGCCTCAGAAATTGCTTCCTCAATGCCTCAGAAAGTGCTCCCTCACTACCTCAGAAAGTCCTCCCTCAATACCTCAGATAGTGCTTCCTAAGTACCTCAGAAGGTGCTCCCACAATACCTCAGAAAGTGCTCCCTCAATTCCTCAGAGAGTGCTCACTGAATACCTTAGAAAGTGCACCCTCTATATGTCAGATAGTGCTCCCTCAGTACCTCAGATCTCCGTCCCGCAATACCTTGGAAATTGAATTAGATTAGATTAGATTAGATTACTTACAGTGTGGAAACAGGCCCTTCGGCCCAACAAGTCCACACCGCCCCGCCGAAGCGCAACCCACCCATACCCCTACATCTACCCCTTACCTAACACTACGGGCAATTTAGCATGGCCAATTCACCTGACTGGCACATCTTTGGACTGTTGCTCCCACAATACCTCCAAAAGTGCTTCCTCAATACCACAGGTAGTGCACCTTCAGTACCTCAGATAGTGCACACCCAATACCTCAGAAAGTGCTACCTCAATACCTCAGAAAGTGCACCCTTAATACCTCAGAAAGTACTCCCTCAATACCTCAAACTTGTGCTGCCTCAGTTCCTCAGAATGTGCTCCCTCAATACGTCATAAAGTGCTTCCTCAGTACCTCAGATAGTGCTTCAATACCTCAGATAGATCTTCCTCAATACCTCTGATTGTGCTCCCTCAGTACCTCAGATAGTGCTTGCTAAATACCTCAGAAAGTGTTCCCTCTGTACCTCAGATAGTGCTTCCTCAGTACATCAGATAGTGGTTCCTCAATACCTCAGACAGTGCTCCCTCAATACCTCAGAAGGTGCTCCTACAGTACATCAGAAAGTGCTCCCCAATACCTCAGAAAGTGCTCCCTCAATACCTCAGATAGTGCACCTTTAGTACCTCAGAAAATGCTCCCTCAATACCTCAGAAAAGGCTCCCTCAATGCCTCAGATAGTGCTTCCTAAGTAGCTCAGAAGGTGTTCCCTCAATATCTCAGATAGTGCACACTCAGTACCACAGATAGTGCTCCCTCAATACCTCAGAATGTGCTCCCCCAATACCTCAGATAGAGCACTCTCATTACCTCAGAATGTGTTTCCTCAATACCTCATATAGTGCTCCCTCAATACATCTGATAGTGCTCCCTCAATACCTCAGAAGGTGCTCCCTCAATACCTCAAATTAGTGCTGCCTTAGTACCTCAGAAAGTGCTCCCTCAATATGTCATATAGTGCTTCCTCAACACCTCAGATAGATCTTCCTCAATACCTCTGATTGTGCTCCCTCATTACCTCAGATAGTGCTCCCTCAATACCTCAGAAGGAGCTCCCTCAATACCTCAGCAAGTGTTCCCTCAATATCACAGATAGTGCACACTCAGTACCTCAGAAAGTGCTCCCTCAATACCTCAGAAATTTCTCCCTCAATACCTCAAATAGTTCACCCTCAATACGCCAGAAAGTGCTCCCTCAATACCTCAGATAGTGCAACCACAATAACTCAGAAAGTGTTCCCTCAGTACCTCAGAAAATGCTCCCCCAGTACCTCAGATATCCGTCCCTCAATACCTCCAAAACTACTCCCTCAATACCTCAGGTAGTGCTCCCTCAGTACCTCTGATATCTCAGACAGTGCTCTCTCAATATCTCAGTAGTGCTTCCTCAGTGCCTCAGATAGTGCACCCTCAGTACTCACATGGTGCTTCCTCAATATCTCAGAAAGTTCTCGCTCAATACCTCAGAGGGAGCACCCTCAATACCTCAGAAAGTGCTTACTCTGTACCACAGATAGTGCACCCTCAATACGTCAGAAAGTGCTCCCTCAGTACCTCAGATAGTGCTTCCTCAATATCTCAGAAAGTTCTCGCTCAATACCTCAGAGGGAGCACCCTCAATAACTCAGAAAGTGTTCCCTCAATACCTCAGATAGTGTACACTCTGTACTTCAGACAGTGCTTCCTCAGTACTCAGACAGTGCTCCCTCAGTAGCTCAGAAAGTGCTTACTCAATACCTCAGAAAGTGCTCCCGCAGTACCTCAGAAAATTGCTTCCTCAATACCTCAGAAAGTGCTTGCTCAATACCTCAGAAAGTACTCCCTCAATACTTCAGATAGTGCTTCCTCAGTACTTCAGATACCTCAGAAAGTACTCCCTCAATACCTCAGATAGTCCGTCCCTCATTACCTCAAAAAGTGCTCCCTCAGTTCCGCAGATAGTGCTCCCTGAGCACCTTAGCTCGCGCACCTTCAGTACTTCAGAAAATGCTCCATCAATACCTCAGATAGTACACCCTCAGTACATCAGAAATTGTTCCCTCACTACCTCAGAAAGTGCTCCCTCAATACCTCAGAAAAGGCTTCCACAATATCTAAGAAAGTGCTCCCTCAGTATCTCAGATAGTGCTTCCTACGTACCTCAGAAGGTGCTCCCTCAATACCTTAGAAAGTGCTCCCTCCATGCTTTAGATAATGGTCTCACAATACCTCAGAACGTGCTCCCTCAGTACCTCAGAATGTGCTTCCTCAGTACCACAGATAGTGCTCCCTCAATACTTCATAAAGTGCTCCCTCAATACCTCAGAACGTGCTCCCTCAGTACCACAGATAGTGCTCCCTCAATACCTCAGAAACTACTTGCTCAATACCTCAGAAGGAGCTCCTTCAATACCTCGGGAAGTGCTCCCTCAATACCTCAGATAGTGCACCCTCATAACTCAGAAATTGCTCCCTCAATACCTCAGAAAATGCTTCCTTAATACCTCAGAATGTGCATTTTCAATACCACAGAAACTGTTTCCTCAGTCCCTCAGAAAGTGTTCCCTCAGTACCTCAGAAAGTGCACCCTCAATACCACAGAAACTGTTTCCTCAGTACCTCAGAAAGTGCTCCCTCAGTACCTCAGTTAATGCTCCCTCAGTACCGCAGGTAGTTCTTCCTCAGTACCACAGAAAGTGCGCCGTCATTACCTCAGATAGTGCACCCTCAATAACTCAGAAAGTGCACCCTCAATACCATAGATAGTGCTTCCTCAGGACCTCAGAAAGTGCTCCCTCAGTACCTCAGAAAATGCTCCCTCAATACCTCAGATAGTACACCCTCAGTACCTTCGATAGTGCTTCGTCAGTACATCAGATAGTGTTTCCTCAATACCTCAGAAAGTGCGCCCTGAATACCTCAGATAGTGCTTTCACAGTACCTCAGATAGTACTTCCACAGTACCTCAGATATTACACCCTCAATACGTCAGAAAGTGCCCCTTCAGTACCTCAGATAGTTCTCCTCAATACCTCAGATACTGCTTGATCAATACCTCTGAAAGTGCTTCCTCAATACCTCAGAGTGCTTTCTCAATACCTCAGAACGTGATCCCTCAATAGCTCAGATAGTGCTTCCTCAGTATGTCAGAAAGTGCTTCCTCAGTACCACAGATAGTGCACCCTCAATACGTCAGAAAGTGCTCCCTCAGTACCTCAGATAGTGCTCCCTCAGTACCACAGATAGTGCACCCTCAATACATCAGAAAGTAGTCGCTCAATACCTGAGAAGGAGCTCCCTCAATACCTCAGAAAGTGCTCTCTCAAACCTCAGGAAGTCCTCCCTCAATACCTCAGACAATGCAATCTCAATAACTCGGATAGTGCTTCCTAAATTCCTCAGAAGGTGGTACCTCAATGCCTCAGAAAGGTCCCCCCCAAAACTTTAGATAATGCTCCCACAATACCTCAGAAGGTGCTCCCTCAATACCTCAGGGAGTGCTCACTCAATACCTTAGAAAGTGCACCCTCTATATGTCAGAAAGTGCTCCCTCAGTACCTCAGATAGTGTTCCCTCAATATCTCAGATAGTGCTCCCTCAATACCTCAGAAAGTGCACCCTTAATACCTCAGAAAGTGCTCCCTCAGTACCTTGGAAAGTACTCCCTCAGTACCACAGATGATGCTCCCTCAGTACCTCAGATAGTGCTTCCTCAGATCCTCAGAAATTGCTCCCTCAATACCTCAGAATGTGCTCCCTCAATACCTCAGATAGTGCTCCCCAATACCTTAGATAGTGCTCCCCAATACATCAGATAGTGCTCCCTCAATACCTCAGAAAGTGCTCCCGCAGTACCTCAGATAGTGCTCCCTCAGTTCCTCAGATAGTGCTCCCTCAACACCTCAGAAAGAGCTTCATCCATACCTCAGAAAGTGCTCCCTCAATGCCTCAGAAAGTGCTTCCTCAATGCCTCAGAAATTGCTTCCTCAATGCCTCAGAAAGTGCTCCCTCACTACCTCAGAAAGTCCTCCCTCAATACCTCAGATAGTGCTTCCTAAGTACCTCAGAAGGTGCTCCCACAATACCTCAGAAAGTGCTCCCTCAATTCCTCAGAGAGTGCTCACTGAATACCTTAGAAAGTGCACCCTCTATATGTCAGATAGTGCTCCCTCAGTACCTCAGATCTCCGTCCCGCAATACCTTGGAAATTGAATTAGATTAGATTAGATTAGATTACTTACAGTGTGGAAACAGGCCCTTCGGCCCAACAAGTCCACACCGCCCCGCCGAAGCGCAACCCACCCATACCCCTACATCTACCCCTTACCTAACACTACGGGCAATTTAGCATGGCCAATTCACCTGACTGGCACATCTTTGGACTGTTGCTCCCACAATACCTCCAAAAGTGCTTCCTCAATACCACAGGTAGTGCACCTTCAGTACCTCAGATAGTGCACACCCAATACCTCAGAAAGTGCTACCTCAATACCTCAGAAAGTGCACCCTTAATACCTCAGAAAGTACTCCCTCAATACCTCAAACTTGTGCTGCCTCAGTTCCTCAGAATGTGCTCCCTCAATACGTCATAAAGTGCTTCCTCAGTACCTCAGATAGTGCTTCAATACCTCAGATAGATCTTCCTCAATACCTCTGATTGTGCTCCCTCAGTACCTCAGATAGTGCTTGCTAAATACCTCAGAAAGTGTTCCCTCTGTACCTCAGATAGTGCTTCCTCAGTACATCAGATAGTGGTTCCTCAATACCTCAGACAGTGCTCCATCAATACCTCAGAAGGTGCTCCTACAGTACATCAGAAAGTGCTCCCCAATACCTCAGAAAGTGCTCCCTCAATACCTCAGATAGTGCACCTTTAGTACCTCAGAAAATGCTCCCTCAATACCTCAGAAAAGGCTCCCTCAATGCCTCAGATAGTGCTTCCTAAGTAGCTCAGAAGGTGTTCCCTCAATATCTCAGATAGTGCACACTCAGTACCACAGATAGTGCTCCCTCAATACCTCAGAATGTGCTCCCCCAATACCTCAGATAGAGCACTCTCATTACCTCAGAATGTGTTTCCTCAATACCTCATATAGTGCTCCCTCAATACATCTGATAGTGCTCCCTCAATACCTCAGAAGGTGCTCCCTCAATACCTCAAATTAGTGCTGCCTTAGTACCTCAGAAAGTGCTCCCTCAATATGTCATATAGTGCTTCCTCAACACCTCAGATAGATCTTCCTCAATACCTCTGATTGTGCTCCCTCATTACCTCAGATAGTGCTCCCTCAATACCTCAGAAGGAGCTCCCTCAATACCTCAGCAAGTGTTCCCTCAATATCACAGATAGTGCACACTCAGTACCTCAGAAAGTGCTCCCTCAATACCTCAGAAATTTCTCCCTCAATACCTCAAATAGTTCACCCTCAATACGCCAGAAAGTGCTCCCTCAATACCTCAGATAGTGCAACCACAATAACTCAGAAAGTGTTCCCTCAGTACCTCAGAAAATGCTCCCCCAGTACCTCAGATATCCGTCCCTCAATACCTCCAAAACTACTCCCTCAATACCTCAGGTAGTGCTCCCTCAGTACCTCTGATATCTCAGACAGTGCTCTCTCAATATCTCAGTAGTGCTTCCTCAGTGCCTCAGATAGTGCACCCTCAGTACTCACATGGTGCTTCCTCAATATCTCAGAAAGTTCTCGCTCAATACCTCAGAGGGAGCACCCTCAATACCTCAGAAAGTGCTTACTCTGTACCACAGATAGTGCACCCTCAATACGTCAGAAAGTGCTCCCTCAGTACCTCAGATAGTGCTTCCTCAATATCTCAGAAAGTTCTCGCTCAATACCTCAGAGGGAGCACCCTCAATAACTCAGAAAGTGTTCCCTCAATACCTCAGATAGTGTACACTCTGTACTTCAGACAGTGCTTCCTCAGTACTCAGACAGTGCTCCCTCAGTAGCTCAGAAAGTGCTTACTCAATACCTCAGAAAGTGCTCCCGCAGTACCTCAGAAAATTGCTTCCTCAATACCTCAGAAAGTGCTTGCTCAATACCTCAGAAAGTACTCCCTCAATACTTCAGATAGTGCTTCCTCAGTACTTCAGATACCTCAGAAAGTACTCCCTCAATACCTCAGATAGTCCGTCCCTCATTACCTCAAAAAGTGCTCCCTCAGTTCCGCAGATAGTGCTCCCTGAGCACCTTAGCTCGCGCACCTTCAGTACTTCAGAAAATGCTCCATCAATACCTCAGATAGTACACCCTCAGTACATCAGAAATTGTTCCCTCACTACCTCAGAAAGTGCTCCCTCAATACCTCAGAAAAGGCTTCCACAATATCTAAGAAAGTGCTCCCTCAGTATCTCAGATAGTGCTTCCTACGTACCTCAGAAGGTGCTCCCTCAATACCTTAGAAAGTGCTCCCTCCATGCTTTAGATAATGGTCTCACAATACCTCAGAACGTGCTCCCTCAGTACCTCAGAATGTGCTTCCTCAGTACCACAGATAGTGCTCCCTCAATACTTCATAAAGTGCTCCCTCAATACCTCAGAACGTGCTCCCTCAGTACCACAGATAGTGCTCCCTCAATACCTCAGAAACTACTTGCTCAATACCTCAGAAGGAGCTCCTTCAATACCTCGGGAAGTGCTCCCTCAATACCTCAGAAAATGCTTCCTTAATACCTCAGAATGTGCATTTTCAATACCACAGAAACTGTTTCCTCAGTCCCTCAGAAAGTGTTCCCTCAGTACCTCAGAAAGTGCACCCTCAATACCACAGAAACTGTTTCCTCAGTACCTCAGAAAGTGCTCCCTCAGTACCTCAGTTAATGCTCCCTCAGTACCGCAGGTAGTTCTTCCTCAGTACCACAGAAAGTGCGCCGTCATTACCTCAGATAGTGCACCCTCAATAACTCAGAAAGTGCACCCTCAATACCATAGATAGTGCTTCCTCAGGACCTCAGAAAGTGCTCCCTCAGTACCTCAGAAAATGCTCCCTCAATACCTCAGATAGTACACCCTCAGTACCTTCGATAGTGCTTCGTCAGTACATCAGATAGTGTTTCCTCAATACCTCAGAAAGTGCGCCCTGAATACCTCAGATAGTGCTTTCACAGTACCTCAGATAGTACTTCCACAGTACCTCAGATATTACACCCTCAATACGTCAGAAAGTGCCCCTTCAGTACCTCAGATAGTTCTCCTCAATACCTCAGATACTGCTTGATCAATACCTCTGAAAGTGCTTCCTCAATACCTCAGAGTGCTTTCTCAATACCTCAGAACGTGATCCCTCAATAGCTCAGATAGTGCTTCCTCAGTATGTCAGAAAGTGCTTCCTCAGTACCACAGATAGTGCACCCTCAATACGTCAGAAAGTGCTCCCTCAGTACCTCAGATAGTGCTCCCTCAGTACCACAGATAGTGCACCCTCAATACATCAGAAAGTAGTCGCTCAATACCTGAGAAGGAGCTCCCTCAATACCTCAGAAAGTGCTCTCTCAAACCTCAGGAAGTCCTCCCTCAATACCTCAGACAATGCAATCTCAATAACTCGGATAGTGCTTCCTAAATTCCTCAGAAGGTGGTACCTCAATGCCTCAGAAAGGTCCCCCCCAAAACTTTAGATAATGCTCCCACAATACCTCAGAAGGTGCTCCCTCAATACCTCAGGGAGTGCTCACTCAATACCTTAGAAAGTGCACCCTCTATATGTCAGAAAGTGCTCCCTCAGTACCTCAGATAGTGTTCCCTCAATATCTCAGATAGTGCTCCCTCAATACCTCAGAAAGTGCACCCTTAATACCTCAGAAAGTGCTCCCTCAGTACCTTGGAAAGTACTCCCTCAGTACCACAGATGATGCTCCCTCAGTACCTCAGATAGTGCTTCCTCAGATCCTCAGAAATTGCTCCCTCAATACCTCAGAATGTGCTCCCTCAATACCTCAGATAGTGCTCCCCAATACCTTAGATAGTGCTCCCCAATACATCAGATAGTGCTCCCTCAATACCTCAGAAAGTGCTCCCGCAGTACCTCAGATAGTGCTCCCTCAGTTCCTCAGATAGTGCTCCCTCAACACCTCAGAAAGAGCTTCATCCATACCTCAGAAAGTGCTCCCTCAATGCCTCAGAAAGTGCTTCCTCAATGCCTCAGAAATTGCTTCCTCAATGCCTCAGAAAGTGCTCCCTCACTACCTCAGAAAGTCCTCCCTCAATACCTCAGATAGTGCTTCCTAAGTACCTCAGAAGGTGCTCCCACAATACCTCAGAAAGTGCTCCCTCAATTCCTCAGAGAGTGCTCACTGAATACCTTAGAAAGTGCACCCTCTATATGTCAGATAGTGCTCCCTCAGTACCTCAGATCTCCGTCCCGCAATACCTTGGAAATTGAATTAGATTAGATTAGATTAGATTACTTACAGTGTGGAAACAGGCCCTTCGGCCCAACAAGTCCACACCGCCCCGCCGAAGCGCAACCCACCCATACCCCTACATCTACCCCTTACCTAACACTACGGGCAATTTAGCATGGCCAATTCACCTGACTGGCACATCTTTGGACTGTTGCTCCCACAATACCTCCAAAAGTGCTTCCTCAATACCACAGGTAGTGCACCTTCAGTACCTCAGATAGTGCACACCCAATACCTCAGAAAGTGCTACCTCAATACCTCAGAAAGTGCACCCTTAATACCTCAGAAAGTACTCCCTCAATACCTCAAACTTGTGCTGCCTCAGTTCCTCAGATTGTGCTCCCTCAATACGTCATAAAGTGCTTCCTCAGTACCTCAGATAGTGCTTCAATACCTCAGATAGATCTTCCTCAATACCTCTGATTGTGCTCCCTCAGTACCTCAGATAGTGCTTGCTAAATACCTCAGAAAGTGTTCCCTCTGTACCTCAGATAGTGCTTCCTCAGTACATCAGATAGTGGTTCCTCAATACCTCAGACAGTGCTCCATCAATACCTCAGAAGGTGCTCCTACAGTACATCGGAAAGTGCTCCCCAATACCTCAGAAAGTGCTCCCTCAATACCTCAGATAGTGCACCTTTAGTACCTCAGAAAATGCTCCCTCAATACCTCAGAAAAGGCTCCCTCAATGCCTCAGATAGTGCTTCCTAAGTAGCTCAGAAGGTGTTCCCTCAATATCTCAGATAGTGCACACTCAGTACCACAGATAGTGCTCCCTCAATACCTCAGAATGTGCTCCCCCAATACCTCAGATAGAGCACTCTCATTACCTCAGAATGTGTTTCCTCAATACCTCATATAGTGCTCCCTCAATACATCTGATAGTGCTCCCTCAATACCTCAGAAGGTGCTCCCTCAATACCTCAAATTAGTGCTGCCTTAGTACCTCAGAAAGTGCTCCCTCAATATGTCATATAGTGCTTCCTCAACACCTCAGATAGATCTTCCTCAATACCTCTGATTGTGCTCCCTCATTACCTCAGATAGTGCTCCCTCAATACCTCAGAAGGAGCTCCCTCAATACCTCAGCAAGTGTTCCCTCAATATCACAGATAGTGCACACTCAGTACCTCAGAAAGTGCTCCCTCAATACCTCAGAAATTTCTCCCTCAATACCTCAAATAGTTCACCCTCAATACGCCAGAAAGTGCTCCCTCAATACCTCAGATAGTGCAACCACAATAACTCAGAAAGTGTTCCCTCAGTACCTCAGAAAATGCTCCCCCAGTACCTCAGATATCCGTCCCTCAATACCTCCAAAACTACTCCCTCAATACCTCAGGTAGTGCTCCCTCAGTACCTCTGATATCTCAGACAGTGCTCTCTCAATATCTCAGTAGTGCTTCCTCAGTGCCTCAGATAGTGCACCCTCAGTACTCACATGGTGCTTCCTCAATATCTCAGAAAGTTCTCGCTCAATACCTCAGAGGGAGCACCCTCAATACCTCAGAAAGTGCTTACTCTGTACCACAGATAGTGCACCCTCAATACGTCAGAAAGTGCTCCCTCAGTACCTCAGATAGTGCTTCCTCAATATCTCAGAAAGTTCTCGCTCAATACCTCAGAGGGAGCACCCTCAATAACTCAGAAAGTGTTCCCTCAATACCTCAGATAGTGTACACTCTGTACTTCAGACAGTGCTTCCTCAGTACTCAGACAGTGCTCCCTCAGTAGCTCAGAAAGTGCTTACTCAATACCTCAGAAAGTGCTCCCGCAGTACCTCAGAAAATTGCTTCCTCAATACCTCAGAAAGTGCTTGCTCAATACCTCAGAAAGTACTCCCTCAATACTTCAGATAGTGCTTCCTCAGTACTTCAGATACCTCAGAAAGTACTCCCTCAATACCTCAGATAGTCCGTCCCTCATTACCTCAAAAAGTGCTCCCTCAGTTCCGCAGATAGTGCTCCCTGAGCACCTTAGCTCGCGCACCTTCAGTACTTCAGAAAATGCTCCATCAATACCTCAGATAGTACACCCTCAGTACATCAGAAATTGTTCCCTCACTACCTCAGAAAGTGCTCCCTCAATACCTCAGAAAAGGCTTCCACAATATCTAAGAAAGTGCTCCCTCAGTATCTCAGATAGTGCTTCCTACGTACCTCAGAAGGTGCTCCCTCAATACCTTAGAAAGTGCTCCCTCCATGCTTTAGATAATGGTCTCACAATACCTCAGAAAGTGCTCCCTCAATACCTCAGATAGTGCACACTCTGTACTTCAGACAGTGCTTCCTCAGTGCTCAGACAGTGCTCTCTCAATACCTCAGATAGTGCACACGCAGAACCTCAGACAGTGCACCCTCAATACGGCAGAAACTGGTCCCACAGTACCTCAGATAGTGCTTCCACAATACCTCAGAAAATACTCACTCAATACCTCAGGAGTTCCCTTAATACCTCAGATAGTGCTCCCTCAATACCTCAGATAGTACACCCTTAGTGCCTCAGTAATTGCTCCCTCAATACCTCAGATAGTGCACCCTCAATACCTCAGAAAGTGCTTCCTCAGTACCGCAGAAAGTGCGTCCTCAATACCTCAGATAGTGCTTCGTCAGAACCTCAGAAAGTGCAGCCTCAATTCCTCAGATAGTGCTACCTCAATACCTCAGATAGTGATTCCTCAGATCCTCAAAAATTGCTCCCTGAATACCACAGATTGTGCTTCCTCAATACCTCAGAAAGTGCACCCTTAATACCTCAGAAAGTACTTCTTCAGCACCACAGATAATGCTCCCTCAATACCTCAGAGTGTGATCGCTCAATACCTCAGATAGTGCTCCCCCATACCTTAGATAGTGCTCCCTCAATACCTCAGATAGTGTTCCTCAATACCTCACATAGATCTCCCTCAATACCTCAGAGAGTGCTCCCTCAGTACCTCAGGCAGTGCTTCCTCAGTACCTCAGAAAGCGCTCCCTCAATACTGGAGTTATTGCACACTCAGTACCTCACATAGTGCTTCCGCATTACCTGAGAAAGTGCTCCCACAATACCTCAGATAGTGTTCCTTAATGCCTCAGATGGATCTCCCTCAATACCTCAGAAAATGTCCGCTCAGTACCTCAGAGTGCTTCCTCAGTACATCAGATAGTGCCTCCTCAATACTTCAGAAAGTGCTCCCTCAATACCTCAGGGAATGCTTCCTCAGTAAATCAAATAGTGCTTCCTCAATACCTCAGATAGTACTTCCTCAGTACCTCAGATAGTGCTTGCTCACCACCACAGAGAGTACTCCCTCAGTACCTCAGAAAGTACTCCCTCAATACCTCAGACAGTGCTCCCTCAGTACCTCAGATAGTGCTACCTCATTACCTCAGAGAGTGCTCCCTCAGCACTCACATTGTACTTCCTCAATACCTCAGAAAGTGCTCCCTCGGTACCACAGATAGTGCACACTCAGTACGTCAGCAAGTGCTCCCTCATGACCTCAGAAGGAGTACCCACAATACCTCAGAAAGTGCTCCCTCAATATCTCAGATAGTGCTCCCCATGCCTTGGATTTTGCTCCCTCAATACCTCAGAAAGTGCTCCCTCAATACCTCAGATAGTACTCCCCCAATACCTCAAATAGTGCTCCCTCAATACCTCAGAAAGTGCTACCTTAGTACCTCATATAATGCTCACTCAATAGCTCAGAAAGTGCTCACTCAATACCTCAGAAAGTGCTACGTCAGTACATCAGATAGTGCTCCCTCAGTTCTTCAGAAACTGCTCCCTCAATACCTCA
Source organism: Chiloscyllium punctatum (assembly GCF_047496795.1). Classification (NCBI taxonomy): domain Eukaryota; kingdom Metazoa; phylum Chordata; class Chondrichthyes; order Orectolobiformes; family Hemiscylliidae; genus Chiloscyllium; species Chiloscyllium punctatum. Next base: position 4,292,413 of record NC_092772.1, read on the forward strand.
GATAGATCTCCCTCAATACCTCAGAGAGTGCTCCCTCAGTACCTCAGGCAATGCTTGCTCAATACCTCAGAAAGTGCTCCCTCACTACCTGAGATATTGCTCCCTCAGTACCTCACTTAGTGCTTGCTCATTACCTCAGAAAGGACACCCTCAGTACCTCAGATAGTGCTTCCTCAATACCTCAGTAAGTGCTCACTCAATACCCGAGATATTGCACCCTCAGTACCTCAGATAGTGCTTGCTCAATACCTCAGACAGTACTCCCTCAGTATCTCAGATTGTGCTTCCTCAATACCTCAGAAAGTGCTCCCTCAGTATCTCAGAGAGTGCTTCCTCAGTACCTCAGATAGTGCTCGCTCAGTACCTCAGAAAGTACTCCCTCAGTACCTCAGAAAGTACCCCCTCAATACCTCAGATAGTGCTTCCTCAGTTCCTCAGATAGTGCACACCCAATACGTCAGAAAGGGCTCCCTCTGTACCTCAGATTGTCTGTCCCTCATTACCTCAGTAAGTGATCCTTCAATACCTCAGATAGTGCTCGCTGAATACCTTAGACAGCGCACCTTCAGTATATCAGAAAATGCTCGATCAATACCTCCAATAGTATACCCTCAGTACCTCAGAAAGTGCTCCCTCAACACCTCAGATAGTGTTCCTCAATACCTTCAGATAGTGTTCCTCAATACCTCAGAGAGATCTCCCTCAATACCTCAGAGAGTGCTCCCTCAGTACCTCAGGCAATGCTTGCTCAATACCTTAGAAAGTGCTCCCTCAGTACCTGAGACATTGCTCCCTCAGTAACTCACATAGTGCTTGCTCAATACATCTGAAAGTACTCCCTCAGTATCGCAGATGGTACTTACTCAATACCTCAGATAGTGCTCCCCATGCCTTAGATTTTGCTCCCTCAATACCTCAGAAAGTGCTCCCTCAATACTGCAGATAGAACACCCAATACCTCAAATAGTGCTCCCTCAATACCTCAGATAGTGCTCCCCCAATACGTCATATAGTGCTCCCTCAATACCTTAGAATGTGCTACCTCAGTACTCATATAATGCTCACTCAATAGCTCAGAAAGTGCTCACTCAATACCTCAGAAAGTGCTCCCACAATACATCAGAAAATTGCTTCCTCAATACCTCAGAAAGTGCTCCCTCAGTACCTCAAATAGTGCTCCCTCAATACTTCAGATAGTGTTCCTCAATACCTCAGATAGATCTCCCTCAATACCTCAGAAAGTGCTCCCTCAGTGCCTCAGGCAATGCTTGCTCAATACCTTAGAAAGTGCTCCCTCAGTACCTCAGAGAGTGCTTCATCAGTACATCAGAAAGTGCTTCCTCAATACCTCAGTAAGTGCTCCCTCAATACCCGAGATATTGCACCCTCAATGCCTCAGATAGTGCTTGCTCAATACCTGAGACAGTACTCCCTCAGAATCTCAGATAGTGCTTCCTTAATACCTCAGAAAGTGCTCCCTCAGTACCTCAGAGACTGCTTCTTCAGCAAATCAAATAGTGCTTCCTCAATACCTCAGAAAGTGCTCCCTCAATACCTCAGAAAGTACTCCCTCAGTACCTCAGAATGTACTCCCTCAATACCTCAGATAGTGCTTCCTCAGTTCCTCAAATATTGCACACCCAATACCTCAGAAAGGGCTCCCTCTGTACCTCAGATTGTCAGTCCCTCATTACCTCAGTAAGTGCTCCCTCAATACCTCAGATAGTGCTCCCTGAATACCTTAGACAGGGCACCTTCAGTATCTCAGAAAATGCTCCATCAATACCTCAGATAGTACACTCTCAATACCTCAGAAAGTGCTGCCACAATCCCTCAGATAGTGCTCCCTCAATACCTTCAGATAGTGTTCCTCAATACCTCAGAGAGATCTCCCTCAATACCTCAGAGAGTGCTCCCTCAGAACCTGAGATATTGCTCCCTCAGTACCTCACTTAGTGCTTGCTCAATACCTCAGAAAGTAGACCCTCAGTATCTCAGATACTGCTTCCTCAATACCACAGAAAGTGCTCCCTCAGTACCTCAGGGAGTGCTTCTTCAGCAAAACAAATAGTGCTTCCGCAATACCTCGGAAATGGCTCCCTCAATACCTCAGATATTGCTCCCTCAGTACCTCATATAGTGCTTCCTCAATTCCTCAGATAGTGCTCCCTCAATACCTCAGATAGTGCTCCCTGAATACCTTAGACAGCGCACCTTCAGTAACTCAGAAAATGCTCCATCAATACCTCAGATAGTACACCCTCAGTACCTCAGAAAGTGCTCCCTCAATACATCAGGTAGTGCACCCTCAATACCTCAGAAAAGGCTCCCTCAATACCTCAGGTAGTGCACCCTCAATAACTCAGATAGTGCTTCCTAAGTCCCTCAGAAGGTTCTCCCTCAATACCTCAGAAAGTGCTCCCTCAATACATTAGAAAATGCTCCCACAATACCTCAGTAAGTACTCCGTCAATACCTCAGATAGTGCTCCCTCAATACCTCAGAAAGTGCTTCCTCAGTACTTCAGATAGTGCACACTCTGTACTTCAGGCAGTGCTTCCTCAGTACTCAGACAGTGCTTTCTCAATAACTAAGATAGTGAACCCTCAATACCTCAGATAGTGCTCCCTCAGTATCACAGAAAGTGCTCCCTCAATACATCAGATAATGCTCCCTCAGTATGTCAGATAACACTCTCTCAGTCCCTCAGATATTGCTTCCTCAATACCACAGAAAGTACTCCCTCAATACCTCATTTCGAGCCTCCTCAGTTTCTCAGATAGTGCTCACACAATACATCAGAAATGGCTCCCACAGTGCCTCAGATAGTGCACCATCAGTACCTCAGAAAATGCTCGCTCAATACCTCAGACAGTGCACGCTCAATAACTCAGATAGTGCTTCCTCAGTAACTCAGATAGTGCTCCCTCAGTTTTCTTTTTGTGCTTCCTCAATACATCAGAAAGTGCTTCCTCAGTACCACAGGTCGTGCACTCTCAATAGCTCAGATTGTGCACCCTCAATACCTCAGAAAGCCCTCGCTCAATACCTCAGAAGGAGCACCCTCAATATCTCAGAAGGAACACCCTCAATACCTCAGAAAGCACTCCCTCAAAACCTCAGAAAGTCCTTCCTCAGTACCACAGAAAGTGCTCCCTCAGTACATCAGATTATGCTCCCTCAGTTTGCCAGATAATGCTCCCTCAGTACCTCAGATAATGCTTCCTCAATACCTCAGAAAGTGCTCCCTCAATACCTCAGTAATTGCTCCCTCAATACCCCAGAAAGTGCTCCCTCAATACTTCAGATAGTCCTCACTCAATACCTTAGAAAGTGCTCCCTCAATACGTCAGATAGTGCACACTCTGTACTTCAGGCAGTGCTTCCTCACAACTCAGAAATTGCTCCCTCAATACGTCGGACAGTGGTTCCTTAATATGTCAGAAAGTGCTCCCTCAGTACCTCAGATCGTGCTTTCTCAATAGCTCAGAAAATACTCACTCAATACCTCAGAAGGAGCTCCCCCAATACCTCAGATAGTGCTCCCTCAATACCTCAGATAGTGCTCCCTCAATACCCTCAGAAAGTGTTCCTCAATACCTCAGAGAGATCTCCCTCAATACCTCAGAGAGTGCTCCCTCAGTACCTCAGGCAATGCTTGCTCAATACCTCAGAAAGTGCTCCCTCAGTACCTGAGATATTGCTCCCTCAGTACCTCACTTAGTGCTTGCTCATTACCTCCGAAAGGACACCCTCAGTACCTCAGATAGTGCTTCCTCAATACCTCTGTAAGTGCTCCCTCAATACCCGAGAAATTGCGCCCTCAGTACCTCACATAATGCTTGCTCAATACCTCAGACAGTACTCCCTCAGTATCTCAGATAGTCCTTCCTCAAAACCTCAGAAAGTGCTCCCTCAGTACCTCAGAGAGTGCTTCTTCAGCAAATCAAATAGTGCTTCCTCAATACCTCAGATATTGCTCCCTCAGTACCTCATATAGTGCATCCTCAATACCTCAGAAAGAGCTCCATCAGTACCTCAGATAGTGCACCCTCAATACCTCAGAAAGTGCTCCCTCACTATTTCAGAAAGTGCTCCCTCAGTACCTCAGATAGTGCTCCCGCAATACCTCAGTAATTGCTCCCTCACCACCTCAGAAAGTGCTCCCGCAATACCTCAGATAGTGCACCCTCAATACCTCAGTTAATGCTCCCCTGCTACCTCAGAAAGTGCTCCCTCAATACCTCAGATTGTGCACCCTCAATACCTCAGTTATTGCTCCCTCACTACCTCAGAACATGCTCCCTCAGTACCTCAGAAAATGCTCCATCAGTATGTCAGATAATCCTCCCTCAGTACCTCAGATAGTGCTTCCTCAGTACCTCAGATAATGCTCCCTCAGTACCTTAGAAAGTGCTTCATCACTACCTCAGATAGCGCTTCCTCAATATCTCAAAAGGTGCACCCTCAATACCTCAGAAAGTGCTCCCTCAATACATTAGAAAAAGCTCCCACAATGCCTCAGTAAGTACTCCGTCAATACCTCAGATAGTGCTCACTCAATACTTCAGAAAGTGCTCACTCAATACCACCGATAGTGCATCCTCAATACCTCAGAAAGTGCTTCCTCAGTACTTCGGATAGTGCACACTCTGTACTTCAGGGAGTGCTTCCTCAGTACTCAGACAGTGCTCCCTCAATACCTAAGATAGTGCAACCTCAATACCTCAGATAGTGCTCCCGCAGTATCACAGAAAGTGCTCCCTCAGTTCATCAGATAATGCTCCCTCAGTATGTCAGATAATGCTCTCTCAGTCCCTCAGATATTGCTTCCTCAATACCTCAGAAAGTGCTCCCTCAATACCTCAGATAGTACTTCCTCAGTCCCTCAGATAGTTCTTGTTCAATACCACAGAAAGTACTCCCTCAGTGACTCAGAAAGTACTCCTTCATACCGCATTTCGAGCTTCCTCAGTTTCTCAGATAGTGCACACACAATACCTCAGAAATGGCTCCCACAGTACCTCAGATAGTGCACCATCAGGACATCAGAAAATGCTCCCTCAATACCTCCGACAGTGCACGCTCAATAACTCAGATAGTGCTTCCTCAGTAACTCAGGTAGTGCTCCCTCAGTTTTCTTTTTGTGCTTCCTCAATACATCAGAAAGTGCTTCCTCAGTACCACAGGTCGTGCACTCTCAATAGCTCAGATTCTGCTCCCTCAATACCTCAGAAAGCCCTCGCTCAATACCTCAGAAGGAGCACCCTCAATATCTCAGAAGGAACACCCTCAATACCTCAGAAAGCACTCCCTCAAAACCTCAGAAAGTGCTTCCTCAGTACCACAGAAAGTGCTCCCTCAGTACATCAGATAATGCTCCCTCAGTATGCCAGATAATGCTCCCTCAGTACCTCAGATAATGCTTCCTCAATACCTCAGAAAGTGCTCCCTCAATACCTCAGTAATTGCTCCCTCAATACCTCAGAAAGTGCTCCCTCAATACCTCAGATAGTCCTCACTCAATACCTTAGAAAGTGCTCCCTCAATACGTCAGATAGTGCACACTCTGTACTTCAGGCAGTGCTTCCTCACAACTCAGAAATTGCTCCCTCAATACGTCGGACAGTGGTTCCTTAATATGTCAGAAAGTGCTCCCTCAGTACCTCAGATCGTGCTTTCTCAATAGCTCAGAAAATACTCGCTCAATACCTCAGAAGGAGCTCCCCCAATACCTCAGATAGTGCTCCCTCAATACCTCAGAAAGTGCTCCCTCAATACCTCATAAAGTGCTTCATCAGTACATCAGAAAGTGCTTCCTCAATACCTCAGTAAGTGCTCCCTAAATACCTGAGATATTGCACCCTCAATGCCTCAGATAGTGCTTGCAGAATACCTCAGACAGTACTCCCTCTGTATCTCAGATAGTGTTTCCTTAATACCTCAGAAAGTGCTCCCTCAGTACCTCAGAGAGTGCTTCCTCAGCAAATCAAACAGTGCTTCCTCAATACCTCAGACAGTTCTCCCTCAATACCTCAGAAAGTACTCCCTCAATACCTCAGAAAGTGCTCCCTCAGTACCACAGATAATGCTCCCTCAATAGCTCAGATAGTGCTTCTTCAATACCTCAGAAAGTGCTACCTCAGTACTCATATAAAGCTCACTCAATGGCTCAGAAAGTGCTCACTCAATACCTCAGAAAGTGCTCCCACAGTACATCAGATAGTGCTCCCTCAATACTTCAGATAGTGCTCCTCAATACCTCAGATAGATCTCCCTCAATACCTCAGAGAGGGCTCGCTCAGTGCCTCAGGCAATGCTTGCTCAATACCTCAGAAAGTGCTCCCTCAGTACCTCAGAGAGTGTTTCATCAGTACATCAGAAAGTGCTTCCTCAATACCTCAGTAAGTGCTCCCTCAATACCCGAGATATTGCACCCTCAATGCCTCAGAGAGTGCTTGCTGAATACCTCAGACAGTACTCCCTCAGTATCTCAGATAGTGCTTCCTCAATACCTCAGAAAGTTCTTCCTCAATACCTCAGAAACTACTCCCTCAGTACCTCAGAACGTACTCCCTCAATACCTCAGATAGTGCTTCCTCAGTTCCTCAGATAGTGCACACCCAATACGTCAGAAAGGGCTCCCTCTGTACCTTAGATTGTCCGTCCCTCAATACCTCAGATAGTGCTCCCTGAATACCTTAGACAGCGCACCTTCAGTATCTCAGAAAGTGCGCCCTTAATACCTCAGATAGTGCACCCGCAATACCTCAGAAAGTGCTTCCTCAGTACCACACAACGTGCTCCCTCAGTACCTCAGATAATGCTCCCTCAGTACCTTAGAGAGTGCTTCATCACTACCTCAGATAGCGCTTCCTCAATACCTCAAAAAGTGCACCCTTAATACCTCAGAAAGTGCTCCCTCAGTACCACAGATAATGCTCCCTCAATAGCTCAGATAGTGCTTCCTCAATCCCTCAGAAGGTGCTCCCTCAATACCTCAATAGTTCTCACTCAATACCTTAGAAAGTGCTCCCTCAATACGTCAGATAATGCACACTCTCTACTTCAGGCAGTGCTTCCTCACAGCTCAGACATTGCTCCCTCAATACGTCGGACAATGATTCCTTAATACGTCAGAAAGTGCTGCCTCTGTACCTCAGATAATGCTCCCTCAGTACCTCAGAGAGTGCTTCGTCAGAACCTCAGAAAGTGCTGCCTCAATACCTCAGATAATGTTCCATCAGTATGTCAGATAATGTTTTCTCAGTACCTCAGATAGTGCTTCCTCCATACCTCAGAAAGTGCTCCCTCAATACCTCAGAAAGTGCTCCCTCAGTACTACAGATAATGCTCCCTCAATAGCTCAGATAGTGCTTCCTCAATACCTCAGAAAGTGCTACCTCAGTACTCATATAATGCTCACTCAATGGCTCAGAAAGTGCTCACTCAATACCTCAGAAAGTGCTCCCACAATACATCAGAAAATTGCTTCCTCAATACCTCAGAAAGTGCTCCCTCAGTACCTCAGATAGTGCTCCCTCAATACTTCAGATAGTGTTCCTCAATACCTCAGATAGATCTCCCTCAATACCTCAGAGAGGGCTCGCTCAGTGCCTCAGGCAATGCTTGCTCAATACCTCAGAAAGTGCTCCCTCAGTACCTCGGACAGTGCTTCATCAGTACATCAGAAAGTGCTTCCTCAATACCTCAGTAAGTGCTCCCTCAATACCCGAGATATTGCACCCTCAATGCCTCAGATAGTGCTTGCTGAATACCTCAGACAGTACTCCCTCAGTATCTCAGATAGTGCTTCCTTAATACCTCAGAAAGTGCTCCCTCAGTACCTCAGAGAGTGCTTCCTCAGCAAATCAAACAGTGCTTCCTCAAGACCTCAGAAAGTGCTCCCTCAATATCTCAGAAAATACACCCTCAGTACCTCAGAACGTACTCCCTCAATACCTCAGATAGTGCTTCCTCAGTTCCTCAGATAGTGCACACCCAATACGTCAGAAAGGGCTCCCTCTGTACCTCAGATTGTCAGTCCCTCATTACCTCAGTAAGTGCTCCCTCAATACCTCAGATAGTGCTCCCTGAATACCTTAGACAGCGCACCATCAGTATCTCAGAAAATGCTCCATCAATACCTCAGATAGTACACTCTCAATACCTCAGAAAGTGCTCCCTCAATCCCTCAGATAGTGCTCCCACAATACCCTCAGATAGTGTTCCTCAATACCTCAGAGAGATCTCCCTCAATACCTCAGAGAGTGCTCCCTCAGTACCTCAGGCAATGCTTGCTCAATACCTCAGAAAGTGCTCCCTCAGTACCTGAGATATTGCTCCCTCAGTACCTCACTTAGTGCTTGCTCATTACCTCAGAAAGGACACGCTCAGTACCTCAGATAGTGCTTCCTCAATACCTCTGTAAGTGCTCCCTCAATACCCGAGAAATTGCGCCCTCAGTACCTCACATAATGCTTGCTCAATACCTCAGACAGTACTCCCTCAGTATCTCAGATAGTCCTTCCTCAAAACCTCAGAAAGTGCTCCCTCAGTACCTCAGAGAGTGCTTCTTCAGCAAATCAAATAGTGCTTCCTCAATATCTCAGATATTGCTCCCTCAGTACCTCATATAGTGCATCCTCAATACCTCAGAAAGTGCTCCATCAGTACCTCAGATAGTGCACCCTCAATACCTCAGAAAGTGCTCCCTCACTATTTCAGAAAGTGCTCCCTCAGTACCTCAGATAGTGCTCCCGCAATACCTCAGTAATTGCTCCCTCACCACCTCAGAAAATGCTCCCTCAATACCTCAGATAGTGCACCCTCAATACCTCAGATTGTGCACCCTCAATACCTCAGTTATTGCTCCCTCACTACCTCAGAACATGCTCCCTCAGTACCTCAGAAAATGCTCCATCAGTATGTCAGATAATCCTCCCTCAGTACCTCAGATAGTGCTTCCTCAGTACCTCAGATAATGCTCCCTCAGTACCTTAGAAAGTGCTTCATCACTACCTCAGATTGCGCTTCCTCAATATCTCAAAAGGTGCACCCTCAATACCTCAGAAAGTGCTCCCTCAATACATTAGAAAAAGCTCCCACAATGCCTCAGTAAGTACTCCGTCAATACCTCAGATAGTGCTCACTCAATACTTCAGAAAGTGCTCCCGCAATACCACCGATAGTGCATCCTCAATACCTCAGAAAGTGCTTCCTCAGTACTTCGGATAGTGCACACTCTGTACTTCAGGCAGTGCTTCCTCAGTACTCAGACAGTGCTCCCTCAATACCTAAGATAGTGCAACCTCAATACCTCAGATAGTGCTCCCGCAGTATCACAGAAAGTGCTCCCTCAGTACATCAGATAATGCTCCCTCAGTATGTCAGATAATGCTCTCTCAGTCCCTCAGATATTGCTTCCTCAATACCTCAGAAAGTGCTCCCTCAATACCTCAGATAGTACTTCCTCAGTCCCTCAGATAGTTCTTGCTCAATACCACAGAAAGTACTCCCTCAGTACCTCAGAAAGTACTCCTCCATACCGCATTTCGAGCTTCCTCAGTTTCTCAGATAGTGCACAAAAAATACCTCAGAAATGGCTCCCACAGTACCTCAGATAGTGCACCATCAGGACATCAGAAAATGCTCCCTCAATACCTCCGACAGTGCACGCTCAATAACTCAGATAGTGCTTCCTCAGTAACTCAGGTAGTGCTCCCTCAGTTTTCTTTTTGTGCTTCCTCAATACATCAGAAAGTGCTTCCTCGGTGCCACAGGTGGTGCACTCTCAATAGCTCAGATTGTGCTCCCTCAATACCTCAGAAAGCCCTCGCCCAATACCTCAGAAGGAGCACCCTCAATATCTCAGAAGGAACACCCTCAATACCTCAGAAAGCACTCCCTCAAAACCTCAGTAAGTGCTTCCTCAGTATAACAGAAAGTGCTCCCTCAGTACATCAGATAATGCTCCCTCAGTATGCCAGATAATGCTCCCTCAGTACCTCAGATAATGCTTCCTCAATACCTCAGAAAGTGCTCCCTCAATACCTCAGTAATTGCTCCCTCAATACCTCAGAAAGTGCTCCCTCAATACCTCAGATAGTCCTCACTCAATACCTGAGAAAGTGCTCCCTCAATACGTCAGATAGTGCACACTCTGTACTTCAGGCAGTGCTTCCTCACAACTCAGAAATTGCTCCCTCAATACATCGGACAGTGGTTCCTTAATATGGAAGAAAGTGCTCCCTCAGTACCTCAGATCGTGCTTTCTCAATAGCTCAGAAAATACTCGCTCAATACCTCAGAAGGAGCTCCCCCAATACCTCAGATAGTGCTCCCTCAATACCTCAGAAAGTGCTCCCTCAATACCTCATAAAGTGCTTCATCAGTACATCAGAAAGTGCTTCCTCAATACCTCAGTAAGTGCTCCCTAAATACCTGAGATATTGCACCCTCAATGCCTCAGATAGTGCTTGCTGTATACCTCAGACAGTACTCCCTCTGTATCTCAGATAGTGCTCCTTAATACCTCAGAAAGTGCTCCCTCAGTACCTCAGAGAGTGCTTCCTCAGCAAATCAAACAGTGCTTCCTCAATACCTCAGAAAGTTCTCCCTCAATACCTCAGAATGTACTCCCTCAATACCTCAGAAAGTGCTCCCTCAGTACCACAGATAATGCTCCCTCAATAGCTCAGATAGTGCTTCTTCAATACCTCAGAAAGTGCTACCTCAGTACTCATATAATGCTCACTCAATGGCTCAGAAAGTGCTCACTCAATACCTCAGAAAGTGCTCCCACAGTACATCAGATAGTGCTCCCTCAATACTTCAGATAGTGCTCCTCAATACCTCAGATAGATCTCCCTCAATACCTCAGAGAGGGCTCGCTCAGTGCCTCAGGCAATGCTTGCTCAATACCTCAGAAAGTGCTCCCTCAGTACCTCGGAGAGTGCTTCATCAGTACATCAGAAAGTGCTTCCTCAATACCTCAGTAAGTGCTCCCTCAATACCCGAGATATTGCACCCTCAATGCCTCAGATAGTGCTTGCTGAATACCTCAGACAGTACTCCCTCAGTATCTCAGATAGTGCTTCCTCAATACCTCAGAAAGTTCTTCCTCAATACCTCAGAAACTACTCCCTCAGTACCTCAGAACGTATTCCCTCAATACCTCAGATAGTGCTTCCTCAGTTCCTCAGATAGTGCACACCCAATACGTCAGAAAGGGCTCCCTCTGTACCTTAGATTGTCAGTCCCTCAATACCTCAGATAGTGCTCCCTGAATACCTTAGACAGCGCACCTTCAGTATCTCAGAAAGTGCTCCATCAATACCTCAGATAGTACTCTCTCAATACCTCAGAAAGTGCTCCCGCAATCCCACAGATAGTGCTCCCTCAATACCTTCAGATAGTGTTCCTCAATACCTCAGATAGATCTCCCTCAATACCTCAGAGAAGGTTCCCTCAGTACCTCAGGCAATGCTTGCTCAATACCTCAGAAAGTGCTCCCTCAGTACCTGAGATATTGCTACCTCAGTACCTCACTTAGTGCTTGCTCAATACCTCAGGAAATGCACCCTCAGTACCTCAGATAGTGCTTCCTCAATACCTCAGTAAGTGCTCCCTCAATACCCGAGATATTGCACCCTCAGTACCTCAGATAGTGCTTGCTCAATACCTCAGACAGTACTCCCTCAGTGCCTCAGATAGTGCTCCCTCAATACCTCAGAAAGTGCTCCATCAGTACCTCAGATAGTGAACCCTCAATACCTCAGAAAGTGCTCCCTCACTACCACAGAAAGTGATCCCTCAATACCTCAGTAATTGCTCCCTCACCACCTCAGAAAGTGCTCCCTCAATACCTCAGATAGTGCACCCTCAATACCTCAGTTATTGCTCCCTCACTACCTCAGAAAGTGCTCCCTCACTACCTCAGATTGTGCACCCTCAATACCTCAGAAAGTGCTTCCTCAGTACCACAAAAAGTGTTCCCTCAGTACCTCAGAAAATACTCCATCAGTATGTCAGATAATCCTCCCTCAGTACCTCAGATAGTGCTTCCTCACTACCTCAGATAATGCTCACTCTGTACCTTAGAAAGTGCTTCATCACTTCTTCAGATAACGCTTCCTCAATATCTCAAAAGGTGCACCCTCAATACCTCAGAAAGTGCTCCCTCAAAACATTAGAAAATGCTCCCACAATACCTCAGTAAGTACTCCGTCAATACCTCAGATAGTGCTCACTCAATACTTCAGAAAGTGCTCCCTCAATACCTCAGAAAGTGCTTCCTCAGTACTTCAGATAGTGCACACTCTGTACTTCAGGCAGTGCTTCCTCAGTACTCAGACAGTGCTCGCTCAATAACTAAGATAGTGCACCCTCAATACCTCAGATAGTGCTCCCTCAGTATCACAGAAAGTGCTCTCTCAGTACATCAGATAATGCTCCCTCAGTATGTCAGATAATGCTCTCTCAGTCCCTCAGATATTGCTTCCTCAGTACCTCAGAAAGTGCTCCCTCCATACCTCAGAGAGTTCTCACTCAATATCTTAGAAAGTGCTCCCTCAATATGTCAGATAGTGCACACTCTGTACTTCAGGCAGTGCTTCCTCACAACTCAGACATTGCTCCCTCAATAGGTCGGACAGTGCTTCCTTAATACGTCAGAAAGTGCTCCCTCTGTACCTCAGATAATACTCCCTCAGTACCTCAGAGAGTGCTTCGTCAGAACCTCAGAAAGTGCTGCCTCAATACCTCAGATAATGTTCCATCAGTATGTCAGATAATGCTTTCTCAGTACCTCAGATAGTGCTTCCTCCGTACCTCAGAAAGTGCTCCCTCAATACCTCAGAAAGTGCTTCCTCAGTACCTCTGATAATTGTCCCTCAGTACCTTAGAGAGTGCTTCATCACTACCTCAGATAGCGCTTCCTCAATACCTCAAAAGGTGCACCCTTAATACCTCAGAAAGTGCTCCCTCAATACCTCAGTTAGTGCTCCTCCATACCTAAGATAGTGCGCCCTCAATAACTCAGAAAGGGCTCCCTCAATACCTCAGATACTGCTCCCTTTATACCTCAAAAAGTGTTCACGCAATACCTCAGAAAGTGCTCCCTCAATACCTCCGATAGTGCACCCTCAATACCTCAGAAAGTGCTTCCTCAGTACCACAGAATGTGCTCCCTCAGTATGTCAGATAATGCTCCCTCAATACCTCACATAGTGCTTCCTCAATACCTCAGAAAGAGCTCCCTCAATACCTCACATAGTACTTCCTCAGTACCGCAGATAGTGCTTGCTGAATACCACAGAAAGTACTTCCTCAGTACCTCAGAAAGTACTCCCTCAATACCGCATTTCGAGCTTCCTCACTTTCTCAGATAGTGCACACACAATACCTCAGAAATGGCTCCCACAGTACCTCAGATAGTGCACCATCAGTACATCAGAAAATGCTCCCTCAATACCTCAGACAGTGCACGCTCAATAACTCAGATAGTGCTTCCTCAGTAACTCAGGTAGTGCTCCCTCAGTTTTCTTTTTGTGCTTCCTCAATACATCAGAAAGTGCTTCCTCAGTACCACAGGTCGTGCACTCTCAATAGCTCAGATTGTGCTCCCTCAATACCTCAGAAAGCCCTCGCTCAATACCTCAGAAGGAGCACCCTCAATACCTCGGAATGTTCTCCCCCAATACCTCAGATAGTGCTCCCCCATGCCTTAGATACTGCTCCCTCAATACCTCAGATAGTGCTTCCTCAGTACCTCAGAATGTGCTCCCTCAGTACCTAGAAAATTGCTTCTTCAATACCTCAGAAAGTGCTCCCTCTACACCTCAGATAGTGTTCCCACAGTTCCTCACATAGTGCTTGCTTAATACCTCAGAAAGTACTCCCTCAGTACCTCAGATAGTGCTTCCTCAGTATCTCAGAAAGTGCTCCCTCAGTACCTCAGATAGTGCTTCCTCAGCAAATCAAATAGTGCTTCCTCAATACTTCAGAAAGTGCTCCCTCAATACCACAGATAGTGCTTCCTCAGTACCTCAGATAGTTCTCGCTCCATACCTCAGAAAGTACTCCCTCAGTACCTCAGAAAGTACTCCCTCAATACCTCAGATAGTGCTTCCTCAGTTCCTAAGATAGTGCACACCCAAGACCTCAGAAAGGGCTCCCTCAGTACCTCAGATAGAACGTCCCTCATTACCTCAGATAGTGCTCACTCAATACCTCAGATAGTGCTCCCTGAGTACCTTAGCCAGCGAACCTTCAATACAACAGAAAATGCTCCATCAATACCTCAGATAGTACACCCTCAGTACCTCAGAAGGTGCTCCCTCACTACCACAGAAAGTGTTCTCTCAATACCTCGGATAATGCTTCCTAAGTACCTCAGAAAATGCTCACTCAACACTTTAGATAATGCTCACTCAATACCTCAGATAGTGCACACTCTGTACCTCAGAAATTGCTCCCTCAGTACCTCAGACAGTGCTTCCTTAATACGTCAGAAAGTGCTCCCTCAGTACCTCAGATAGTGCTTCCTCAATGCCTCAGAAAATACTCGCTCAATACCTCAGAAGGAGTTCCCTCAATATCTCAGATAATGCTCCCTCAATACCTCAGTAATTGCTCCTTCAATACCACAGAAAGTACTCTCTCAATACCTCAGATAGTACACCTGCAATACCTCAGAAAGGGCTTCCTCAGTACCACAGAAAGTTCTCCTTCACTACCTCAGATAGTGCTCTCACAGTACCTCAGATAATGCTCCCTCAGTATGTCGGATAATGCTTCCTCAGTACCTAAGATAGCGCTCCCTCAATACCTCATATAATGCTCCCTCAATACCTCAGAAAATGTTCACTCAATACCTCATAAAGTGCTCCCTCAGTACTTCAGAAGATTGCTCCCTCAATGCCTCAGAAAGTTTTCCTCAATACCTCAGATAGATCTCCCTCAATACCTCAGAGAGTGCTTCCTCAGTACATCAGATACTATCTCCTCAATACCTCAGATAGTGTTCCTCAATACCTCAGATAGATCTCCCTCAAAACCTGAGATATTGCTCCCTCAGTAGCTCAAATAGTGCTTGCTCAATACCTCAGAAAGTCCTCCCTCCATACCTCAAATAGTGCTCCCTCAATACCTCAAAAAGAGCTCCTTTCATACTTCAGAAAGTGCTCCCTCAGTACCTCAGGTCGTGCTTCCTCAATACCTCAGAACGTGCTCCCTCAATACCTCAGATAGTCTGTCCTCAGTACCTCAGATAGTGTTTCCCCAGTACCTTAGAAAGCCTTCCCTCAGTATCTCAGATAATTTTCCCTCACTACCTCAGAAAGCGATCCCTGAATACCTCAGATAGTGTTCCCACAGTTCCTCAGATGGTGTTTCCTCAGTTCCTCAGATAGTGCACCCTCAATACCTCAGACAGTGCTTCCTCAGTATCTCAGATAGTTCAACCACAGAAAGTGCTCCCTCAGTACCTCAGATAATGCTCCCTCAGTATGTCAGATAATTCTTCCTCAGTACCTCAGGTAGTGCTTCCTCAGTACCTCCGAAAGTGCTTCCTCAGTACCTTGGAAAGCGCTCCCTCAGTATGTCAGATAATGTTCCCTCAACACCTCAGATAGTGCTTCCTCACTATCTCAAAAAGCGCTTCCTCAATACCTCAGATAGCGCTCCCTCAATATCTCAGATCGTCCTTCTTCAGATCCTCAAAAACTGCTCCTCCAATACCTCAGATAGCGCTTCCTCAATACCTCAGAAAGTGCACCATTAATACCTCAGAAGGTGTTCCCTCAGTACCTCAGAAAGTGCTCCCTCAGTACCAAAGAAAGTGCTCCCTCAGTACCTCAGATAATGCTCCCTCAGTATGTAAGATAATGCTTCCTCAGTACCTCAGATAGTGCTTTCTCAATACCTCAGAAAGTGCTCCCTCAATACCTCAGATAGTTCTCACTCAATACCTTACAAAGTGCTCGCTCAATACGTCAAATAGTGCACACTCTGCACTTCAGGCAGTGCTTCCTCACAACTCAGAAATTACTCCCTCAATATGTCGGACAGTGCTTCCTTAATACGTCAGAAAGTGCTCCATCAGTACCTCAGATAGTGCTTCCTCAATAACTCAGAAAATACTCGCTCAATACCTCAGAAGGCGCTCCCCCAATACCTCAGATAGTGCTCCCTCAATACCTCAGAAAATGCGCCCTCAATACCTCAGATAGTGCACCCGCAATACCTCAGAAAGTGCTTCCTCAGTACCACAGAACGTGCTCCCTCAATACCTCAGATAATGCTCCCTCAGTACCTTAGAGAGTGCTTCATCACTACCTCAGATAGCGCTTCCTCAATACCTCAAAAAGTGCACCCTTAATACCTCAGAAAGTGCTCCCTCAGTACCACAGGTAATGCTCCCTCAAAATCTCAGATAGTGCTTCCTCAATACCTCAGAAGGTGCTCCCTCAATACCTCAGAATGTGCTCCCTCAATACCTCACATAGTGCTCACCCATACCTAAGATAGTTCTCCCTCAATGCCTCAGCTAGAACTCCCTTTATACCACAAAAAGTGTTCACGCAATACCTCCGATAGTGCACCCTCAATACCTCAGAAAGTGCTTCCTCAGTACCAAAGAAAGTGCTCCCTCAGTATTCAGATAATGCTCCCTCAGTATGTCAGATAATGCTCCCTCAGTACCTCAGATAGTGCGTCCTCAATACCTCAGAAAGTGCTCCCTCAATACCTCAGATAGTTCTCACTCAATACCTTACAAAGTGTTGCTCAATACGTCAGATAGTGCACACTCTGTACTTCAGGCAGTGCTTCCTCACAACTCAGAAATTGCTGCCTCAATATGTCGGACAGTGCTTCCTTAATATGTCAGAAAGTGCTCCCTCACTACCTCAGATAATGCTTCCTTAATACCTCAGAAAATACTCACTTAATACCACAGAAGGAGCCCTCCAAATACCTCAGGTAGTGCTCCCTCAATACCTCAGTTATTGCTCCCTCACTACCTCAGAAAGTGCTTCCTCAATACCTCAGTAAGTGCTCCCTAAATACCTGAGATATTGCACCCTCAATGCCTCAGATAGTGCTTGCTGAATACCTCAGACAGTACTCCCTCTGTATCTCAGAAATTCTCCCTCAATACCTCAGAAAGTGCTCCCTCAGTACCACAGATAATGCTCCCTCAATAGCTCAGATAGTGCTTCTTCAATACCTCAGAAAGTGCTACCTCAGTACTCATATAATGCTCACTCAATGGCTCAGAAAGTGCTCACTCAATACCTCAGAAAGTGCTCCCACAGTACATCAGATAGTGCTCCCTCAATACTTCAGACAGTGTTCCTCAATACCTCAGATAGATCTCCTTCAATACCTCAGAGAGGGCTCGCTCAGTGCCTCAGGCAATGCTTGCTCAATACCTCAGAAAGTGCTCCCTCAGTACCTCAGAGATTGCTTCATCAGTACATCAGAAAGTGCTTCCTCAATACCTCAGTAAGTGCTCCCTCAATACCCGAGATATTGCACCCTCAATGCCTCAGATAGTGCTTGCTGAATACCTCAGAAAGTGCTCCCTCAGTATCTCAGATAGTGCTTCCTCAATACCTCAGAAAGTTCTTCCTCAATACCTCAGAAACTACTCCCTCAGTACCTCAGAACGTACTCCCTCAATACCTCAGATAGTGCTTCCTCAGTTCCTCAGATAGTGCACACCCAATACGTCAGAAATGGCTCCCTCTGTACCTTAGATTGTCAGTCCCTCAATACCTCAGATAGTGCTCCCTGAATACCTTAGACAGCGCACCTTCAGTATCTCAGAAAGTGCTCCATCAATACCTCAGATAGTACACTCTCAATACCTCAGAAAGTGCTCCCGCAATCCCACAGATAGTGCTCCCTCAATACCTTCAGATAGTGTTCCTCAATACCTCAGATAGATCTCCCTCAATACCTCAGAGAGTGCTCCCTCAGTACCTCAGGCAATGCTTGCTCAATACCTCAGAAAGTGCTCCCTCAGTACCTGAGATATTGCTACCTCAGTACCTCACTTAGTGCTTGCTCAATACCTCAGGAAATGCACCCTCAGTACCTCAGATAGTGCTTCCTCAATACCTCAGTAAGTGCTCCCTCAATACCCGAGATATTGCACCCTCAGTACCTCAGATAGTGCTTGCTCAATACCTCAGACAGTACTCCCTCAGTGCCTCAGATAGTGCTCCCTCAATACCTCAGAAAGTGCTCCATCAGTACCTCAGATAGTGAACCCTCAATACCTCAGAAAGTGCTCCCTCACTACCACAGAAAGTGATCCCTCAATACCTCAGTAATTGCTCCCTCACCACCTCAGAAAGTGCTCCCTCAATACCTCAGATAGTGCACCCTCAATACCTCAGTTATTGCTCCCTCACTACCTCAGAAAGTGCTCCCTCACTACCTCAGATTGTGCACTCTCAATACCTCAGAAAGTGCTTCCTCAGTACCACAAAAAGTTTTCCCTCAGTACCTCAGAAAATACTCCATCAGTATGTCAGATAATCCTCCCTCAGTACCTCAGATAGTGCTTCCTCACTACCTCAGATAATGCTCCCTCTGTACCTTAGAAAGTGCTTCATCACTACTTCAGATAGCGCTTCCTCAATATCTCAAAAGGTGCACCCTCAATACCTCAGAAAGTGCTCCCTCAAAACATTAGAAAATGCTCCCACAATACCTCAGTAAGTACTCCGTCAATACCTCAGATAGTGCTCACTCAATACTTCAGAAAATGCTCCCTCAATACCTCAGATAGTGCACTCTCAATACCTCAGAAAGTGCTTCCTCAGTACTTCAGATAGTGCACACTCTGTACTTCAGGGAGTGCTTCCTCAGTACTCAGACAGTGCTCGCTCAATAACTAAGATAGTGCACACTCAATACCTCAGATAGTGCTCCTTCAGTATCACAGAAAGTGCTCCCTCAGTACATCAGATAATGCTTCCTCAGTATGTCAGATAATGCTCTCTCAGTCCCTCAGATATTGCTTCCTCAGTACCTCAGAAAGTGCTCCCTCCATACCTCAGAGAGTTCTCACTCAATATCTTAGAAAGTGCTCCCTCAATACGTCAGATAGTGCACACTCTGTACTTCAGGCAGTGCTTCCTCACAACTCAGACATTGCTCCCTCAATAGGTCGGACAGTGCTTCCGTAATACGTCAGAAAGTGCTCCCTCTGTACCTCAGATAATGCTCCCTCAGTACCTCAGAGAGTGCTTCGTCAGAACCTCAGAAAGTGCTGCCTCAATACCTCAGATAATGTTCCATCAGTATGTCAGATAATGCTTTCTCAGTACCTCAGATAGTGCTTCCTCCGTACCTCAGAAAGTGCTCCCTCAATACCTCAGAAAGTGCTTCCTCAGTACCTCTGATAATTGTCCCTCAGTACCTTAGAGAGTGCTTCATCACTACCTCAGATAGCGCTTCCTCAATACCTCAAAAAGTGCACCCTTAATACCTCAGAAAGTGCTCCCTCAATACCTCAGAATGTGCTCCCTCAATACCTCAGTTAGTGCTCCTCCATACCTAAGATAGTGCGCCCTCAATAACTCAGAAAGGGCTCCCTCAGTACCTCAGATAGAACGTCCCTCATTACCTCAGACAGTGCTCACTCAATACCTCAGATAGTGCTCCCTGAGTACCTTAGCCAGCGAACCTTCAATACAACAGAAAATGCTCCATCAATACCTCAGATAGTACACCCTCAGTACCTCAGAAGGTGCTCCCTCATTACCACAGAAAGTGTTCTCTCAATACCTCGGATAATGCTTCCTAAGTACCTCAGAAAATGCTCACTCAATACTTTAGATAATGCTCACTCAATACCTCAGATAGTGCACACTCTGTACCTCAGAAATTGCTCCCTCAGTACCTCAGACAGTGCTTCCTTAATACGTCAGAAAGTGCTCCCTCAGTACCTCAGATAGTGCTTCCTCAATGCCTCAGAAAATACTCGCTCAATACCTCAGAAGGAGTTCCCTCAATATCTCAGATAATGCTCCCTCAATACCTCAGTAATTGCTCCTTCAATACCACAGAAAGTACTCTCTCAATACCTCAGATAGTACACCTGCAATACCTCAGAAAGGGCTTCCTCAGTACCACAGAAAGTTCTCCTTCACTACCTCAGATAGTGCTCTCACAGTACCTCAGATAATGCTCCCTCAGTATGTCGGATAATGCTTCCTCAGTACCTAAGATAGCGCTCCCTCAATACCTCATATAATGCTCCCTCAATACCTCAGAAAATGTTCACTCAATACCTCATAAAGTGCTCCCTCAGTACTTCAGAAGATTGCTCCCTCAATGCCTCAGAAAGTTTTCCTCAATACCTCAGATAGATCTCCCTCAATACCTCAGAGAGTGCTTCCTCAGTACATCAGATACTGCCTCCTCAATACCTCAGATAGTGTTCCTCAATACCTCAGATAGATCTCCCTCAAAACCTGAGATATTGCTCCCTCAGTAGCTCAAATAGTGCTTGCTCAATACCTCAGAAAGTCCTCCCTCCATACCTCAAATAATGCTCCCTCAATACCTCAAAAAGAGCTCCTTTCATACTTCAGAAAGTGCTCCCTCAGTACCTCAGGTCATGCTTCCTCAATACCTCAGAAAATACTCGCTCAATACCTCAGAAGGCGCTCCCCCAATACCTCACATAGTGCACCCGCAATACCTCAGAAAGTGCTTCCTCAGTACCACAGAAAGTGCTCCCTCAGTACCTCAGATAATGCTCCCTCAGTACCTTAGAGAGTGCTTCATCACTACCTCAGATAGCGCTTCCTCAATACCTCAAAAAGTGCACCCTTAATACCTCAGAAAGTGCTCCCTCAGTACCACAGATAATGCTCCCTCAATAGCTCAGATAGTGCTTCCTCAATACCTCAGAAGGTGCTCCCTCAATACCTCAGAATGTGCTCCCTCACCCATACCTAAGATAGTGCTCCCTCAATACCTCAGCTAGTACTCCCTTTATACCACAAAAAGTGTTCACGCAATACCTCCGATAGTGCACCCTCAATACCTCAGAAAGTGCTTCCTCAGTACCAAAGAAAGTGCTCCCTCAGTACCTCAGATAATGCTCCCTCAGTATGTCGGATAATGCTCCCTCAGTACCTCAGATAGTGCTTCCTCAATACCTCAGAAAGTGCTCCCTCAATACCTCAGATAGTTCTCACTCAATACCTTACAAGGTGCTCGCTCAATACGTCAGATAGTGCACACTCTGTACTTAAGGCAGTGCTTCCTCACAACTCAGAAATTACTCCCTCAATATGTCGGACAGTGCTTCCTCAATACGTCAGAAAGTGCTCCCTCAGTGCCTCAGATAGTGCTCCCTCAATAACTCAGAAAATACTCGCTCAATACCACAGAAGGCGCTCCTCCAATACATCTGATAGTGCTCCCTCAATACCTCAGTTATTGCTCCCTCACTACCTCAGAAAGTGCACCCTCAATACCTCAGAAAGTGCTACCTCAGTACCTCAGATAGTGCTTCCTCAGTACCACAGAAAGTGCTCCCTCAGTACCTCAGATAATGCTCCCTCAGTACCTTAGAGAGTGCTTCATCACTTCCTCCGCTAGCGCTTCCTCAATACCTCAAAAAGTGCACGCTTAATACCTCAGATGTCCTCCCTCAGTACCACAGAAAGTGTGCTCCCACAGTACCACAGATAATGCTCCCTCAATTGCTCAGATAGTGCTTCCTCAATACCTCAGAAGGTGCTCCCTCAATACCTCAGAATGTGCTCCCTCAATACCTCAGGTAGTGCTCCCTTTATACCACAAAAAGTGTTCCCGCAATACCTCCGATAGTGCATCCTCAATACCTCAGAAAGTGCTTCCTCAGTACCAAAGAAAGTGCTCCCTCAGTACCTCAGATAATGCTCCCTCAGTATGTCAGATAATGCTTCCTCAATATCTCAGAAAGTGCTCCCTCAATACCTCAGATAGTCCTCACACAATACCTTAGAAAGTGCTCCCTCAATACCTTAGAAAGTGCTCCCTCAGATAGTGCACACTCTGGACTTCATGCAGTGCTTCCTCACAACTCAGAAATTGCTCCCTCAATATGTCGGACAGTGCTTCCAAATACGTCAGAAAGTGCTCCCTCAGTACCTCAGATAATGCTTCCTCAATACCGCAGACAATACTCGCTCAATACCACAGAAGGAGCTCCCCAAATACCTCAGATATTGCTCCCTCAATACCTCAGTAATTGCTCCCTCAATACCTCATAAAGTGTTCCCTCAATACCTCAGATAGTGCTCACTCAATACCTTAGAAAATGCTCCCTCAATACGTCAGATAGTGCACACTCTGTACTTCAGGCAGTGCTTCCTCACAACTCAGAAATTGCTCTCTCAATACGTCAGACAGTGCTTCCTTAATACGTCAGAAAGTGCTCCCTCTGTACCTCAGATAATGCTCCCTCAGTACCTCAGAGAGTGCTTCATCAGAACCTCATAAAGTGCTGCCTCAATACCTCAGATAGTGCTTCCTCAATACCTCAGAAAGTGCACCCTTAATACCTCAGAAAGTGCTTCTTCAGTACCACAGATAATGCTCCCTCAATACCTCAGAGTGTGATCCCTCAATACCTCAGATAGTGCTCCCCCATACCTTAGATAGTACTCCCTCAATATCTCAGAAAGTTCAACCTCAATACCTCAGATAGTGCTCTCTCATTTCCTCAGAGAGTGCTCCCTCAATACCTCAGATAGTGTTCCTCAATACCTCACATAGATCTCCCTGAAAACCTCAAAGAGTGCTCCCTCAGTACCTCAGGCAGTGCTTTCTCAATACCTCAGAAAGTGCTCCCTCAGTACCTTAGGCAGTGCTTCCTGAGTACCTCAGAAAGTGTTCCTCAATACTTGAGTTATTGAAAACTCAGTACCTCACGGAGTGCTTCCGCAATACCTCAGAAAGTGCTCCCTCAATACCTCAGATAGTGTTCCTCAATACCTTTGATGGATCTCCCGCAATACCTCAGAAAGTGTTCCCTCGATACTTGAGATATTGCTCCCTCAGTACCTCACATAGTGCTTCCGCAATACCTCAGAATGTACTCCCTCAGTACCTCAGGGAATGCTTCCTCAGTAAGTCAAATAGTGCTTCCTCAATACCTCAGATAGTACTTCCTCAGTACCTCAGATAGTGCTTGCTCACTACCACAGAATGTACTCCCTCAGTACCTCAGAAAGTACTCCCTCAATACCTCAGATAGTGCTCCCTCAATACCTCAGATAGTGCACTGCCAGTACCTCAGAAAATGGTCCTTCAATACCTCCGAAAATGCTCCCTCACTACCTCAGATAGTGCACCCTCAATAACTCAGATAGTGCTTCCTCAGTACCTCAGATAGTGCTTCCTCAGTACCTCAGATAGTGCTCCCTCAGCACTCACATTGTACTTCTTCAATACCTCAGAAAGTGCTTCCTCGGTACCACAGATAGTGCACACTCAGTACGTCAGCAAGTGCTCCCTCAGTACCTTAGAAGGAGCACCCACAATACCTCAGGAAGTGCTCCCTCAATATCTCAGATAGTGCTCCCCATGCCTTAGATTTTGCTCCCTCAATACCTCAGAAAGTGCTAATTCAGTACTTCATATAATGCTCACTCAATAGCTCAGAAAGTGCTCACTCAATACCTCAGAAAGTGCTACCTCAGTACATCAGATAGTGCTCCCTCAGTTCCTCAGATAGTGCTCCCTCAATACTTCAGATAGTGTTCCTCAATACCTCAGATATATCTCCCTTAATACCTCAGAGAGTGCTCCCTCAGTACCTCAGGAAATGCTTGCTCAATACCTCAGAAAGTGCTCCCTCAGTACCTCAGATACTGCACACCCAATACCTCAGAAAGGGCTACCTCAGTACCTCAGATAGTCCGTCCCTCATTACCTAAGAAAGTGCTCCCTCAATTCCTCATATAGCGCTCCCTCAATACCTCAGATAGTGCTCCCTCAATACCTTTGCCAGCGCACCTTCAGTACCTCAGAAAATGCTCCATCAATACCTCAGATAGTACACCCTCAGTACCTCAGATAGTGCTCCCTCAATACCGCAGGTAGTGCACCCTCAATACCTCAGGTAGTGCACCCTCAATAACTCAGATAGTGCTTCCTAAGTCCCTCAGAAGGTTCTCCCTCAATACCTCAGAAAGTGCTACCTCAATACTTTAGAAAATGCTCCCACAATACCTCAGTAAGTGCTCCCTCAATACTTCAGATAGTGCACTCTCTGTACTTCAGGCAGCGCTTCCTCAGTACTCAGACAGTGCTCCCTCAATACCTCAGATAGTGCACCCTCAATACTTCAGAAAGTGCTTCCTCAGTACCACAGAAAGTGCTCCCTCAGTACCTCAGATAATGCTCTCTCAGTATGTCAGATAATGTTCCCTCAATACCTCAGATAGTGCTTCCTCACTACATCAGAAAGCGCTCCCTCCAAACCTCAGATAGTTCTCCCTCAATATCTCAGATCGCGCTTCCTCAATACCTCAGAAAGTGCACAATTAATACCTCAGATAGTCTCCCTCAGAACCTCAGATAGTGCTCCCTCAGTTCCACAGATAATGTTCCCTCAATACCTCAGAAAGTGCTCCCTCAGTACCTCATAACGCTCCCTCAATATCTCAGAAAGTGTTCACTCAATACCTCAGAAAGTGCACCTTCAGTACTTCAGAAAATTGTTTCCTCAATACCTCAGACAGTGCTCCCTCAATACCTCAGAAAGGGCTCCCTCAGTACCTCAGATAGTGCACCATCAGTATCTCAGATCATGCACCCTGAGTACCTCAGAAAATGCTCCCTCAATACCTCAGAAATGGCTCTCTCAATACCTCACATAGTGCACCGTCAGTACCTCAGATAGTGCTTCCTAAGTACCTCAGAAGGTGCTCCCGCAGTACTGCAGAAAGTGCTCCCTCAATACCTCTGATAATGCTCCCAAATTACCTCAGAAAGTGCTCACTCAATACCTGAGAAACTGCTTCCTCAATACCTAGATAGTGCTCCATCAATACCTCAGATAGTACTCCCTCAATACCTCAGGAAGTGCTCCCTCAATACCTCAGACAGTACTCCATCAATACCTCAGAAAGTGCTCCCTCAATACCTCAGATAGTCCTCACTCAATACCTTAGAAAGTGCTCCCTCAATACGTCAGATAGTGCACACTCTGTACTTCAGGCAGTGCTTCCTCACAACTTAGAAATTGCTCCCTCAATGCGTCGGACAGTGCTTCCTTAATACGTCAGAAAGTGCTCCCTCAGTACCTCAGATCGTGCTTCCTCAATACCTCAGAAAATACTCGCTCAATACCTCAGAAGGAGCTCCCCCAATACCTCAGATAGTGCTCTCTCAACACCTCAGTTATTGCTCCCTCAATACCTCAGAAAGTGCTCCCTCAATACCTCAGATAGTGCACTCTCAATACCTCAGAAAGTGCTTCCTCAGTACCACAGAAAGTGCTCCCTCAGTACCTCAGATAATGCTCCCTCAGTACCTTAGAGAGTGCTTCATCACTACCTCAGATAGTGCTTCCTCAATACGTCAGATAGTGCACACTCTGTACTTCAGATAATGCTCCCTCAGTACCTTAGAGAGTGCTTCATCACTACCTCAGATAGTGCTTCCTCAATACCTCAAAAAGTGCACTATTAATACCTCAGAAAGTGCTCCCTCAGTACCTCAGAAAGTGCTCCCTCAGTATCACAGATAATGCTCCCTCAATAGCTCAGATAGTGCTCCCTCAATACTTCAGAAAGTGCTCCCTCAGTAACTCATATAATGCTCCCTCAATTTTGCAGAAAGTGTTCACTCAATACCTCAGAAAGTTCACCTTCAGTACTTCAGAAAAATTGTTTCCTCAATACCTCAGAAAGTGCTCCCTCAATATCTCAGATTGTGCTCCCTCAGTACCTCAGATAGTGCTCCCTCAATACCTCAAAAACAGCTCCTTCCATACCTCAGAAAGTGCACCCTCACTACCTCAGAAAGTGTTCCCTCTATACCTCAGAGAGTGTTCCTCAATACCTCAGATAGATCTCCCTCAATACCTCAGAGAGTGCTCCCTCAGTACATCAGATTGTGCTCCCTCAATACCTGAGACATTGCTCCCACAGTAGCTCAGAATGTGTTTGCTCAATAACTCAGAAAGTGCTCCCTCCATACCTCAGACATTGCTCCCTCAGTACCTCAGATAGTGCTTTCTCAATACCTCCGAAAGTGCTCTCTCAGTAACTCAGAGAGTGCTTCCTCAGTAAATCAAATAGTGCTCCCTCAATTCTTCAGAAAGTGCTCCCTCAATACCTCAGATATTATTCCTCAGTACCTCAGATAGTGCTTGCTCAATACCTCGGAAAGTACTACCTCAGTACCTCAGAAAGTACTCCCTCAATACCTCAGGAAGTGCAACATCAGTACCTCAGATCCTGCTCCCTCAATACCTCGGATAGTGCACCATCAGTATCTCAGAAAATGCTCCCTCAATACCTCAGAAAATGCTCCTTCAAAACCTCAAATAGTGCACCCTCAGTACCTCAGAAAATGTTCCCTCAATATCTCAGAAAAGGCTCTCTCAATACCTCACATAGTGCACCGTCAATATCTCAGATAGTGCTTCCTAAGTACCTCAGAAGGTGCTCCCGCAGTACTGCAGAGAGTGCTCTCTCAATACCTCAGATAATGCTCCCTCAATACCTCTGATAATGCTCCCTCATTACCTCAGTACCTAGATAGTGCTTCATCAATACCTCAGATAGTGCTCACTCAATACCTTAGAAAGTGCACGCTCTATATGTTAGAAAGTGCTCCATCAGTACCTCAGATGGAGCTTGCTCAATACCTCAGAAAGTGCTCCCTCAATACCTCAGAATGTGCTCCCTCAATACCTCAGATAGTGCCCCCCCATACCTAAGATAGTGCTCGCTCAATACCTCAGAATGTGCTCCCTCAATACCTCAGATAGTGCACATTCTGTACTTCAGGCAGTGCTTCCTCACTACTCAGACAGTGCTCCCTCAATACCTCAGATAGTGCACACTCAGTACCTCAGAAATTGCTCCCTCAGTACCTCAGACACTGCTCCCTCAGTACCTCAGACACTGTCTGACAGTGGTTCCTCAATACGTCAGAAAGTGCTCCCTCCGTACCTCAGATCGTGCTTCCTCAACACCTCAGAAAATACTCGCTCAATACCTCAGAAGGAGCTCCCCCAATACCTCAGATAGTGCTCCCCCAATACCTCAGTAATTGCTCCCTCAATACCTCAGAATTCTCCCTCAATACCTCAGAAAGTGCTCCCTCAGTACCTCAGATAATGCTCCCTCAATACCTCAGACAATGCTCCCTCAATACCTCAGATAGTGCTACTTCAGTACCTCAGAAAGTGCTCCCTCAGTACCTCAGATAATGCTCCCTCAATACCTCAGACAATGCTCCCTCAATACCTCAGATAGTGCTACTTCAGTACCTCAGAAAGTGCTCCCTCAATACCTCAGAATGTGCCCCGTCAATACCTCAGATAGTGCTCCCACAATACCTCAGATAGTGCTCCCTCAGTACCTCATATAATGATCCCTCAATATCTCAAAAAGTGTTCACTCAATACCTCAGAAAGTGCTCCCTCAATACCTCAGATAGCGCTCCCTCAGTACCTCAGATAGTGCTCCCTCAATACTTCAAAAAGAGATCCTTCCATATCTCAGAAAGTGCTCCCTCAATACCTCAGAACATGTTCCTCAATATCTCAGATAGATCTCCCTCAATACCTCAGGTAGTGCTTCCTCAATACCTCAGAAAGTGCTCCCTCAGTACCTCTGCTTCCAAAGTACCTCAGATAGTGCCTCCTCATTACCTCAGAAAATGCTCCCTCAAAATTTGAGAAAGTGCTCCCTCAGTAGCTCAAATAGTGCTTGTTCAATACCTCAGATAGTGCTCCCTCAATACCTCAAAATGAGCTCCTTCCATACCTCAGAATGTGCTCCCTCAATACCTCAGAAAGTGTTCCTCAATACCTCAGATAGTGCACACTCAGCACCTCAGAGGGTGCTCCCTCAGTACCTCAGACAGTGCTTCCTCATTACCTCAGAAAGTACTCCCTCAATACCTGAGATATTGCTCTCTCAGTAGTTCAGATAGTGCTTCCTCAATACCTCAGAAAGTGCTCCCTCAGTACCTCAGATAACGCTTCCTCAGTACCTCAGATAGTGCTTCCTCAGTACCTCAGATAATGCTCCCTCAGTATCTCAGTTAATGTTCCCTCAGTCCCTCAGATAGTGCTTCCTCACTACCTCAGAAAGTGCTTCCTCAATACCTCAGATAGCACTCCCTCAATACCTCAGATCATGCTTCTTCAGATCCTCAAAAAGTGCTTCCTCAATACCTCAGATAGCGCTTCCTCAATACCTCAGAAAGTGCACCATTAGTACCTCAGATAGTGCTTCCTCAATACCTCAGAAAGTATTCCCTCAATACCTCAGAATGTGCTCCCTCAATACCTCCTTGCTCCCTATACCTTAGATAGCACTCTCTCAATACCTGAGAAAGTGCTCCCTCAATACCTCATATAATGCTCCCTCAATATCTCAGAAAGTGTTCACTCAATACCTCAGAAAGTGCGCCTTCAGTCCGTCAGAATATTGCTTCCTTAAAATCTCAGAAAGTGTTCACTCAATATCTCAGATAGTGCTCCCTCCATACCTCAGATAATGCCTCCTCAATACCTCAGAAAGTGCTCCCTCAAAACCTGAGATATTGCTCCCTCAGTAGCTCAAATAGTGCTCCCTCAATACCTCAAAAAGAGCTCCTTTCATACCTCAGAAAGTGCTCCCTCAATACCTCAGAAAGTGCTCCCTCAATACCTCAGAAAGTGCTCCCTCAATACCTCAGATAGTGTTCCTCAATACCTCAGATAGTGTTCCTCAATACCTCAGATAGATCTCGCTCAATACCTCAGAGGGTGCTCCCTCAGTACCTCAGGTCGTGCCTCCTCAATACCTTAGAATGTGCTCCGTCAGTACCTCAGAGAGTGCTTCCTCAGTACATCAGACAATGTTTCCTCAATACCTCAGAAAGTGCTCCCTTCATACCTGAGACATTGCTCCCTCAGTACCTCACATAGCGCTTTCTCAATACCTCAGAAAATGCTCCCTCAGTACCTCAGACAGTGCTTCCTCAGTAAATGAAATAGTGCTTCCTCAAACCTAAGAAAGTGCTCCCTCAATACCTCAGATATTACTTCCTCAGTACCTCAGATAGTGCTTGCTCAATACCTCAGAAAGTACTCCCTCAGTACCTCTGAAAGTACTGCCTCAATACCTCAGAAAGGGCTCCCTCAGTAGCTCAGATAGTGCACCCTCAGTACCTCAGAAAATGCTCCCTCAATACCTCAGAAAAGGCTCTCTCAATACCTCACATAGTGCACTTTCAGAATCTCAGATAGTGCTTCCTAAGTACCTCAGAATGTGCTTCTGCAGTACTGCAGAAAGTGCTCCCTCTGATAATGCTCCCTCATTACCTCAGAAAGTGCTCACTCAATACCCCAGAAACTGCTTCCTCAGTACCGAGATAGTGCTCCATCAATTCCGCAGATAGTACTCTCAATGCCTCAGAAAGTGCTCACTCAATACCTTAGAAAGTGCTCCCTCAATACCTGAGATATTGCTTCCACAGTAGCTCAGATAGTGCTTTCTCAATGCCTCAGAAAGTGCTCCCTCAGTAACTCAGAGAATGCTTTCTCAGTTAATCAAATAGTGCTCCCTCAATACCTCAGATATTATTCCTCAGTACCTCAGAGAGTGCTTGCTCAATACCTCGGAAAGTACTCCCTCAGTACCTCAGAAAGTACTCCCTCAAAACCTCAGAAAGGTCTCCCTCAGTAACTCAGATAGTGCACCCTCAGTACCTCAGAAAAGGCTCCCTCAATACCTCAGAAAAGGCTCCCTCAATACCTCACATAGTGCACCGTCAGTACCTCAGATAGTGCTTCCTAAGTACCTCAGAAGGTGCTCCCGCTGTACTGCAGAAAGTGTTCCTTCAATACCTCTGATAATGCTCCCTAATTACCTCAGAAAGTGCTCACTCAATACCTGAGAAACTGCTTACTCTGTACCTAGATAGTGCTCCATCAATACCACAGATAGTACTCCCTCAATACCTCAGAAAGTGCTCCCTCAATACCTCAGATAGTGCTCACTGAATAACTTAGAAAACGCACCCTCTATATGTCAGAAAGTGCTCCCTCATTACCTCAGATAGTGCTAACTCAATACCTCAGAACATGCTCCCACAGTACCTCAGACATTGCATACTCAGTCCCTCAGATAGTGCACCCTCAATACGTCATAAAGTGCCGCCTCAGTACATCTGATACTGCTCCCTCACTACCTCAGAAATTACTCGCTCAATACCTCAGAAAGTGCCCCCTCAATACCTCAGATAGTGCACACTCTGTACTCCAGGCAGTGCTTCCTCACAACTCAGACAGTGCTCCCTCAATACCTCAGATAGTGCACACTCAGTACCTCAGACAGTGCTCCCTCAATACCTCAGATAGTGCATACTCAGTACCTCAGAAATTGCTCCCTCAGTACCTCAGACAGTGCTTCCTTAATACGTCAGAAAGTGCTCCCTCAATACCTCAGAAAGTGCTCCCTCAGTACCTCAGATAGTGCTTCCTCAATACCTCAGAAAATACTCACTCAATACCTCAGAAGGTGCTCCCCCAATACCTCAGATAGTACTCCCTCAATACCTCAGTAATTGCTCCCTCACTACCTCAGAAAGTGCTCCCTCAATACCTCAGATAGTGCACCCGCAATACCTCAAAAAGTGCTTCCTCAGTCCCACAGAAAGTGCTCCCTCAGTACCTCAGATAATCTTCCCTCAGTATGTCAGATAGTGCTCCCTCAGTACCTCAGATAGTGCTCCCTCAGTACCTCAGATAATGCTCCCTCAATACCTCAGATAATGCTCCCTCAATACCTCTGATAGTGCTTCCTCAATTCCTCAGAAAGTCCTCCCTCAATACCTCAGAAGGTCCACCCTCAATACATCAGATAGTGCTCCACCATACCTAACCTAGTGCTCCCTCAAAACCTCAGAAAGTGCTCTCTCAATACCTCATATAATGCTCCCTCAATATCTCAGAAAGTGTTCACTCAATACCTCAGAAAGTGCTCCCTCAGTACCTCAGAAAATTGCTTCCTCAATAAATCAGAATGTGCTCCCTCAATACCTCAGATAGTGCTCCCTCAGTACCTCAGATAGATCTCCCTCAATACCTCAGAGAGTGCTCCCTCAGTACCTCTGGTAGTGCTTCCTCAATGCCTCAGAAAGTGCTCCCTCAGTACCTCAGAGAGTGCTTCCTCAGTCCCTCAGATAGTGCTTCCTCAATACCTCAGAAAGTGCTCCCTCAAAACCTGAGATATTGCTCCCTCAGTAGCTCAAAAAGTGCTTGTTCAATACCTCAGAAAGTGCGCCCTCCATACCTCAGAAAGTGCTCCCTGAATACCTCAAAAAGAGCTCCTTCCATACCTCACAAAGTGCTCCCTCAATACCTCAGAAAGTGTTCCCTCAATAACTCAGATAATGTTCCTCAATACCTCAGATAGATCTACCTCAATACCTCAGTGGGTGCTCCCTCAGTACCTCAGAGACTGCTTCCTCAGTCCCTCAGATAGTGCTTCCTCAATACCTCTGAAAGAACTCCCTCAGTACCTCAGAAAGGTCTCCCTCAGTACCTCAGATAGTGCACCTTCAGTACCTCAGAAAATGCTCCCTCAATACCTCAGAAAAGGCTCTCTCAATACCTCACATAGTGCACCGTCAATACCTCAGATAGTGCTTCCTAAGTACCTCAGAAGGTGCTCCAGCAGTACTGCAGAAAGTGCTCCCTCAATACCTCTGATAATGCTCCCTCATTGCCTCAGAAAGTGCTCACTCAATACCTGAGAAACTGCTTCCTCAGTACCTAGATAGTGCTCCATCAATACCTCAGATAGTACTCCCTCAATACCTCAGAAAATGCTCCCTCAATACCTCAGATAGTGCTCACTCAATACCTCAGAAAGTGCACCCTCTATATGTCAGAACGTTCTCCCTCAGTACCTCAGATAGTGCTAACTCAGCACCTCAGATAGTGCTTCCTCAATACCTCAGAAAGTCCTCCCTCAATACGTCAGAAAGTGCTCCCTCAGTACATCTGATACTGCTCCCTCAATACCTCAGAAATTACTCGTTCAATACCTCAGAAAGTGCCCCCTCAATACATCAGATAGTGCACACTCAGTACCTCATACAGTGCTTCCTCAGTACCTCATACAATGCTCCCTCAATAGCTCAGATAGTGCTTCCTCAACACCTCAAATAGTGCTCCCTCAGTACCTCAGAACACGCTCCCTCAGTTCCTCAAATAGTGCTCCCTCAGTACTCACATGGTGCTTCCTCGTTACCTCAGATAGTACTCTCTCAATACCTCAGAAAGCACTCATGCAATACCTCAGAAGGAGTACCGTCAATACCTCAGACAGTGCTCCCTCAATACCTCAGATAGTGCACACTCAGTACCTCAGAAAGTCGCCCCTCAGTACCTCAAATAGTGCTCCCTCAATACCTCAGAAAGTACTCGCTCAATTCCTCAGATAGTGCACACTCAGGACCACAGAAAGTGCTCTCTCAAACCTCAGAAAGTGCTCCCTCAGTACCTCAGGTAGTGCTTCCTTAATACCTCAGAAAGTGCTCCCTCAGTACCTCAGAGAGTTTTTCCTCATTACATCAGATAGTGCTTGCTCAATACCTCAGATTGTGCTCCCTGAATACCTCAGATAGTGCTTCCTCAAATCCTCAGAAATTGATCCCTCAATACCTCAGATAGTGCTTCCTCAATACCTCAGAAAGTGCACCCTTAATATCTCAAAAAGTGCTCCCTCGGTAGCTCAGAAAGTGCTCCCTCAGTACCTCAGAATGTGCCCCCTCATTACCTCAGATAGTGCTTCTGTGAAGGGAGGGGGAGAAAGAGACAGAGAGAAAGTTCACCTTTCAATCCAGTGATTTCTGCGCGAAAGTTCCTTCAGAACAGACCGTTTTGAGGAAGAGTCACTTGGAATGCGAATTGTTCCTCTCTTCACTGTTGCTACCTGCTGTATTGTGCTGAATTTCCCCACCATCTGTTGACTTGAGAACTTGATCTCATTCATGCATCACTGAGTAATTCAGTCTGTGTTCAATGCCCTGAGGCTGCTACTGTTGAAAGTTGACAAACAGGTTTAAGGCTGTGGTAAAATCAATGACTGCAGATGCTGGAAACCAGATTCTGGATTAGTGGTGCTGGAAGAGCACAGCAGGTGTGCAGGTTTAAGGCTGTGTAAGGTATTGTATTCGGAGTGCGGGCTACATGGGAGAACAGATACAGAACAAAGGCACACCGAAATGTTAGGTCTGAGCTGTTCCTTCTGAACTAACATCACAAAGTTACATTGATCAGGATCTTTGTGAAGTGCCTTTATCAAGTGACTCTTCCTCAAAACAGTTTGTTCTGAAGGAACTTTCCTGCAGAAATCACTGGATTAAAAGGTAAACTTTCTCTCTGTCTCTTTCTCCCTCTCCCCTCAGAGATGCTGCCGGACAAGCTTAGCTTCTTCAGCAATCTCTGTATTGATGTTTCAGGTCTCCAGCGTGTCCGTACAGATTGATTTTAGTGTTGAATTCTCAAGCTTGCTCTGTTCAAGGGATTGAATCCCTCGGCTACAAAGGGGGGTCAGTTACCTCAGCTAACAGGTTCATGATGCCAACATTGTTGGCTCAATCTCTATCATGACCTCTCCCCTCACCTGAGGGGTGTGACCCACCAGGCCTCTCTCTCTGACAAGACAGCAGCTCTCAGGTCCTCCTGGTCTATAATAACTTCCCAACTTTAAAAAGGGCACTCCAGTAAGAGAGCTCTTTACATGGTTCAGGTCAAACTCCTGGAGCTCCCTCCCTAACATCACTGTGGGACACCCAAGGACTGCAGCAGGAGAGTACACCCCACCCCCACCTTCCAGGCAACTATTAGAGGGGGTGGGAATCACATACAAGCCACATTTGAAAATAAGTTTTATAACAGGGTCACGGTGGATGGTCACTAACTCTGTTTCTTTACCTCCGATCAAATCAGCGTAATGAAGAAGCAAAGGGTCAGTTGAAAATGACAATGATATCCTTTCGTAGGTTGGTGTTTATTAGAGTTTGAATCGACAGTATGAATGTTTGAGCACTTATTCAAGGGCATGCAGGTAGCTGCCAGAGGAAGTGATGGGGGCTGGTAGAATTGCGACATTTCAAAGGCATCAGGATGAGTAGGTGAATGGGAAGGGTTTAGAGGGATATCAGCCAAGTGCTAGCAAATGGAATAAAATGAGATGAGAATATCTGGTTGGTATGGACAAGTTGGATAGGAGGGTCTGGTTCCATGCTCTGCATCTCTGTGACTCTGTGCCTCCGAATAATCTATTGCAGAGAGTTTCAGACAGGCCTTGGTTTGTGTGTCTCTCTCATGCTTCCTCAGAATCTGCAAACCCTATGTCTCCATATTTCCCAAGAAATAAAGAGGGTCAGTACCGAGGGAGTGCTGCACAGTCAGAGGGTCAGGACTGAGGGAGTGCTGCACTGTCAGTGGGTCAGCACTGAGGGAGTGCTGCACTGTCAGAGAATCAGTACTGAGGGAGTGTCACACTGTCAGAGGGTCAGTACTGAGGGAGTGCTGCACTGTCAGTGGGTCAGCACTGAGGGAGTGCTGCACTGTCAGTGGGTCAGTACTGAGGGAGTGCTGCACTGTCAGTGGGTCAGCACTGAGGGAGTGCTGCACTGTCTGTGGGTCAGTACTGAGGGAGTGCTGCACTGTCAGTGGGTCAGCACTGAGGGAGTGCTGCACTGTCAGTGGGTCAGCACTGAGGGAGTGCTGCACTGTCAGAGAATCAGTACTGAGGGAGTGTCACACTGTCAGAGGGTCATTACAGAGGGAGTGCTGCACCGTCTGAGGGTCACTACTGAGGGAGCGCTGCACTGTCCAAGGGTCATTAATGAGGGAGTGCTGCACTGTCAGAGGGTCAGTACTGAGGGAGTGCCGCACTGTCAGAGTGTCAGTACTGAGGGAGTGCCGCACTGTCAGAGGGTCAGTACTGAGGGAGTGCCACACTGTCAGAGTGTCAGTGCTGAGGGAGTGCCACACTGTCAGAGGGTCAGTACTGAGGGAGTGCCGCACTGTCAGAGGGTCAGTACTGAGGAAGTGCCACACAGTCAGAGTTTCAGTACTGAGGGAGTGCCACACTGTCAGATGGTCAGTACTGAGGGAGTGCTGCACTGTCAGAGGGTCAGTACTGAGGGAGTGCCACACTGTCAGAGGGTCAAATTGAGGGAGGGCCACACTGTCAGAGTTTCAGTACTGAGGGAGTGCCACACTGTCAGATGGTCAGTACTGAGGGAGTGCTGCACTGTCAGAACGTCAGTATTGAGGGAGGGCCACACTGTCAGATGGTCAGTACTGAGGGAGTGCTGCACTGTCAGAATGTCAGTACTGAGGGAGTGCTGCACTGTCAGAGTGTTACTACTGAGGGAGTGCTGCACTGTCAGAGGGTCAGTACTGAGGGAGTGATTCGCTGTCAGATGGTCAGTGCTGAGGGAGTGCTGCTCTGTCAGAGTGCCAGTACTTAGTGAGTGCCACACTGACAGAGGGTCAGTGCTGAGGGAATGCTGCACTGTAAGAATGTCAGTACTGAGGGAGTGCTGCAATGTCAGAGGGTCAGTACTGAGGGAGTGCTGCACTGTCAGAGGGTCAGTACTGAGGGAGTGCTGCACTGTCAGAGGCTCCTTACTAAGGGAGCGCTGCACTGTCAGAGTGTCAGTACTGAGGGAGTGCCACACTGTCAGAGGGTCAGTACTGAGGGAGTGCTGAACTGTCAGAGCTGTCAGTATTGAGGGAGAGCTGCACTGTAAGAGTGGCAGTACTGAGGGAGTGCTGCACAGTCAGAGTGTCATTACTGAGTGGGTGCTGCAAAGTTAGAAGGTTAGTACTGAGGGAGTGCCACATTCTCAGAAAGTCCTTACTATGAGAGCGCTGCACTGTCAGAGTGTCCTTACTGAGTGAGCGCTGCACTGTCAGAGGGGTCAGTACTGAGGGTGTGCGGCACTGTCAGAGGGGTCAGTACTGAGGTAGTACCACACTGTCAGAATCTCAGAGCTGAGGGAGGTCTACCCTGCCAAAGAGTCCATGCTGAGGGAGTGTTACACTCCCAAAGGGTCAGTACTGAGGGAGTGATGCACTGTCAGTGGGTCAGTACTGAGGGAGTGCCACACTGTCAGATGGTCAGTACTGAGGGAGTGCTGCATTGTCAGAGTGTCACTACTGAGGGAGTGCTGCACTGTCAGAGGGTCAGTACTGAGGGAGTGCTGCACTGTCAGAGGGTCAGTACTGAGGGAATGTCACACTGTCAGAGGGTCAGTACTGAGGGAGTGCTGCACAGTCAGAGGGTCAGTACTGAGGGAGTGCTGCACTGTCAGAGTGAAAGGATTGATGGAGTGCCAGACTGTCAGAGGGTCAGTACTGAGGGAGTGCTGTACTGTCAGAGTGAAAGTACTGATAGAGTGCCACACTGTCAGAGGGTCAGTACTGAGGGAGTGTCACACTGTCAGAGTGTCAGTACTGAGGGAGTGCTGCAATGTCAGACGGTCAGTATAGAGGGAGTGCCGCACTGTCAGACGGTCTGTACTGAGGGAGTGCTGCACTGTCAGAGTGTCCTTACTGAGTGAGCGCAGCACTGTCAGAGGGTCAGTACTGAGGGATTCCTGCATAGCCAGAGAGTCAGTATAGAGGGAGTGCAGCATTGTCAGAGGGTCGGGACGTAGGAAGTGCTGAAATTCAGAGGGTAATTAGTGAGAGAGAGCTGAACTGTGAGAGGGTCAGTACTGAGAGAGTGTGCACTGTCAGAGGGTCAGTACTGAGGGAGTGCTGCACTGTCAGAGAGTCAGCACTGAGGGAGTGCTGCACTGTCATAGGGTCCGTACTGAGGGAGTGCTGCACTGTCAGAGGGTCAGTACTGAGGGATTCCTGCATAGCCAGAGAGTCAGTATAGTGGGAGTGCAGCATTGTCAGAGGGTCGGGACGTAGGAAACACTGAAATGTCAGAGGATTATTACTGAGAGAGAATTGAACTGTGAGAGGGTCAGTCCTGAGAGAGTGTGCACTGTCAGAGGGTCAGTACTGAGGGAGTGCCTCACTGTCAGAGGGTCAGTACTGAGATAGTGTTGCTCTGTCAGAGGGTTAGTACTGAGCGAGTGTCACACTGTCAGAGGGTCAGTACTGAAGGAGTACTGCACTGTCAGATGGTCAGTACTGCGGGAGTGTCACACTGTCAGAGGGTCAGTACTGAGGGATTCCTGCATAGCCAGAGAGTCAGTATAGTGGGAGTGCAGCATTGTCAGAGGGTCGGGACGTAGGAAACACTGAAATGTCAGAGGATTATTACTGAGAGAGAATTGAACTGTGAGAGGGTCAGTCCTGAGAGAGTGTGCACTGTCAGAGGGTCAGTACTGAGGGAGTGCCTCACTGTCAGAGGGTCAGTACTGAGATAGTGTTGCTCTGTCAGAGGGTTAGTACTGAGCGAGTGTCACACTGTCAGAGGGTCAGTACTGAAGGAGTACTGCACTGTCAGATGGTCAGTACTGCGGGAGTGTCACACTGTCAGAGGGTCAGTACTGAGGGAGTGCTGCACTGTCAGAGGGTCCGTACAGAGGGAGTGCTGCACTGTCAGAGGTTCAGCACTGAGAGAGTGTCACACTGTCAGAGGGTCAGTACTGAAGGAGTACTGCACTGTCAGATGGTCAGTACTGCGGGAGTGTCACACTGTCAGAGGATCAGCACTGAGGGAGTGCTGCACTGTCAGAGGGTCAGCTCTGAGGGAGAGTCACACTATCAGAGGGTCAGCACTGAGAGAGTGCTGCACTGCCAAAGGGTCTGTACTGAGGGAGTGCTGCACTGTCAGAGGGTCAGTACTGAGGGAGTACTGCACTGTCAGATGGTCAGTACTGCGGGTGTGTCACATTGTCAGAGGGTCAGTACTGAGGGAGTACTGCACTGTCAGAGGGTCAGTACTGAGGGAGTACTGCACTGTCAGAGGGTCAGTACTGAGGGAGTGCTGCACTGTCAGAGGGTCAGCCCTGAGGGAGTACTGCACTGTCAGAGGGTCAGTACTGAGGGAGTGCTGCACTGTCAGAGGGTCAGTACTGAGGGAGTACTGCACTGTCAGATGGTCAGTACTGCGGGTGTGTCACATTGTCAGAGGGTCAGTACTGAGTGGATGCTGCACTGTCAGGAAAGCTGGACTGAGGGACTGCTGCACTATCAGAGGGTCAGTACGGAGTCAGGTTCACACTGTCATGAATCGGTCATGAGAGATCACCGCACTGTTGGACAGTCAGTACTGAGGGTCTGCTTCATTGCCAGAGAGTCAGTATTGAGGGAGTGCTGCACTGTCAGAGGGTCAGTACTGAGGCAGTGCTGCACTGTCAGAGGGTCAGTACTGAGGGAGTGCTGCACTGTCAGAGGGTCAGTACTGAGGGATTCCTGCATAGCCAGAGAGTCAGTATAGAGGGAGTGCAGCATTGTCAGAGGGTCGGGACGTAGGAAACACTGAAATGTCAGAGGATTATTACTGAGAGAGAGTTGAACTGTGAGAGGGTCAGTACTGAGAGAGTGCCACATTGTCAGAGGGTCAGTATAGAGAGAGTGCTACACTGTCAGAGGGTCTGCACTGAGGGGGTGCTGCACTGTCAGAGGGTCAGTACTGAGGGAGTACTGCACTGTCAGATGGTCAGTACTGCGGGTGTGTCACATTGTCAGAGGGTCAGTACTGAGTGGATGCTGCACTGTCAGGAAAGCTGGACTGAGGGACTGCTGCACTATCAGAGGGTCAGTACGGAGTCAGGTTCACACTGTCATGAATCGGTCATGAGAGATCACCGCACTGTTGGACAGTCAGTACTGAGGGTCTGCTTCATTGCCAGAGAGTCAGTATTGAGGGAGTGCAGCATTGTCAGAGGGTCGGGATGGAGGAAGCGCTGAAATGTCAGAGGGTCAGCCCTGAGGGATCACCGCACTGTCGGACAGTCAGTACTGAGG
Organism: Chiloscyllium punctatum; assembly: GCF_047496795.1. Lineage (NCBI taxonomy): Eukaryota > Metazoa > Chordata > Chondrichthyes > Orectolobiformes > Hemiscylliidae > Chiloscyllium > Chiloscyllium punctatum. The sequence goes on from NC_092772.1 coordinate 4,331,618, forward strand.
GAGTGCTGCACTGTCAGAGGGTAGGGACGGACGAAGCGCTGAAATGTCAGAGGGTCAGGAATGAGGGAGCGCTGCAGTGTCAGAGGGTCTGTACTGAGAGAGTGCTGCAATGTCAGTGGGTCAGTACTGAGGGAGTGCTGCACAGTCAGAGGGTCAGTACTGAGGGAGTGCTGCACTGTCACAGGGTCACTACTGAGGGAGTGATACACTGCCAAAGGGTCAGTACTGAGGGAGTGCTGCACTGTCAGAGTGTCAGTACTGAGGGATTCCTGCATTGCCTGAGAGTCAGTATAGAGGGAGATCAGTATTGTCAGAGGGTTGGGTCGCAGGAAGTGCTGAAATGTCAGAGGGTAATTACTGAGAGAGAGCTGAAGTGTGAGAGGGTCAGTACTGAGAGAGTGCTGCACTGCCAGATGGTCAGCACTGAGGGATTCCTGCATAGCCAGAGAATCAGTATAGAGGGTTATGCAGCATTGTCAGAGGGTCGGGATGTAGGAAGCGCTGAAATTCAGAGGGTAATTAGTGAGAGAGAGCTGAACTGTGAGAGGGTCAGTACTGAGAGAGTGTGCACTGTCAGAGAGTGTACTGCACTGTCAGGGGATTAGTACTGACGGAGTTGTGCACTGTCAGAGGGTCAGTACTGAGGGAGTGCTGCACTGTCAGAGGGTCAGTACTGAGGGAGTGCTGCAATGTCAGACGGTCAGTACTGAGGGTTTGCTGCACTGTCAGAGGGTCACTATAGAGAGAGTGCTGCACTGTCAGTGGGTCAGTACTGAGGGAGTGCGGCACTATCAGAGTGAAAGTACTGATGGAGTGCCACACTGTCAGTGTGTCAGTACTGAGGGAGTGCTGCACTGTCAGAGGGTCAGTACTGAGGGAGTGCTGCACTGTCAGAGGGTCAGTACTGAGGGATTCCTGCATAGCCAGAGAGTCAGTATAGAGGGAGTGCAGCATTGTCAGAGGGTCGGGACGTAGGAAACACTGAAATGTCAGAGGATTATTACTGAGAGTTGAACTGTGAGAGGGTCAGTACTGAGAGAGTGCCACACTGTCAGAGGGTCAGTATAGAGAGAGTGCTACACTGTCAGAGGGTCTGCACTGAGGGGGTGCTGCACTGTCAGAGGGTCAGTACTGAGGGAGTGCTGCACTATCAGAGGGTCAGTACTGCGGGAGTGTCACACTTTCAGAGGGTCAGTACTGAGTGGATGCTGCACTGTCAGGAAAGCTGGACTGAGGGACTGCTGCACTATCAGAGGGTCAGTACGGAGTCAGGTTCACACTGTCATGAATCGGTCATGAGAGATCACCGCACTGTTGGACAGTCAGTACTGAGGTTCTGCTTCATTGCCAGAGAGTCAGTATTGAGGGAGTGCAGCATTGTCAGAGGGTCGGGATGGAGGAAGCGCTGAAATGTCAGAGGGTCAGTATTGAGGGAGTGCTGCACTGTCGGACAGTCAGTACTGAGGGAGTGCTGCACTGTCAGAGGGTCAGTACTGAGGGAGTGCTGCACTGTCGGACAGTCAGTACTGAGGGAGTGCTGCATTGTCAGAGGGTCAGCACTGAGGGAGTGCTGCACTGTCAGAGAGTCAGCACTGAGGGAGTGCTGCACTGTCAGAGAGTCAGTACTGAGGGAGTGCTGCACTGTCAGAGAGTCAGCACTGTGGAAGTGCCACAGTGTCAGAGTGACAGTACTGAGGGAGTGCTGCACTGTCAGAGGGTCAGTACTGAGGGAGTGCTGCACTGTCAGAGGGTCAGTACAGAGGGAGTGCTGCACTGTCAGAAGGTGAGTACTGAAGGAGTTCTGCACTATCAGAGTGACAGTATTGAGGGAGTGTTGCACTGTGAGAGAGTCAGTACTGAGGGAATGCTGCACTGTCAGAAGGTCAGTACTGAGGGAGTGTCACACTGTCAGAGCATCAGTTCTGAGGGAGTGTTACACTGTCAGAGAGTCAGTACTGAGGGAGTGATACACTGTCAGAGCATCAGTTCTGAGGGAGTGTTACACTGTCAGAGAGTCAGTACTGAGGGAGTGATACACTGTCAGAGGGTCAGTACTGAGGGATTCCTGCATTGCCAGAGAGTCAGTATAGAGGGAGTGCAGCATTGTCAGAGGGTCGGGATGTAGGAAGCGCTGAAATTCAGAGGGTAATTAGTGAGAGAGAGCTGAACTGTGAGAGGGTCAGTACTGAGAGATTGTGCACTGTCAGAGGGTCAGTACTGAGGAATGCTGCACTGGCTGAGGATCAGTATTGAGGGAATGCTGAACTGTCAGAGGGTCAATACTGAGGGGGTGCCACACTGTCAGAGTGACAGTATTGAGGGAGTGCTGCACTGTCAGTACTGAGGGAGTACTGCACTGTCAGAGGGTCAGTATTGAAGGAGTGCTGCACTGTCAGAGAGTCAGTAATGAGGGAGTGCTGCAATGTCAGAGTGTCAGCACTGTGGGAGTGCCTCAGTGTCAGAGTGAGAGGATTGAGGGAGTGCCGCACTGTCAGAGGGTCAATACTGAGGGAGTGCCACACTGTCAAAGTGACAGGATTGTGGGAGTGCTATACTGTGAGAGAGTCAGTACTGAGGGAGTTCTGCACTATCAGAGGGTCAGTACTGAGGGAGTGCCACACTGTCAGAGGGTCAGTACTGAGGGAGTGCCACACTCTCAGAGTGACAGAGCTGAGGGAGTGCTGCGCTGTGAGAGTGTCAGTACTGATGGAGTGCCAAACTGTCAGAGGGTCAGTGCTGCGGGATTGTCACACTGCCAGAGGGTCAGTACTGAGGGAGTGCTGCACTGTCAGAGGGTCAGCTCTTGAGGAAGTGCTGCAATGACAGAGGGTCAGTGCTGCGGGATTGTCACACTGCCAGAGGGTTAATACTGAGGGAGTGCTGCACTGTCAGAGGGTCAGCACTGAGGGAGTGCTGCAATGTCAGAGGGTCAGCACTGAGGGAGTGCTGCAATGTCAGAGGGTCAGTACTGAGGGGGTGCTCCACTGTCAGAGGGGTCAGTGCTGAGAGAGTGCTGTACTGTCAGAGGGTCAGTACTGACGGAGTGCGGCACTGTCAGAGGGTTAGTACAGAGAGAGTGCTGCAATATAAAAGGGTAATGACTGAAGGAATGCTGCATTGCTAAACGGTCTGTACTGAGGGAGTGCTGCAATGTCACAGGGTCAGCACTGTGGGAGTGCCACACTGTCAGAGGGTCAGTACTGAGATAGTGTTGCTCTGTCAGAGGGGTCATTACTGAGCGAGAGCCACACTGTCAGAGTATCAGTACTAAGGGATTGTCACATTGTGAGAGGGTCAGCACTGAGGGAGTGCTGCACTGTCGGAGGGTCGCATTGAGGGAGTGCTGCACTGTCAGAGTGTCAGTACTGAGGGAGTGCTGCAATGTCAGAGGGTCAGTACTGAGGGAGTGTTGCACTGTCAGAGTGACAGTATTGAGGGAGTGTTACACTGTGAGAGAGTCAGTACTGAGGGAATGCTGCACTGTCAGAATGTCAGTACTGAGGGAGTGCTGCAATATAAAAGGGTAAGTACTGAAGGAATGCTGCACTGCTAAACAGTCTGTACTGAGGGAGTGCTGCAATGTTACACGGTCAGCACTGTGGGAGTGCCACACTGTCAGAGGGTCAGTACTGAGATAGTGTTGCTCTGTCAGAGGGGTCATTACTGAGCGAGTGCCACACTGTCAGAGCATCAGTACTAAGGGATTGTCACACTGTCAGAGGGTCAGTGCTGAGGGAGCGCTACACTTCCAAACAGTCAGTGCTGAGTGAGTGCTACAGTGCAAAAGGGTCAGTACAGAGAGGGTGCTGCACTGTCAGCGGTTCAGTACTGAGGGAGTGTCACACTGTCAGGGGGTCAACACTGTGGGAGTGCCACACTGTCGGAGGTTCAGTGCTGAGGGAGTGCTGCACTGCCAGAGGGTCAGTACTGAGGGAGTGCCACACTGTCAGAGGGTCAGCACTGAGAGAGTGCTGCACTGTCAGAGGGCCAGTAGTGAGGGAGTGCTGCACTGTCAGAGGGTCAGTACAGAGGGAGTGCTGCACTGATAGAGGGTCAGTACAGAGGGAGTGCTGCACTGTCAGATGGTCAGTACAGATGGAGTGCTGCAATGTCAGAGGGTCAGTACTGAGGGAGTGCCACACTGTCAGAGGGGTCAACGCTGAGGGAGTGCTGCAATGTCAGAGTATCAGCACTGGGGGAGTGTCACACTGTCAGAGGGTCAGCACTGAGAGAGTGTCACACTGTCAGCGGGTCAGTGCTGAGGGAGTGCTACACTGCCAAAGGGTCAGTACAGAGGGAGTGCAACACTGTCAGAGGATCAGTGCTGAGGAAGTGCTGCACTGTCAGAGTGTCAGCACTGTGGGAGTGCCTCAGTGTCAGACTGACAGTACTGAGGGAGTGCTGCACTGTCAGAGGGTCAGTACTGAGGGAGTGCTGCACTGTCAGAGGGTCAGTACTGAGGGAGTGCTGCACTGTCAGATGGTCAGTACAGACGGAGTGCTGCAATGTCAGAGGGTCAATACTTAGGGAGTGTCACACTATCAGAGGGTCAGCACTGAGGGAGTGTCACACTGTCAGCGGGTCAGTGCTGAGGGAGTTCTACACTGCCAAAGGGTCAGTACAGAGGGAGTGCAACACTGTCAGAGGGTCAGTACTGAGGGAGTTCTGCACTATCAGAGGGTCAGTACTGAGGGAGTGCTGCACTGTCAGAGGGTCAGTACTGAGGGAGTGCTGCACTGTCAGATGGTCAGTACAGACGGAGTGCTGCAATGTCAGAGGGTCAATACTTAGGGAGTGTCACACTATCAGAGGGTCAGCACTGAGGGAGTGTCACACTGTCAGCGGGTCAGTGCTGAGGGAGTTCTACACTGCCAAAGGGTCAGTACAGAGGGAGTGCCACACTGTCAGAGGGTCAGTACTGAGGGAGTGCCACACTCTCAGAGTGACAGTGCTGAGGGAGTGCTGCACTGTGAGAGTGTCAGTACTGATGGAATGCTGCCCTGTCAGAGGGTCAGTGCTGCGGGATTGTCACACTGCCAGAGGGTCAATACTGAGAGAGTGCTGCAATGTTAGAGGGTCAGCACTGAGGGAGTGCTGCAATATCAGAGGGTCAGTACTGAGGGAGTGCTGCAATGTCAGAGGGTCCATATGGGTGCAGTGTTGCACAGTCAGAGGGTCATTACTGAGGGAGCGCTACACTGTCAGTGCATCAGTCTGTGGGATACCTGCATTGTAAGAGAGTCAGTACTGAGTGAGTGCCACACTATCAGATGGGCTGAAAGACTTAGTTTCAGCTCCCATGTCTTGTGGCCTAAGAGGAATATCTGAAATTGTTCATTATATTTCTGCCTCTGCTTCCTACATACCCTGCTCAGTAATGATTCCCACGTCCAGATTCCAGAGACTGTGTTCAAACAGACCATCTTTAATTGGTTATTGAACCTGAAGAGGTACCACCCTCTTTTCCCAGGGATCGAGTTTTTGTTTTATTCCTCAGCTTCCGTGTGCTCATCCCAAATGAATCCCACTGCCCACACTCAGCACAGTTGGGTGTTCCTTATTTCTGAGCTTCCCAGTGCTAATTCACATCCAGAATGACATCCCACACTCCTCCAAATCATATCACAGGCTAATTGCCTGGGAGAGAGGAGTGCTAAGAGGGGAAATAGAATTCTGAATGTACCTTACAGTGACATTAAGGGTGAATTGATAATGCGAGAAACACAGTGAAAATTTGTGCATGGACCCAGAGGCAACAGTGAATGAATGCATTTTGTCAATGCTCATTGGGACAGGGTTGATATGAAATCGTGGAGATGCTCTGTGATACAATTAAATGAATGAGCATATATATAGAGAGAGATGGTTCTGAGTGGTCTGGCCTTCTTACAACCCAATAAATCTCCAAAGACGGTGGAAATGTATCTCAGTTTACTGAATGAGGTGATGGAGGAAGTAGCAGGTACACTTGCAAACATTTTCAAATCCCCTCTGGCCACTGGAGAGGTGTCGTCGGACTGACCATGTGGTACTGTTATTCAAGATGGAACATGGGATATACCAGGCAGCCACAGGGCAGTCAGGCTAATATCGTGGGTGGGACGTCAGTTGGAAGCAATTTTGGGAGATAGAATTAATCAGCATTTAAAGAGACTGGAGTTCATGAAGACCAGTCAGAATGGTTGTGTTAAGGAGGGGTCAGGTCTGACCAATGGGATTGCGCTTTTTAAGGAGGTGACCTGGTGTGTAAATAAGGGCAATGCTTTCCTGTCGCCTGCTTGGAGGTCAGTAAGGCTTTTATCAGGATCCATACTGGAAACTGATAATGAACATAAAAACTCAAGATCCAAGGAATTTGGCGCAGAATGCTGAGTGGCAGGAAGCAGACAGTGATGGCCCCATTAGAAACCTCTGTCTGTTCATGTCTCACTGTTGGGGTCTTGCTGATGTGGTTGATAGAAAAGATTTAGATTTGAATGGTGGAGGGTTAATCATTGGGTTCATGAATGATATGAAGATTGGTTGGGTGATAAATACTGAGGATGATAGCCTTAGGTTACAGATGGATGGAGATGGCCTTGTCAGATGGACCAATCAGTGACAACGGGTGAGGTGCCTGAAGACTGGAGGGTGATTAATGATGTGCCATTATTGAAGTAAGGCTACAAGGAACAGTCATTGAACTATGGAGCTGTGAGCCTGAGGTCAGTGGTGGGTAAGCTGTTGGAGGGCATTCTGAGAGACAACTTACATGGATTTGGAAAAGCAAGAATTGATTAGGGATGGTCAGCTTGGCTTTGTTTGGAAATGATGTGTCCAAGTTGATAGAGCTTTTGAAGGGATGACCAAGGAGACAGATGAGAAGGTTTCACATGGGAGGTTGCTTAGTAAAAGGTTAGATGACATGCCATCCCAGGAGAGAGGACAGCACAGTGTCTCAGTGGTTTGATTCTAACTCCCGGTGACTGTCTGTGTGGAGTTTACACATTCTCTCTGTATCTGTGTGGGTTTCCTCCGGGTGCTCCAGTTTCCTCCCACCGCCCAAAGTTGCCATGGGAAATGCAGCATTACAGGGATAGAGTAGAGGATGTGAGTCTGGGTGGGATGCTGTTCAGACAGTCAGTGTGGAGCCAATGGACCGAATGGCTTGCTTCTACACTGTAGGAATTCTAAAATTAATCCAGAGAGACAAGTAATGTTCTGGGGACCTGGGCTCCAATCTTGGACAGGGGTGGATGTGGGTCCTCACTGTCTGAAGGGGTTTGAACGCAATCTGAGGGGGGAGCTGGGCTGACCCCTGAAATGTTGAGGATGTGAATGTTTTGTGGAGCTACTGTCTAAGGGGCTTTAGGGGAGCACTTTCTTCGGTATTGAGGAAGAACTATCTGAGGAATTGAGGGAGCATTATTTGAGGTACTGCGGGAGAACTATCTGAGATATTGAGGGAGCACTTTCTGAGGTATTAAGGGAGTACTATCTGAAGTATTGAGGGAGCACGTTCTGAGGTATTGAGGGAGCACTGTCTGACGTATTGAGGGAGCACTGTCTGACGTATTGAGGGAGCATTTTCTTAGATATTGAGGGAGCACTTTCTGAGATACTGAGGGAGCACTATCTGAGGTATTGAGGGAGCACTTTCTGAGGTATTGAGGGATCACTTTCTGAGATATTGAGGGAGCTCTTTCTGAGGTACTGAGGGAGAACTATCTGAGGTATTGAGGGAGCACTTTGAGGTACAGAGGGAGGACTTTCTGAGGTACTGAGGGCGGTCTTTCTGAGGTAATGAGGGAGCACTTTCTGAGGTATTGAGGGACACTTTCTGAGATATTGAGGGAGCACTTTCTGAGGTAGCACTTTCTGAGGTACAGAGAGAGCACTTTCTGAGGAACTGAGGGAGCACTTTCTGAGGAACTGAGGGAGCACTTTCTGAGGTATTGAGGGAGAACTATCTGAGGTATTGCGGGTGAAATATCTGAGGTATTAAGGGAGCACTTTCTGAGGTATTGAGGGAGCACTTTCAGAGGCATTGAGGGAGCATTATCTGAGGTACTGAAGGGGAACTATCTGAGCTATTGAGGGAGAACTGTCTGAGGTATTGAGGGAGCACTGTCTGAAGTATTGAAGGAGAATTATCTCAGGTATTGAGGGAGAATTATCTCAGGTATTGAGGGAGAAATATCTGAGGCATTGAGGGATCACTTTCTGAGGTACTGATGGATCACTTTCTGAGGTACTGAGGGAGCACTTTCTTAGGTACTGAGGGAGCACTTTCTGAGGTATTGAGGGAGAACATTCTGAGGCATTGAGAGAGCACTTTCTGAGGTATTGAGGGAGTACTTTATGATGTATTGAGGGGGCACTTTCTGAGGTATTGAGAAAGTACTTTCTGATGTATTGAGGGAGTACTTTCTGAGGTACTGAAGGAGTACTTTCTGAGGTACTGAGGGAGCACCTTCTGAGGTATTGAGGGAGCACTATCTGAGGAAGTGAGGGAGCATTATCTGTGGTACTGAGGGAGAACTATGTGAGCTTTGAGGGGGCACTTTCTGAGTTATTGAGGGAGCACTTTATGTGGTACTCAGGGAGAACTATCTGAGGTATTTAGGGAGCACTATCTGAAGTATTGAGGGAGCACTATCTGAGGTATTGAGGGATTGAGGGAGAACTTTCTGACGTACTGAGGGAGCACTTTCTGAGGTACTGTGGGAGGCACGGTGGCACTGCTGCCTCACAGCGCCGGAGACCCGGGTTCAATTCCCGCCTCAGGCGACTGACTGTGTGGAGTTTGCACGTTCTCCCTGTGTCTGCGTGGGTTTCCTCCGGGTGCTCCGGTTTCCTCCCACAGTCCAAAGATGTGCAGGTCAGGTGAATTGGTCATGTTAAATTGCCTGTAGTGGTAGGTGTAGATGTAGGGGTATGGGTGGGTACGCTTTGGCGGGGCGGTGTGGACTTGTTGCGCCGAACGGCCTGTTTCCACACTGTAAGTAACCTAATCTAATCTAACTATCCGAGGTACTGAGGGAGAACTGTCTGAGGTACTGAGGGAGCACTATCTGAAGTATTGAAGGAGAATTATCTGAGGTATGGAGGGAGAATTATCTGAGGTATTGTGGGTGAAAAATCTGAGGTATTAAGGGAGCACTTTCTGAGTTACTGAGGGAGCACTTTCTGAGGTATTGAGGGAGAACTATCTGAGGCATTGAGGGATCACTTTCTGAGGTACTGAGGGATCACTTTCTCAGGTACTGAGGGAGCACTTTCTGAGGTATTGAGGGAGCACTTTCTGAGGGACTGAGGGAGCACTTTCTGACGTACTGAGGGAGCACTTTCTGACGTACTGAGGGAGCACTTTCTGACGTACTGAGGGAGCACTATCTGAGGTATTGAGGGAGAACTATCTGAGGCATTGAGAGAGTACGTTCTGAGCTATTGAGGGAGCACTGTCTGAGGTACTGAGGCAGCACTTTCTGAGGTACTGAGGGAGAACTATCTGAGGTATTGAGGTAGCACTTTCTGAGGTATTGAGATAGCACTTTCTGAGGTATTGAGGGAGTACTTTCTGAGGTATTGAGGGGGCACTTTCTGAGCTATTGAGGGAGAACTAAATGAAATATTGAGGGAGCACTTTCTGTGGGATTGAGGGAGCACTATCTGACGTACTGAGGGAGCACTTTCTGATGTACTGTGGGAGAACTATCCGAGGTACTGAGGGAGAACTGTCTGAGGTACTGAGGGAGCAATATCTGAAGTATTGAGGGAGCACTATCTGAAGTATTGAGGGAGGACTCTCTGAGGTATTGAGGGAGCACTATCTGATATATTGAGGGAGCATTTTCTGTGGTACTGAGGGAGCACTTTCTGAGGTACCGTGGCAGAACTATCTGAGGTACTGAGGGAGAATTGTCTGACGTATTGAGGGAGAACTATCTGGGGTAGTCAGGGAGAAACTATCTGAGGTACTGAGGGAGCACTATCTGAGGTTCTGAGGGAGCACTATCTGGTGGTACAGAGTGCAGAGGATAGAAAGGAACAGATGCAATTTCCTGATCATTTCCTCAGGGTCCCTGAGGCACTCTGGTGTCGTAATTTGAAATGGAAGCCACTTCCCATTTCAGAAGATTCAGATCATTTTAAACAATCAGTGAAAGATAACAGCAGCATGTGTCTGAAACATGGTTTGGAGGAAAACGTTCCTCAATCTATTGTTACTTGTTGCTTGGATACGCTTTAGAAAAGCAGGCACCCAAACAGACTAACGCTGTTGATGCAAGAGGTGGTGCACAGGAAGATCCAACAAGTCATCTGTAGCTGCTGTCTGTCTCCCTGGAGCAGTCATCATGTGAGATCAGGGATCAGTCCTCGGAGAAATCATTTCTCCAGCAATAACTCAACCATGCCTTTACAGCCGTGTGTGTGAGAGAGAGAGACAGAGAGAGATAGAGAGAGAGAGAGACTGCCGGTGTTTGTGTGTGTGAAAGAGTGGATGCATGTGTATCTCTGTGTGTCTGTATATGTGTGCGTGAGAGAGAAAGTGCATGTTCATGTGAGAGTGTGTGACTGTGTGTGTTTGTATGTGTGAGAGAATTTGTCTGTGTGTATGTGTGTGTGAGAGTGTGTCTGTGTGTGTGAGAGAATGTGTCTGTGTGTCTATGTGTGTGTGTGTTTGTGTGTCTATGTGTGTATGTGTCTGTGTGTCTGTCTGTGTATGACAGTGTGTCTTATGTGAGAAATAGTGTGTGTGTGTGTGAGAGTGTGTGTGTCTGTGTGCATGTGTGTGTGAGAGTGAGTGTGTCTGTAAGTGAGAGAGAGTGTGTGTGTTAGTGTGTGTGAGAGAGAGTGTGGGTGTCCGTGTGTGTGTGTGAGAGAGTGTGTGTCTATGCATATTTGAGGGAGCGTGTGTCTGCGTGTGTATGTGTGTGTGAGAGAGAGTAACTGTGCGTTTATGTGTGTGTGTGAGAGTGTGTCTGTGTGTGTTTGAGGGAGCATGTGTCTGCGTGTGTATGTGTGTGAGAGAGAGAGTAACTGTGTGTTTATGTGTGTGAGAGAGAGAGTGTGTCTGTGTGTGTTTGAGGGATCGTGTGTCTGTGTGTCTGTCTGTGTGTATGTGTGTGAGAGAGAATGTCTCTGTGTGTGAGAGAGAGTTTCGGCGTGCGTGAGAGTGAGTGGGTGTGTGAGAGAATGAGAGTGTGCGTGTGAGCGTGTGTGTGTAAATGAGAGAGAGTGTGTGTATGTGTGTGTGAGACAGAGTGTGTCTGTGTGAGTGTGTGTCTGTGTGTGTATTTGAGGGAGCGTATGTCTGTGTGTGTATGTGTGTGAGAGATATAGTGTGTGATTGTGTGTGTGTGTATGTGTGTGTGTGAGTGTTTGTGTTTGAGGGAGCGTGTGTCTGTGTGTGTGAGAGAGCCTGCGTGTGGTGGGGTCCTTTGTGTATGTGTGTGTGACAGTGTGTCTGTGTGTGTTTGAGGGAGTGTGTGTGGGTGTGTGGGTGTGTTTCTGTTTGAGGGAGCGTGTGTCTGTGTGTGTGAGAGAGCCTGCGTGTGGTGGGGTCCTTTGTGTATGTGTGTGTGTCTGTGTGTGTTTGAGGGAGTGTGTCTGTGTGTCTGTGTGTGTGTGTGTGTGTAAACTAGCCAATCTTATTGGGTGCTCATGAATATAAAATCCAGCTGCAGTTTCAGGTGAAATGGTCCTTTTGTCTCCAAAGACACAAAGGCTGCAAGAGTGAATTAACTGGGGGAAAGAGAGTGCTGTTCATTCCAGTGGGGATTCATCCAGTAAACCTTCCCCACACACTAACATCCCTCTGACAATGCAGTGACTAGTCCTGCACACAGTGCTCCAGGTACAAACCAATGTAATGTCACCATAGTCTTACCAGAGCATGGGACAGGTCCTCATTATAGAGCGGGGTCTGGTGGGGATTTAATCAGAGGGTCACCATGGCCCAACTGAGGGGAGAGGTTGGGAAGGAGAGTCCTTCAGGGTAATCCCAGCTGGTGTGGGAATTGAACACACGCTATTGGTTTTACTCTGCATTATAAACCAACTGTCCAGCTAACTGAGCTAACTGACTTCACTCCAGGAGCATGTCCTGTATAACCCAATCATTGCCAGCCTGCACCTCAATTAGAGCCAGGAGCAAGGCCATTCGGCCCCCACCCTTACCCAGAAGGGAGAGCACGGGAAGCTGATGAAGGAACCAAGCCCCTCCCATGTGGCCTTCTGAAATGGAGCTGGAGGACAGGGCAGACCGGGCCTGCTGTTTGCTTCCCCGTGACTGTCCTGCTCCACCTTACAGTGAGAGACTGACGGGAACCTCAAGGAGATTTCACTTCTCACTGAGAGGCTGCAACTCCAATCCAAATCAGGCTGGTTCCCCCCGAGACTCACGGAAGGGTGCAACACTCTACAGATCAGGGCCTTGTGGAGTCATAACCTCCAGTGTGGGGGCCAAGAGCTGGGAGGTAGTGTTAAGGACAGAAGACCATCCGAAATAGGAACAGGAGGAGACCATTCAGCCCCTTGAGCCTGCTCTACTATTCAATAGGATCGTGGATCGTGAATGATTTAGCATTTGATTTGGGAGCTGAAACCCGGAGAGTACAGAGACAGAGAATCAAATTATTCTGCTATACGGAATCATCAGACAGGAGCTGGAACCAGAGAGAGTGAACACACACACACAGACACACACACACACACATTGTGGGATTCAGGCTGTCTGTGGGAATTTTACCACAAGGTGTGAGCTGTACACTGAGGAAAGACAAAGGCGCAAAATGCTAGAGAGGGGGCAGCTGCACAGTCTAATCCCACCGATCTCACTGCTTCCCACTCCCATGAGAGCTCTTATGTATATTTCTGTGTTCGCAGCTGTCTCTCCCACATTTTTTCTTCAATCCCTATCTCACAACATCCTTCATATCTCTGCCCTGTTGACATTTCCTTGCAGATTCCCTTCCTCCAACACTCTGCCCCTTTGACACCCCATCATGTTTTTCAGGAATGCTTAATCATTCAATCTTCCCCAAAACCAACACCTTGCTCATCTCTCTCTGCATCTTTCTCTCAGCTCTATGGGATCTTGCTATTCTTGTCTGTAAATCATTCTCGTTGCATCGCAGCAGCCCCCCTCACCACTCCATTCTCTCAGCTCTATCTCTCTGCTGCTGCAACTCCTTTCTCTCTCTCTGTCCTATATCTCTCCCTGGGTTTTCTCTCTTGCTGTCTATCTGACCTTCACTCCCTGTCTTTGCCTCCCCTTTTTCCCCTTGTATCTTTCTGACATTGTATGTCTCTTCCTGGCGTTTTCCTCTTTCTCTCTCACTTTCTGTCCCTCCCTCTGCCTGCCCGTCTTTCTCTTGTTCTCTCCCTCCCTCTCACTGTCTGTCTACCCAGCTCTCTATCTCTCTTGTAGTTTCTCTCCCTCTGTCTCCCTAGACCCCTGTCCCAGTGACTGGGGAAGGGACATTGGGAAGAGTTGGTCTCTGTGTTGCTGGATGCTGTACAGTTAATGTGGGGGGACCAAACTTTTCCTGGTCTCTCCCGAATGTTACCCCGACTGTGGGGAGGGGGTTAGTGTAAGGGACATAAAAGTACTTTTCTCATTGAGTCTGAAATGAAGAAAAAGAGAAGGGGAGGGTGACAAAAAGAGAAAGAGAGACATGGAGAGAGTGGGGATGGAGAAATTGAGGAGAGGGTGAGAGGGGCAGTGAGAAACAGGGAGAGGAAGAAGGAAACATATGGAGGGAGAAGGACAGTGTGTGTGGCTGGGGAATGGTTGCAGAGTGGGATCTTTCTGTGCATGACAGCAGTCAGTCAAAAGGTCTGCATCATGTCCTCCAGCCCAGGAGCTGTGGGTCTACATGGGAAGGGGGAGATTGGGAGACAAGGGGGGAGTGGGACACCCAGAGACGGGGGACTGTTTGATGGGGTTTTGGAGATGGTAGAGAAAGGAGGGGCTGCTGTGAGAGAGAGAGAGATTGAGGGAGGGACAGCATGAGACGCAAAGTCTGAGACAGGATGGAGAAGAGGTGTTCAAAGTTTGGGAGAAGATTTGTAGCTTGGGTGCTCATTGTTGTGGTTCTGTTCGCCGTGCTGGGAATTTGTGTTGCAGACGTTTCGTCCCCTGTCTCGGTGACATCCTCATTGCTTGGGATCCTCCTGTGTAGCGCTTATGTGTTGGTTCCTCCGGCATTTGTAGTGGTTTGTCTCTGCCGCTTCCGGTTGTTAGTTCCAGATGTCTGCTGCAATGGCTGGTATATTGAGTCCAGGTTGGTGTGTTTAACAAACACATCGGCCTGGACCCAACATACCAGCCACTGCAGCAGACAGCTGGAACTGACAACCGGAAGCGGTAGAGACAGGCCACTATAAATGCCGGAGGAAACATCACAGAAACGCTTCACAGGAGGATCCCAAGCACTGAGGATATCACCGAGACAGGGGACGAAACGTCTTTAACACAATTCCCAGCTTGGCGAACAGAACCACAACACGGAGAAGGGGTCTCCACAAAAAGGACAGTCAGTGAGGCCATTCAGGGGACAATCCTGAGGATCCTGAACAGGACGAGGATCATTTAATGGGGGAGGGGCGGAATGGGCAGAAAGGACTCCATCTGTGATACAAACCTTTTATAATTCTGGGACTGGGATCTTGCTGTGCATTAAAACAGCCACAGGCCAGTCAGCCAACCCAGACTCATTTACCTGTGTGAGAAAGTGAGGACTGCAGATGCTGGAAAGTCAGAGTTACAAAGTGTGGAGCTGGGGAAGCACAGCGGGTCAGCCAGGAGAGTCGATGGTTCAGGCCTGACCTGCTGGGCTTTTCCAGCTCCACACTATTCCACTCATTTCCCTCTGCCCCAGTGAGTGGGGCTCACAGCAACATTGGGGGTAGCAAAATATTTGAAGGGGGCACATTTGGTGAGGCAATTATTTGGGAGGGAAGATATTTGGGAAAGGGGATAAATTTAAGAGGACAGTGAAAATGAAGGGCATAGTATTTTTGAGGGGGTACAAAATTGGGTGAGATCTTTCAGGGCTGAAATAGCGAAAAACAAAGGGAGGGTGAGAAAAAGAGAGAGAGATGGAGAGTGGGGGTGGGGAAGGGGGATGGAAGAAAGATGGGCAGAGAGAGACAGGGAGAGGGAGAGAGTGAGAGAAAGAGTGTGTATGTGAGAGAGACAGACAGAAGGATAGAGAGAGAGGGGACAGAGAGAGGGAGAGAAGGGGAAGTCAGACTAAGACTGAGGAGTTAAAACATGGACAGACTGAAGGGGTGACACTCGTTATTCCAGTTGGTTCCAACTCTCTCTCTCAATGGATTTTCACATTCCCTCTCTCCCATGCCCCTGGGTTTTGCTTCAGCCTGTCTCTCTCTCTCTCTCCCTCTCTCTCTGGTTCTGCTTCTGAGTCTGCAAAACTGTTTTCTCTCGCCCTCTCTCTCTCTGGATGGTCAGATGGTCTCTGTCTCTTGCCATGCTGGTCTCCTCAGAAGGCCTCCACAGATTCAGGCAATCAGTCTGCAGATAAACTCTGTTTTTGTTCATTTCTGGATGGTTTTCAGGAACTTTCTATCGTTTTGGCCAATTAGGAGAATCCGTTAACAGTTTGAAGCATTGCCAACCATTTGGATGGTTTGTTGCTGTTAGTTCCAATTGGGAAGAGCCCAAGCCAGTGAAAGGAGGGTCTCTGGGGATGGGGAGGCAGCCTCAGGTTACATTGACAATCTGGAAGGACAGTGTATGAGCTCCAAGCAGCTGTATGGGTCCTGTACACCTGCAACATGGAACAACACACATCAGGCCCTAGTAGGGGGTGAGAGGAGCCGAATTCTTGGATACCAGGCTATGGGAATGTCATGGTATGACCGGTTCCTTCCCATTTAGGTAAGTATGGTCCCTGTCAATGTTCCCTCTATCTCCACAGTAAGTGGGAGGTAATCATGGTAGCCCATCCAAATACCTTTTTTATACAACTCCGATAATTTGGACTTCATCCTACCTTTGGTCACTTGGGTTAAGTGGAATCCCTCATACCAAGCCCAGGTGTCCCACCGAGAGTGTCCTTACAGCTGTTATTAACCCAGCCCTTGGTGAGCTGCTGTCACTGACAGTGAGAGACGTTGGTGTGGGGGTTCTCCTGGAACAAATATTGATGCTGTTTGTCACGAACCCGGGATGGGACTTTCCAATGTCTGGCCTGCCTGAGCTCCTCCCTCAGCTGTTCCATCATCGCGTTACTGCACAGGGTGTGGTTTTACTGCTCACCATAATCTCTGATTGGGACGTGGATGATCTGATTAATCGTGTTGGCGTGACCCTCCAGTCTGGTCACTAAGTGATGGTTAGCCGGATTCTCCACGAGTTGTCCCATGGTCTGCTCTGGGTTTTCTGTATTAAGTCTTTCTCAGGCTCATTAGAGAGTTGTTGGGTCAGGATCCTGAGTTTATTCTCCAAATTAGCCAAGTCAGCGTTCTGACCAGTAACACTCCTGCCCTGGGAGTGGACTCGTATACTGGGCTAAATCATTAAGGAGTTCCCTTTTCTTTTGTCTGTTAATTACTTTTCTGGGTTTTGTGTTTTCCCTCAAATTTCCCTGTCCATTGTCCCAATATCCTGTGGGTCAGTTGGGAACATGATTATTTTAATGGGGAAGGACACCACTCTGATTACTGTATCCCTGGTACATTCATTATGATTATTATCAGTTTGTGATAAATGTTCGTGAACAAGGAATTCCCTGTGAGTTTAATGCCTAGTCCATTGTGAGAGCCTGGTATGTGTGGGACAAGCTGGGGGAGGAGCCTTCCCTCCTGGTCACAGCCTGTTTTTAATTTTGTTTCTGAGGAATTCTCCCTGGTGGGCTTCCTGGGATATTACTGTCCGAAAATGACCCCTAGTTCAGGCAGGGTGCTTGGTATCCTACTACCATTCTCGGGAAACCCTACCAATCGCTTCTGACCCCTGAGCTCCTGTAACACAATGTGGAAATCCCTAAAGTCTATTTCGTATTCAGTGTTTAATTAGCAGAGAGCCCAAGCCTCATTACGGGCGCGATATTGGGTCGAATCCCAGGTGTCCCTCCTCCTTTCTGAGACATGGGAGACAAAGGGTCGGGCCCAGTTTCTCATCGCTAAGAGAGGTGCAGGTCATATCCCCAAAAATCCAGACAAATTGGACCCAGAGTCTCCAGGTGAAGCTGACGGTGGGAGGGGAGGGGCATTCCCCTGGTTGTTGTTCTGCAGTTATGTAGCGCCTCTGCAGGATATGCCTTATCCTGCCATCGAGCAGTGATAATTGCTGCCTTCATCTCATCATGGATGCCCCTCCCTAGCTGTTGGCCCTCAGGGAGGGCTGAATGGCCTGCTGGACTAAGGCACATGGCGATTCATTTGGTTTGCTCCTCAGCGTCCACTCTGTGTATGACAGACTGTCAGTCAGTATCTGTGACAGAGAGGGGATCTTTTTGGTGCTGCCCACCAGCTGGGTGCCTGGAATGGCTGTTGTGTCCGGAGTGAGACCAGAAGCTGCTTTACACTGGGTAACCACAGGATTCATGGAATCTGAGTTCGGCTGTGGGTCAGGGCTGGGGGCAAAAGGTGCAGTTACCTGGGAGACAGGCAGTGGGAGTCCCCATCTGTGAGCGGGTGTGGATGTGTCAGTGTGGGGCCTGTCATTATCTCCCTGGGGAGGTAGAACCCCAAAGGCACACATTATCCCATTCTGGGAGGGGTCCTAGTTCCCTAGCGATTGTATTTGTTCCTGGCACCCCCTACTAGTGTGTCTCAGAGAGTCTGCGAGAGTCACAGTCTGTCTTTGAGAGTGTCACAGTGTGCCACAGAGAGAGTCAGTGTCACAGTGTGTTTAAGAGAGTGTCAGAGAGAGTCACAGTGTGTCTAAGAGAGAGTCTCAGCGTGTCTCAGAGAGAGTCACAGTGTGTCTCAGAGAGTCAGAGAGAGTCAGAACATGTCACAGTCTGTCTCATAGAGTGTCACAGTGTGTCACAGTCTGGCAGAAAAGGTTACATGTATTTCAGAGTGTGTCAGGGGGAGTCAGAGAGTGTCACAGTGAGTCCTACTGTGTCTCACAGAGTGTCAGAGTTGGTCAGTGTTTGTCTCTGAGAGGGTCACAGTCTGTGAGAGAGTGTTATAGTGTGTCTCAGAGAGTGACAGAATGACTCAGAAAGTGTCACAGTCGGTCTCAGAGAGAGTCAGAGAGTGTCACAGTCGGTCTCAGAGAGGGTCAGAGAATGTCACAGTGTGTCAGTCTGTCAGAGCGTGTCACAGTGTGCCGCAGAGTATGTCAGAGAGTTTCACAGTCTGTGAGAGAGTGTCACAGTGTGTTTCAGAGAGTGTCTCAGTCTGCCTCAGAGAGTGTCAGAGAGAGTCAGAGAGTGTCACAGTGTGTTTAAGAGAGTGTCAGAGAGAGTCACAGTGTGTCTAAGAGAGAGTCTCTGCGTGTCTCAGAGAGTCAGAGAGACGGAACGTGTCACAGTCTGTCTCTGAGAGTGTCACAGTGTGTCACAGTCTGTCAGAAAAGGTTACAGTATATTTCGGAGTGAGTCAGAGAGGGTCAGAAGTGTTACAGTCTGTCTGAGAGTGTCACAGTGTGCCTAAGAGAGTGCCAGAGAGAGTCAGAGAGTGTCACAGTGTGTCATAATGTGCCTCACAGAGTGTCAGAGTGAGTCAATGAGTGTCACAGTGCGTCTCAGAAAGAGTCAGAGAGTCAGAGCAGATCAGAGAGTGTCACAGTGTGTCTCAAAGAGTGTTACAGTGTGTCTAAGAGAGTGTCAGAGAGTGTCAGAGAGAGTCAGAGAGTGTCACAGTGTGTCACAGTCTGTCAGAGAGTGTCACAGTGTGCCTCAGAGAGAGTCACAGTGTGTCTCAGAGAGAGAGACAGAGAGTGTCACAGTGTGTCTCAAATAGTGTTACAGTGTGTCTAAGAGATTGTCAGAGAGAGACAGAGAGTGTCACAGTATGCCACAGCGTGTCACAGTCTATCAGAGACTGTCAGAGTGTGCCTCAGAAAGAGACACAGTGTGTCTCAGCGAGTCAGAGAGAGACGGAAAGTGTCACAGTGTGTCTCAGAGAGTGTCGCAGTGTCGCAGAAAATGTCACCGTATGTCAGAGAGTGTCACAGTAGGTCAGAGAGTGTCATCGTGTGCTTCAGAAATTGTCAAAGTCTGTCAGAGTCTGTCAGAGAGTGTCACAGTGTTTCTCAGAGAGCATCACAGTGTATCTCAATGTGTCAGAGAGAGTCACATTGTGTCTCAGAGAGTGTCAGAGTGAGTCAGTGAGTGTCACAGTGTATCTCAGAGAGAGTCAGAGATTATCACAGTCTATCTCAGAGAGTGTCTCAGTGAGTCTCAGAAAGTCAGAGAGAGACGGAAAGTGTCACAGTGTGTCTCAGAGAGTGTCGCAGTGTCTCAGAAAATGTCACCGTGTGTCAGAGAGTGTCACAGTAGGTCAGAGAGTGTCATTGTGTTTCTCAGAGAGTGTCAGAGAGCATCACAGTGTATCTCAGTGTGTCAGAGAGAGTCACATTGCGTCTCAGAGAGAGTCAGAGAGTGACACAGTGTGTCTCAGAGAGTGTGAGAGAGAGTCAAAAAATGTTACAGTGTGTCTCAGAGAGTGACCGAGTGTCTCAGAGTCAGAAAGAGACAGCAAGTCTCACAGTGTGTCTCAGAGAGTGTCACAGTGTCTCAGAAAATGTCACCGTGTGTCAGAGAGTGTCACAGTAGGTCAGAGAGTGTCATCATGTGTCTCAGAAATTGTCACAGTCTGTCAGAGTCTGTCAGAGAGTGTCACAGTGTTTCTCAGAGAGTGTCAGAAAGTGACACAGTGTGTCTCAGAGAGTGTGAGAGAGAGTCAAAAAATGTTACAGTGTGTCTCAGAGAGTGACCGAGTGTCTCAGAGTCAGAAAGAGACAGCAAGTCTCACAGTGTGTCTCAGAGAGTGTCACAGTGTCTCAGAAAATGTCACCGTGTGTCAGAGAGTGTCACAGTGTGTCATACTGTGTCTCAGAGAGTGCCAGAGAGTGTCAGCATTTGGCTCAGAGAGAGTCACAGTCTATGAGAGAGTGTCACAGTGTGTCTCAGAGAGTGTCACAGTGTCTCAGAAAATGTCACCGTGTGTCAGAGAGTGTCACAGTAGGTCAGAGAGTGTCATCATGTGTCTCAGAAATTGTCACAGTCTGTCACAGTCTGTCAGAGAGTGTCACAGTGTTTCTCAGAGAGTGTCAGAAAGTGACACAGTGTTTCTCAGAGAGTGTCAGAGAGCATCACAGTGTACCTCAGAGAGAATCAGAGAGTGTCACAGTGTGTCTCAAAGAGTGTCGCAGTGTCGCAGAAAATGTCACCATGTGTCAGAGAGTGTCACAGTAGGTAAGTGAGTGTCATTGTGTTTCTCAGAGAATGTCACAGTCTGTCAGAGTCTGTCAGAGAGCATTACCGTGTTTCTCAGAGAGTGTGAGAGAGCGTCACAGGGTATCTCAGAGTGTCAGAGAGTCACAGTATGTCTCAAAGAGAGTCAGAGAGTGTCACAGTGTGTCTCAAAGAGTGTGAGAGAGGGACAGAGAGTGTCACAGTGTTTTCCAGTGTATCAGAGAGAGTCACAGAGGGTCAGAGTGCATCTCAGAGAGTCAGAGAGAGTCAGAAAGTGTCACAGTCTGTCAGAGAGTGTCACAGTGTGTCTCAGAGAGTGTCAGAGATGGTCAGAGTTTGTCTCAGAGAGGTTCACAGTCTGTGAGAGAGTGTCAGAGCTTGTCTCAGAGAGTGTCAGAGTGAGTCAGAGAGTGTCGTAGTGTGTCATACAGTGCCTCATAGGGTGTCACAGAGAGTCAGACTGTATCACAGTGTGTCTCAGAGAGTCAGAGTGTGTCACGGTGTGTCTCAGAGAGTGTCAGAGAGAGTCGAAGTGTGTCACAGTGTGTCTCTGAGAATGTCAGATAGGATCATAGAATGTCACAGTGTGTCACAGAGAGTCAGAGAGAGTCAGAAAGTGTCACAGTCTGTCTCAGAGAGTGTCACAGTGTGTCACATTCTGTCAGAGAAGGTTATAGTATATTTCAGAGAGAGTCAGAGTGAGTCAGAAAGTGTCACAGTCTGTCTTTGAGAGTGTCTCAGTGTGTCACAGTCTGTCAGAGAGTGTCACACTGTGCCTCAAAGAGTGTCAGAGAGAGTCAGAAAATGTCACAGTCTGTCTTTGAGAGTGTCTCAGTGTGTCACAGTCTGTCAGAGAGTATCACAGTGTGCCTTAGAGAGAGTCAGAGAGAGTCAGGGAATGTCACAGTGTGGTTAAGAGAGTGTCAGAGAGGGTCACAGTGTGTCTAAGAGAGTGTCACAGTGTGTCTCAGAGAGTCAGAAAGAGTCAGAAAGTGTCACAGTATTTCTCAGAGAGTTTCACTGTGAGACACAATCTGTCAGACAATCTTGCAGTGTATTGCAGAGTGTGTCAGAGAGAGTCAGAAAGTGTCACAGTGTGTCATACTGTGTCTCAGAGAGTGTCAGAGAGTGTCAGCATTTGGCTCAGAGAGGGTCACAGTCTGTCAGAGAATGTTACATTGTATTTCAGAGTGTGTCAGAGAGAGACTGTAAGTGTCACAGTGCATCATACTGTGTCTGAGAGAGTGTCATATAAAGTCAGACGGTTTCACAGTGTGTCTCAGAGAGTGTCAGAGTGAGTCAGAGAGTGTCAGAGTCAGTGAGTGTCACAGTGTGTCCCATAAAGAGTCAGGGTGTGTCACAGTGTGTCTCAGAGAGTGTCAGAGAGTGTCAGAGTCAGTGAGTGTCACAGTGTGTCTCAGAGAGTGTCAGAGAGAGCGAGAAAGTGTCACAAACTTGCTAAGAGATGTCACAGTGTGTCTCCAAGAGTCAGAAAGTGTCACAGTGTGTCTAAGAAAGTGTCAGAGAGTGTCACAGTCTGTCACAGTCTGTCAGAGTGTCACAGTGTGTCTCAGAGAGTGTCAGATAAGATCAGAGAGTATCACAGTGTGTCTCAGAGAGTGTCTCAGTGTGTCAGTCTGTCAGAGTGTGTTCATTGTATCTCAGAGAGTGTCAGACAGTATCACGGTGTGTGTCAGAGTTTCAGAGAGAGTCTGAATGTGTCGCTATCTGTCAGAGAGTGTCACAGTGTGTCACAGTCTGTCAGAGAGTGTCACAGTGCTTTTCAGAGAGTGTCAGTGAGTGTCACAGTGTGTCTCAGAGTGTGTTGGATAGGATCAGAGAGTGTCCCAGTGCATGTCAAATTGTCAGAGAGGATCCCGCTGTGTCGCAGAGTGTGTCAGAGTGTGTCACAGTCTCTCAGAGATTGTCACAGTGTGTTTCAAAGAATGTCAGAGAGTGTCACAGTGTGTCTTATAGAGTGTCAGAGTGTGTCACAGTTCATCTCAAAGTCTCAGAGAGGGTCCCAGTGGGTCTCAGAGAGTGTCACAGTTTGTCACAGTTTCTCAGAGAGTGTCACAGTGTATTTCAGATAGAGTCAGACTGTATCCCAGTGTGTCTCCGAGAGTGTCAGATAGGATTAGAGAGCATCACAGTGTGTCTCAAATTGTCAGAGAGTGTCAGAGAATGTCGCAGTGTGTCACAGTCTGTCAGAGAGTGTCACAGTGTGTCTCAGAGAGTGTCAGATAAGATCAGAGAGTGTCACAGTGTGTCTCAGTGAGTGTCACAGTGTGTCTCAGAGAGTCAGAGAGAGTCCGATAGTGTTTCAGTGAGTCAGAGTCTGTCAGAGAGTGTCACAGTGTGCCTCAGAGAGAGTCAGAGAGTGTCCCAGTGTGTCTCAGAGAGTGTCACAGTGTGTCTCAGAGAGTCAGAGAAAGAGTCAGAAAGTGTCACAATCTGTCTTGAGAGTGTCTCAGTGTGACACGGTCTGTCAGAGAGTGTCACAATGTGTCTCAGAGAGTGTCAGATAGGATCAGAGAGTGTCACAGTCTGTTTGAGAAAGTGCCAGAGTGTCACACTGTGTCTCAGCGTATGTCAGAGTGTGTCAGAGAGTTTAAGAGAGATTCAGAGAGTGTCACAGTGTGTCTCAGCGTGTGTCAGAGAGGGTCACAGTGTGTCTCAGAGATTCAGGGAGAGTCAGAAAGTGTCATAGTCTGTCAGCGAGTGTCACAGTGTTTTTCAGAGAGAGTCAGAGAGTGTCACAGTGTGTCTAAGAGAGTGTCAGATAGGATCAGAGAGTGTCACAGTGCGTCTCAGAGAGCGGTAGGAGGAACAGTGCGTGTCACAGTGTGCCTAAGGAAGTGTCAGAGAGTGTCACAGTGTGTCACAGTCTGTCACAGAGTGTCACAGTGTGTCTCAGAGAGTGTCCGATAGGATCAGAGATTTTCACAGTGTGTGTCAGAGTCAGAGTCAGAAAATGTCACAGTCTGTCTCTGAGAGTGTCACAATGTGTCACAGTCTGTCAGAGAGTGTCACATTCTGTCAGAGAGTGTCACAGTGTGTCTCAGAGAGTCAGACAGAACCAGAAAGTGTCACAGTCTGTCTCAGAGAGTGTCACAGTGTGCCAGAGACTGTGACAGAGTGTCAGGCAGTGCCACAGTGTGTCTCAGAGAAAGTGAGAGAGAGTCAGAAAGTGTCACAGCCTGTCTCAGAATGTGTCACAGTGTGTCTCAGAGAGTCAAAGGAGTCAGAAAGTGTCACTGTGTGCCTCAGAGAGTGTCACAGTGTGTCTCAGAATGTGTCAGAGAGTGTCCCAGTGTGACTCAGCGAGTGTCACAGTGTGTCTCAGAGAGTCAGAGAGAGTTAGAGTGTGTCA
Source organism: Chiloscyllium punctatum (assembly GCF_047496795.1). Classification (NCBI taxonomy): domain Eukaryota; kingdom Metazoa; phylum Chordata; class Chondrichthyes; order Orectolobiformes; family Hemiscylliidae; genus Chiloscyllium; species Chiloscyllium punctatum. The sequence goes on from NC_092772.1 coordinate 4,355,375, forward strand.
CAGTTTGTCTCAGAGGGTGTCACAGTGTGTCACAGTCTGTCAGAGAATGTCACACTGTGCCTCAAAGAGTGTCAGAGAGAGTCAGAAAATGTCACAGTCTGTCTTTGAGAGTGCCTCAGTGTGTCACAGTCGTTCAGAGAGTGTCATAGTGTGCCTTAGAGAGTGTCACAGAGAGTCAGAGAATGTCGATATGTGTTTAAGAGAGAGTCAGAGAGGGTCACAGTGTACCTAATAGAGTGTCACAGTGTGTCTCAGAGAGCCAGAGAGAGTCAGAAAGTGTCACAGTATTTCTCACAGAGTGTCACTGTGAGATACACTGTAAGATTTTCTGACAGATTGTATTGCAGAGTGTCTCAGAGAGAGTCAGAAAGTGTCACGGTCTGTCTCAGAGAGTGTCACAGTGTGTGAGAGAGTGTCATAGTGTGTCTGAGAGATTATCAGAAAGTGTCACAGTGTGTCACCGACTGTAAGAGCGTGTCACAGTGTGTCTCAGAGATTCAGAGGGAGTCAGAGAGTGTCACAGTCTGTCTTTGAGAGTGTCACAGTGTGCGACAGTCTGTCAGAGATTGTCACAGTGTGTCTCAAAGTGTCAGAGAGAGTCAGAGAGTGTCACAGTGCCTCTCCGTGATTGTCAGATAGGATCAGAGAGTGACACAGACGTCTCAAAGTGCCAGAGAGTGTCACAGTGTGTCACAGTCTGTCAGAGAGTGTCACAGTGTGTCTCAGAGAGTGTTAGATAAGATCAGAGAGTGTCACAGTCTGTCTGAGAGTGTCACAGTGTGTCTCAGAGAGTGTTAGATAAGATCAGAGAGTGTCACAGTCTGTCTGAGAGTGTCACAGTGTCTCACAGTCTGTCAGAGAGTGTCACAGTGTGTCTCAGAGAGTGTTAGATAAGATCAGAGAGTGTCACAGTCTGTCTGAGAGTGTCACAGTGTCTCACAGTCTGTCAGAGAGTGTCACAGTGCTTTTCAGAGAGTGTCAGAGAGTGTCACAGCGTGTCTCAAATTGTCAGAGAGGGTCCCAGTGTGTCGCAGACAGTGTCAGAGTGTGTCACAGTCTGTCAGAGAGGGTCCCAGTATGTCGCAGACAGTGTCAGAGTGTGTCACAGTCTGTCAGAGAGGGTCCCAGTATGTCGCAGACAGTGTCAGAGTGTGTCACAGTCTGTCAGAGAGTGTCACAGTGTGTTTCAAAGAATGTCAGAGAGTGTCACAGTTTGTCTTAGTGTCAGAGAGAGTCAGAAAGTGTCACAGTCTGTCTTTGAGACTGTCTCAGTGTGTCACAGTCTTTCAGAGAGTGTCACAGAGGGTCACAGTGAGTCTAAGAGAGTGTCACAGTGTGTCTCAGAGTGGCAGAGAGAGTCAAAGTGTCAGTTTTTCTCAGATAGCGTCACTCTGAGACACAATCTGTCAGAGAATCTTACAGTGTATTGCAGGGTGTCTCAGAGAGAGTCAGAAAGTGTCACAGTGTGTCATACTGTGTCTCAGAGAGTGTCAGCATTTGTTTCAGAGATGGTCACAGTCTGTGAGAGAGTGTTACAGTGTGTCTCAGAGTGCCAGCATTTGGCTCAGAGAGTGTCATAGTCTGTGAGAGAGTGTCACAGTGTGTCTCAGAGATGACAAAATGAGTCCAAGAGTGTCACAGTATGTCATACTGTGCCTCAGAGAGTGTCAGTTAGAGTCAGACTGTATCACAGTGTGTCTCAGAGATGTCAGAGTGAGTCAGAGAGTGTCACAGTATGTCATACTGTGCCTCAGAGAGTGGATGATAGAGCAGACTGTATCACAGTGTGTCTCAGAGAAAGTCAGAAAGTGTATCAGTGTGTGTCAGAGAGTATCAGAGAGTGACACAGTCTGTCTCAGAGAGTGTCAGAGCAGGTTAGAGAGTGTCACAGTGAGTCTCAGGGAATCAGAGAGAGACAGAAAGTGACACAGTATGTCTCAGAGAGAGTCACAGTGTCTAAGAAAATGTCACCGTATGTCAGCGCGTGACACAGTGTGCCTCAGAGAGTGACAGAGTCAGAGAGTTTCACTGTGTGTCTCAGAGAGTGACAGAGAATGTCACAGTTTGTCACAACCTGTCACAGTGTCACAGTGTGTCGTGCTGTGCCTCAGAGGGTATCAGAGAGAGTCCGAGAGTGTCACAGTCTATCAGAGAGTGTCACACTGTGCCTCAAAGAGTGTCAGAGAGAGTCAGAAAATGTCACAGTCTGTCTTTGAGAGTGCCTCAGTGTGTCACAGTCATTCAGAGAGTGTCATAGAGTGCCTTAGAGAGTGTCAGAGACAGTCAGAGAATGTCAATATGTGTTTAAGAGAGTGTCAGAGAGGGTCACAGTGTATCTAATAGAGTGTCACGGTGTGTCTCAGAGAGTCAGAGAGAGTCAGAAACTGTCACAGTATTTCTCACAGAGTGTCACTGTGAGATACAATCTGTCAGAGAATTTTACAGTGTATTGCAGAGTGTCTCAGAGAGAGTCAGAAAGTGTCACAGTGTGTCTCAGAGATTCAGAGAGTCAGAAAGTGTCACGGTCTGTCTCAGAGAGTGTCACAGTGTGTGAGTGTGTCAGAGAGTGTCTCAGAGAGTGTCACAGTGTGTCTCAGAGATTCAGAGAGTCAGAAAGTGTCACAGTCTGTCTCAGAGAGTGTCACAGTGTGTCAGTGTGTCAGAGAGTGTCTCAGAGAATATCAGAAAGTGTGGCAGTGTGTCACCGACTGTAAGAGCATGTCACATTGTGTCTCAGAGATTCAGAGGGAGTCAGAAAGTGTCACAGTCAGTCTTTGAGAGTGTCACGGTGTGTCACAGTCTGTCACAGAGTGTCACAGTGTGCCTCAGCGAGTGTCCGATAGGATCAGAGAGTGTCACAGTGTGTCTAAGAGAGTGTCAGATAGGATCAGAGAGTGTCACAGTGCGTCTCAGAGAGCGTTAGGAGGAACAGTGCGTGTCACAGTGTGCCTAAGGAAGTGTCAGAGAGTGTCACAGTGTGTCACAGTCTGTCTCTGAGAGTGTCACAATGTGTCACAGTCTGTCAGAGAGTGTCGCAGTGTGTCTCAGAGAGAGTAAGAGAGTGTCACAGTGTGTCACAGTCTGTCAGAGAGTGTCACAGTGTGTCTCAGAGAGTGTCACGCAGTGTCACAGTGTGTCTCAGAGATTCAAAGAGAGTCAGAAAGTGTTACAGTCTGTCTCAGGGAGTCGCACAGTGTGTCAGCAAGTGTCATAGTGTGTCTCAGAGAATATCAGAAAGTGTCACAGTGTGTCACCGACTGTAAGAGCATGTCACAGTGTGTCTCAGAGATTCAGAGGGAGTCAGAAAGTGTCACAGTATGTCTCAGAGAGTGTCACAGTGTGTCTCAGAGTGGATCAGATAGGATCAGAGAGTGTCACAGTGCATCATAAAGTGTCACAGTCTGTCAGAGAGTGTGCCAGTGTGTCTCAGAGCATGTCAGATAAGATCAGACAGTGTCACAGTGCGTCTCAGAGAGTGTCTCAGTGTGTCTAAGAGAGTCTCACAGAGACTCAGAGTGTCACAGTCTGTCAGAGAGTATCACATTGTGTCTCAGAGAATGTCACAGTGTACACAGTCTGTCAGAGAGTGTCACAGTGCTTTTCAGAGAGTGTCAGAGTGTCACATTGTGTCTCAGAGTGAGGCGGGTAGGATCAGAGAGCGTTTCTGTGTGTCACAGATTGTAAGAGAGTGTCACAGTGTGCCTCAGAGACAGTCAGAGAGTGTCACAGTGTGCCTCAGAGAGAGTCAGAGTGTGTCACAGTCTGTCTCAGAGAGTGTCACAGTGTGCACAGTCTGTCAGAGAAGGCTACAGTATATTTCAGAGCGAGTCAGAGAGAGTCAGAAAGTGTCACAGTCTGTCTTTGAGAGTGTCTCAGTGTGTCACAGTCTGTCAGAGAGTGCCACAGTGCGCGTCAGAGAGTGTCAGAGAGAGTGAGAAAGTGTCACAAACTCTCTAAGAGATGTCACAGTGTGTCCCCGATAGTCAGAAAGTGCCACAGTGTGTCTAAGAAAGTGTCAGAGAGTGTCACAGTGTGTCACAGTCTGTCAGAGTGTCACAGAGTGCTTCAGACAGAGTCAGCGAGTGTCACAGTGTGTCTCAGAGAGTGGCACAGTGCCATTCAGAGAGAGTCAGAGAGTGTCACAGTGTGTCTCAGAGAGTGTCAGATAGGATCTGAGAGTGTCACAGTGCGTCTCAAGGTGTCACAGTGTGTCACAGTCTGTTAGAGAGTGTCCAGCATGTCTCAGAGAGTCTCAGAGAGTGTCACAGTTTGTCACATTTTCTCAGAGACTGTCACAGTGTGTTTCAGAGAGAGTCAGAGAGTGTCACAGTGTGTCTAAGAGAGTGTTAGAGAGAGTCAGAGCGTGTTTCAGTGTGTCACACTCTGTCAGAGAGTGTCTAGTGTGCCTCAGGGAGAGTCAGAGAGTGTCACAGTGTGTCATACTATTTCTCAGAGAGTGGCAGAGAATGTCAGCATTTGGCTCAGAGATGGCTACTGTCTGAGAGAGTGTCACAGTGTGTCTCAGAGATGTCAGAGTGAGTCAGAGAGTGTCAAAGTACATCATACTGTGCCTCAGAGAGTGACAGATAGAGTCAGACTGTATCCCAGTGTGTCTCTGAAAGCGTCAGATAGGATCAGAGAGTGTCACAGTGCATCTCAAAGTGCCAGAGAGTGTCACATAGCGTCACAGTGTGTCACAGTCTGTCAGAGAGTGTCACAGTGTGTGTCAGAGAGTGTCACAGTGTGTCACAGTCTGTCTGAGAGTGTCACAGTGCTTTTCAGAGAGTGTCAGATAAGATCAGAGTGTCACAGTGCTTCTCAAAGAGTGTCTCAGAGTGTCACAGTCTGTCAGAGAGTGTCACATTGTGTCTCAGAGAGTGATAGAAAGTATCACAGCATGTGTCAGAGATTCTGAGAGAATCTGAAAGTGTCACTATCTGTGAGAGAGTGTCACAGTGTGTCACAGTCTGTCAGAGAGTGTCACAGTGTGTCTTAGAGAGTGTCGGATAGGATCAGAGAGTGTTACAGTGCGTCTGAAATTGTCAGAGAGGGTCCCAGTGTGTCTCAGAGACTCTCAGAGAGTGTCACAGTGTGTCTCAGACAGTGCCAGATAGGACCAGAGAGTGTCACAGTGCGTCTCAAAGTGTCAGTGAGAGGCAGAGAGTGTCAAAGTGTGTCTCAGAGTGTGTTGGATAGGATCAGAGAGTGTCTCAGTGCGTGTCAAATTGTCAGAGAGGGTCCCAGTGTGTCACAGAGTGTGTCAGAGTGTGTCACAGTCTGTCAGAGATTGTCACAGTGTGTTTCAAAGATTGTCAGAGAGTGTCACAGTGTGTGTAAGACTCTGTCAGAGAGTGTCACAGTGTGTGTCAGAGTGTGTCACAGTGTGTCACAGTCTATCAGAGAGTGTCACAGAGCATCTCAAGTTGTCAGAGAGGGTCCCAGTGTGTCACAGATAGTGTCAGAGTGTGTCACAGTCTGTCAGAGTGTGTCACAGTGTGTTTCAAAGAATGTCAGAGAGTGTCACAGTGTGTGTCAGAGTGTGTGTCAGAGTGTGTCAGAGTGTGTCACAGTCTGTCAGAGAGTGTCACAGTGTGTGTCAGAGTGTGTGTCAGAGTGTGTCAGAGTGTGTCACAGTCTGTCAGAGAGTGTCACAGTGTGTGTAAGACTCTGTCAGAGAGTGTCACAGTGTGTGTCAGAGTGTGTCACAGTGTGTCACAGTCTATCAGAGAGTGTCACAGAGCATCTCAAGTTGTCAGAGAGGGTCCCAGTGTGTCGCAGATAGTGTCAGAGTGTGTCACAGTCTGTCAGCGATTGTCACAGTGTGTTTCAAAGAATGTCAGAGAGTGTCACAGTGTGTGTCAGAGTGTGTGTCAGAGTGTGTCAGAGTGTGTCACAGTCTGTCAGAGAGTGTCACAGTGTGTTTCAAAGAATGTCAGAGAGTGTCACAGTGTGTGTCAGAGAGTGTCACAGTGTGTGTCAGAGAGTGTCACAGTGCGTGTCAAATTGTCAGAGAGGGTCCCAGCGTGTCACAGAGTGTGTCGGAGTGTGTCAGTCAGTCAGAGAGTATCACAGTTTGTCTCAAAGAATGTCAGAGAGTGTCACAGTATGTCTTATAGAGTGTCAGAGAGTGTCACAGTGTGTCACTTTCTGTCAGAGAGTGTCACAGTGCATCTCAAAATCTCAGAGAGTGTCACAGCGTGTCTCAGAGAGTCTCAGAGAGTGTTACAGTTTGACACAGTTTCTCAGAGACTGTCACAGTGTGTTTCACCCTCTCTCTCTCAGCCTGTCTCTCTCTCACCCCCCTCTCTTTCTCACCCGCTCACTCTTCCTCTCCGATCTCTCTCACACCCTCTCTCTCTCTCACCCCTCTCTCTCTCACCCTTCTCTCTTTCTAACACTCTCTCTCACACCTCTCTCTCACCCCTTCTCTCACACAGTCTGTCAGAGAGTGTCACAGTGTGTCTCAGATAGGATAAGAGAGTGTCACAGTGCATCTCAAATTGTCAGAGCGAGTCAGAGAGTGTCCCAGTGTGTCTCAGAGAGTGTCAGAGTGTGTCGCAGTGTGTCACAGTCTGAGAGGGCGTGTCTCAGTGTGTTTGAGAGAGTGTCACAGTGCTTTCGGAGAGAGTCACAGAGTGTCACAGTGTGTCTCAGAGAGTGTCACAGTGTGTTTCAGAGAGTGTCACAGTTTGTCACAGTCTGTCAAAAATGGTTACATGTATTTCAGAGTGTGTCAGAGGGAGTCAGAGAGTGTCACAGTGAGTCCTACTGTGTCTCAGAGAGTGTCTGAGTGGGTCAGTGTTTGTCTCTGTGAGGATCACAGTCTGTGAGAGAGTGTTATAGTGTGTCTCAGAGAGTGACAGAATGACTCAGAAAGTGTCACAGAGTGTCTCAGAGAGAGTCAGAGAGTGTCACAGTCTGTCTTTGAGAGTGTCACAGTGTGCCACAGAGGGTGTCAGAGATAGAGAGTGTCTAAGAGAGAGTCACAGTGTGTCTCAGAGAGAGTCACAGTGTGTCTCAGAGAGTCAGAACGTGTCACAGTCTGTCTCATAGAGAGTCACAGTGTGTCACAGTCTGTCAGAAAAGGTTACATGTATTTCAGAGTGTCTCAGAGATCATCACAGTGAGTCCTACTGTGTCTCAGAGAGTGTCAGAGTTGGTCAGTGTTTGTCTCTGAGAGGATCGCAGTCTGTGAGAGAGTGTTATAGTGTGTCTCAGAGAGTGACAGAATGACTCAGAAAGTGTCACAGAGTGTCTCAGAGAAAGTCAGAGAGTGTCACAGTTTGTCACAGTCTGTCAGAGAAGGTTACAGTATATTTCGGAGTGAGTCAGAGAGAGTCCGAGAGTGTCACAGTTTGTCACAATCTGTCAGAGAGGGTCACAGATGTCGTGCTGTGCCTCAGAGAGTGTCAGGGAAAGTCAGAGAGTGTCACAGTCGGTCTCAGAGAGGGTCAGAGAGTGTCAGAGAGTTTCACAGTCTGTGAGAGAGTGTCAGAGTGTGTTTCAGAGAGTGTCTCGGTCTGCCTCAGAGAGTGTCAGAGAGTGTCAGAGAGTGTCACAGTATGTCTATGAGGGTGTCACAGTGTATCTCAGAGAGTCAGAGAGAGTCGAAACGTGTCACAGTCTGTGTCTGAGAGTGTCACAGTGTGTTTCAGAGAGAGTCAGAGAGTGTCACAGTGTGTTTAAGAGAGTGTCAGAGAGAGTCACAGTGTGTCTAAGGGAGAGTCTCAGCGTGTCTCAGAGAGTCAGAGAGAGTCGGAACGTGTCACAGTCTGTCTCTGAGAGTGTCACAGTGTGTCACAGTCTGTCAGAAAAGGTTACAGTATATTTCGGAGTGAGTCAGAGAGGGTCAGAAGTGTTACAGTCTGTCTGAGAGTGTCACAGTGTGCCTAAGAGAGTGCCAGAGAGAGTCAGAGAGTGTCGCAGTATGTCATACTGTGCCTCACTGAGTCTCAGAGTGAGTCAACGTGTGTCACAGTGCGTCTCAGAAAGAGTCAGAGAGTCAGAGCAGATCAGAGAGTGTCACAATGTGTCTCAGGGAGTCAGAGAGAGAATGAAAGTGTGACAGGCTGTCTCAGAGAGTGTCAGAGCGGGTCAGAGAGTGTCACAGTCGTTCAGAGAGTGTCATAGTGTGTCACAGAAATTGTCACAGTCTGTCACAGCGTGACAAGTGTGTCTCAGAGAGTGAAAGAGAGAGTCAGAGAGTGTCACAGTGTGTCTGAGAGAGTGTCAGAGAAAGTCAGAGAATGTCACTGTTTGTCACACCCTGTCAGTGAGTGTCACAGTGTGTCGTGCTGTGCCTCAGAGAGTATCAGAGAGTGTCACATTCTGTCTCAGAGAGTGTCAGAGAGAATCAGCATGTGTCTCAGAGAGTCCGAGTGTCACAGTGTGTCACAGTCTGTCAGAGAGTGTCACAGTATGTCTCAGAGAGTGTCAGAGAGTGTCACAGTGTGTCTCAGAGAGTCAGAGAATGTCCCAGCGTGTCTCAGCGAGTGTAAGAGTGTGTCGCAATGTGTCACAGTCTGACAGAGCGTGTCACAGTGTGTTTGAGAGAGTGTCAGAGAGTGTCAAATTGTCAGAGCGAGTCAGAGAGTGTCCCACTGTGTCTCAGCGAGTGTCAGAGTGTGTCGCAGTGTGTCACAGTCTGCCAGAGCGTGTCGCAGTGTGTTTGAGAGAGTGTCAGACAGTGTCACAGTGTGTGTCAGAGAGTGTCACAGTGTGTCTTTGAGAGTGTCACAGTGTGTCACAGCCTGTCAGAGAGTGTCAAAGTGTATTTCAGAGAGTGTCAGAGAGTGTCACGCAGTGTCACAGTGTGTCTCAGAGATCGTCAGATAGGATCAGAAAGTGTCTCAGTGCATCTCAAAGTGTCAGAGAGAGTCAGACACTGTGACCGTGTGTCTCAGAGAGTGTCAGATAGGATCAGAGAGTGTCACAGTGCGTCATAAAGTGTCACAGTCTATCAGAGAGTGTGCCAGTGTGCCTCAGAGCATGTCAGCTAAGATCAGACAGTGTCACAGTACGTCTCAGAGAGTGTCTCAGTGTGTCTAAGAGAGTCTCACAGAGACTCAAGGTGTCAGATTCTGTCAGAGAGTATCACATTGTGTCTCAGAGAATGTCACAGTGTACACAGTCTGTCAGAGAGTGCCACAGTGCTTTTCAGAGAGTGTCAGAGTGTCACATTGTGTCTCAGAGTGAGGCGGGTAGGATCAGAGAGCATTTCAGTGTGTCACAGATTGTAAGAGAGTGTCACAGTGTGCCTCAGAAACAGTCAGAGAGTGTCACAGTGTGTGTAAGAGTCTCAGAGAGAGTCAGAGTGTGTCACAGTCTGTCAGAGAGTGTCACAGTGTGTCTCAGAGTGTCAGAAAGAGTCAGAGAGTGTTTCAATGTGTTACAGTGTGTCAGAGAATGTCACAGTGTGCCTCAGAGAGAGTCAGAGAGTGTTTCAATGTGTTACAGTGTGTCAGAGAATGTCACAGTGTGCCTCAGAGAGAGTCAGAGAGTGTCACAGTGTGTCTAAGAGAGGATGACAGTGTGTCTCGGAGAGTCAGAGAGAGTCAGAACATGTCACAGTTTGTCTCAGAGTGTCAGAGAGTGTCACAGTGTGCCTCAGAGAGTGTCACAGTGTGTCTCAGCGTGTGTCAGAGAGTGTCACAGTGTGCCTCAGAGAGTGTCAGAAAGGGTCACAGTGTGTCTCAGAAATTCAGAGTGAGTCAGAATGTGTCACAATCTGTCAGCGAGTGCCACAGTGTGTTTCAGAGAGAGTCAGAGAGTGTCCCAGTGTGTCTCAGAGGGTGTCACAGTGTGTCACAGTCTGGCAGAGAGTGTCACAATTTATCTCAGAGAGTGTCGCAGTGTGTTTGAGAGAGTGTCAGAGAGTGTCATAGTGTATCTCAGAGAGTCGGAGAGTGTCACAGTGCGTTTGAGAGAGTGTCAGAGAGTGTCACATTGTGTCTCAGAGAGAGTCAGAGAGTGTCATAGTGTGTATGAGAGAGTGTCAGAGGGTGTCACAGTGTGCCTCAGCGTGTGTCAGAGAGGGTCACAGTGTGTCTCAGAAATTCAGGTAGAGTCAGAAAGTGTCACAATCTGTCAGCGAGTGCCACAGTGTGTTTCAGAGAGAGTCAGAGAGTGTCCCAGTGTGTCTCAGAGAGTGCCAGATAGGATCAAAGAGTGTCACAGTGCAGCTCAAAGTATCAGACAGAGTCAGAGAGTGTCACCGTGTGTCTCAGAGAGGATGACAGTGTGTCTCGGAGAGTCAGAGAGAGTCAGAACATGTCACAGCTTGACTCAGAGAGTGTCAGAGAGTGTCACAGTGTGTCTCAGCGTGTGTCAGAGTGAGTCAGCGAGTGTCACAGTATGTCGTACTGTACCTCAGAGAGAGCCAGAGAGAGTCAGACTGTATCACAGAGTGTCTCAGAGAGTGTCAGAGATTGTCACAGTGTGTAACAGAGAGAGTTAGAGAATGTCAGTGAGTCTCACAGTCTGTCTCAGAGAGTGTCAGAACGGGTCAGAGAGTGTCAGTGTGTCTCAGAGAGAGTCAGAGAGAGACGGAAAGTGTCACAGTGTCTCTCAGAGAGTGTCACAGTTTGTCACAGTCTGTCAGAGAATGTCACAGTGTGTCTCTGTGAGTGTCACAGTGTGTCTCAGAGAGTCAGAAAGTGACACAGTCTGTCTTTGAGGGTGTCACAGTCTGTCACAGTCTGTCAGAGAGTGTCACTGTGTGTCTCAGAGAGTCTCAGAGAGTGTCACAGTGTGTTTCAGAGAGTGTCACAGTGTGTTTCAGAGAGAGTCAGAGAGTGTCACAATGCGTCTCAAATAGTCACAGAGTCAGAGACTGTCCCAGTGTCTCAGCGACTGTCAGAGAGTGTCACAGTGTGTCACAGTCCCTCAGAGAGTGTCAGAATGTGTCACAGAGAGTGACGCAGTGTGTTTGAGAGAATGTCAGAGAGTGTCATACTGTATCTCAGAGAGTCAGAGAGTATCACAGTGCGTTTGAGAGAGTGTCATAGTGTGTCGCAGAGCGTGTCACGGTGTGTCTGAGAGTGTCAGAGAGAGCCAGAGAGTGTCACAGTGTGTCTAAGAGTTTTGGAGAGTCAGAGAGTGTCAGATTGTGCCTCAGTGAGTGTCACAGTGTGTCTCAGAGAGTCAGAGAGAGAGAGACAGAAAGGGTCACAATCTGTCTTGAGAGTGTCTCAGTGTGACACAGTCTGTCAGAGAGTGTCACAGTGTGTCTAAGAGTTTTGGAGAGTCAGAGAGTGTCAGATTGTGCCTCAGTGAGTGTCACATTGTGTCTCAGAGAGTCAGAGAGAGAGAGACAGAAAGGGTCACAATCTGTCTTGAGAGTGTCTCAGTGTGACACAGTCTGTCAGAGAGTGTCACAGTGTGTCTGAGAGTTTCAGAGAGAGTCAGAGAGTGTCAGATTGTGCCTCAGTGAGTGTCACATTGTGTCTCAGAGAGTCAGAGAGAGAGAGACAGAAAGGGTCACAATCTGTCTTGAGAGTGTCTCAGTGTGACACAGTCTGTCAGAGAGTGTCACAGTGTGTCTGAGAGTTTCAGAGAGAGTCAGAGAGTGTCAGATTGTGCCTCAGTGAGTGTCACATTGTGTCTCAGAGAGTCAGAGAGAGAGAGACAGAAAGGGTCACAATCTGTCTTGAGAGTGTCTCAGTGTGACACAGTCTGTCAGAGAGTGTCACAGTGCATCTAAGAGAGTGTCACAGTGCATCTAAGAGAGGATGACAGTGTGTTTCAGATAGTCAGAGAGAGTCAGAAAGTGTCACAGTTTGCCTCAGAGAGTGTCAAATAGGATCAGAGAGTGTCACAGTGTGTTTGAGAAAGTGCCAGAGTGTCACAGTGTGAGTCAGCGTGTGTCAGAGAGTGTCACAGAGAGTTTCAGAGAGAGTCAGATGGTGTCACGATGTGTCTCAGAGATTCAGGGAGAGTCAGAAAGTGTCACAGTCTGTCAGCGAGTGTCACATTGTGTTTCAGAGAGAGTCAGAGAGTGTCACAGTGTGTCTCAGAGAGTGTAAGATAGGATCAGAGAGTGTCAAATTGTGTCTCAAAGTGTTAGAGAAAGTCAGAGAGTGTCACGGTGTGTCTGAGAGTGTCACAGTGAGTCAGAGAGTGTCTCAGTGTGTCTGAGAGTTTCGGAGAGAGTCAGAGAGTGTCAGATTGTGTCTCAGTGAGTGTCACAGTATGTCTCACAGAGTCAGAGAGAGAGAGACAGAAAGGGTCACAATCTGTCTTGAGAGTGTCTCAGTGTGACACGGTCTGTCAGAGTGTGTCACAGTGTGTCTCAGAGAGTGTCACAGTGCATCTAAGAGAGGATGAGAGTGTGTTTCAGAGAGTCAGAGAGAGTCAGAAAGTGTCACAGTTTGTCTCAGAGAGTGTCACATTGTGACAGTCTGTCAGAGAATGTTACATTGTATTTCAGAGTGTGTCAGAACGTGTCACAGTGTGTCATACTGTGTCTCAGAGAGTGCCAGAGAGTGTCAGCATTTGGCTCAGAGAGAGTCACAGTCTATGAGAGAGTGTCACAGTGTGTCTCAGAGAGTGTCACAGTGTCGCAGAAAATGTCACCGTGTGTCAGAGAGTGTCACAGTAGGTCAGTGAGTGTCATCGTGTGTCTCATAAATTGTCACAGTCTGTCACAGTCTGTCAGAGAGTGTCACAGTGTTTCTCAGAGAGAGTCAGAAAGTGACACAGTGTGTCTCAGAGAGTGTGAGAGAGAGTCAAAAATTGTCACAGAGAGAGACAAAGAGGGTCTCAGTGTCTCTCAGAGAGTGTCACAGTGTGTCTTAGAGAGTGTCACAGTGTCACAGAGAATTTCACCATGTGTCAGAGAGTGTTTTTGTGTGTCAGGGAGTGTCACAGTGTGTCACAGTCGGTCAGAGAGTGCCACATTGTGTTTCAGAAAGTGACCGAGAGAGTCACAGAGTGTCACAGTGCATCTCAAAGAGTGTCAGAGAGAGGCACAGAGTGTCACAGCGTGTCTCAGAGTGTCAGAGAGAGAGACAGAGAGACAGAGAGTATCACAGTGTGTCTCAGAGTGTCACAGTGTCACAGAGAATTTCACCATGTGTCAGAGTGTGTCAGAGCCAGTCAGAGAGTGTTACAGTGTGTCAGGAGTGTCACAGTCTGTCCCTGTCTGTCAGAGAGTGCCACATTGTATTTTGGAGAGTGTCAGAGAGAGAGTCACAGTGTATCACAGTGTGTCTCAGAGTGTCAGAGAGAGACAGAGAGTGTCACAGTGTGTCACGGTGCATCTCAGAGAGTGTCACAGTGTGTCCCAGAGAGTCAGAGAGAGTCAGAGAGTGTCACATTGTGTTTCAGAGAGTGTCACAATGTCTCAGAGAATGTCATAGTGTGTCCGGGAGTGTCACAGTCAGTCAGTGTCACAATGTGTCAGAGAGTGTCGAAGTGTGTCTCAGGGAATCAGAGAGAGATGGAACGTGTCACAGTGTCACAGAGAGCATCACAGTATCTCAGAATATGTCACCATGTGTCAGAGAGTGTCACAGTGTGTCTCAGAGAGTGTCAGGGAGAGTCAGAGCGTGTCACCGTGTGTCTAAGAGAGTGTCAGAGAGTGTCACAGTGTATTACAGTCTGTCAGAGAGTTTCACAGTGTGTTTCAGAGAGAGTTAGAGAGTGTGACAGTGTGTCTAAGAGAGTGTCAGAGAGTGTCACAGTGTGTCTAAGAGAGTGTCATAGTGTGTCACAGTGTGTCACAGAGAGTCTCACACTGTGTATCAGAGAGCGTCATTGTGTGTCATTGTGTGTCACAGTCTGTCAGAGAGTGCCACAGTGTGTCATAGTCTGTTAGAGAGAATTATAGGGTGACTCAGAGATAGTCAGAGAGTGTCACAGTGTGTCTTAAAGAGTGTCACAGCGAATTTCACCATGTGTCAGAGTGTGTCACAGTCAGTCAGAGAGTGTTATAGTGTGTCAGGGAGTGCCACAGTCTGTCACAGTCTGTCAGAGAATGTCATATTGTGTTTCGGGGAGTGTCAGAGAGAGTCAGAGAGTGTCACAGTGTGTATCAGAGAGTGTCAGATAGAATCAGAGAGTGTCATAGTGTGTCTATGAGAGTGTCACAGTGTGTCACAGTCTGGCAGAGAGTGTCACAATTTGTCTCAGAGAGTGTCGCAGTGTGTTTGAGAGAGTGTCAGAGAGTGTCATAGTGTATCTCAGAGAGTCGGAGAGTGTCACAGTGCGTTTGAGAGAGTGTCAGAGAGTGTCACATTGTGTCTCAGAGAGAGTCAGAGAGTGTCATAGTGTGTATGAGAGAGTGTCAGAGGGTGTCACAGTGTGCCTCAGCGTGTGTCAGAGAGGGTCACAGTGTGTCTCAGAAATTCAGGTAGAGTCAGAATGTGTCACAATCTGTCAGCGAGTGCCACAGTGTGTTTCAGAGAGAGTCAGAGAGTGTCCCAGTGTGTCTCAGAGAGTGCCAGATAGGATCAAAGAGTGTCACAGTGCAGCTCAAAGTATCAGACAGAGTCAGAGAGTGTCACAGTGTGTCTCAGAGAGGATGACAGTGTGTCTCGGAGAGTCAGAGAGAGTCAGAACATGTCACAGCTTGACTCAGAGAGTGTCAGAGAGTGTCACAGTGTGTCTCAGCGTGTGTCAGAGTGAGTCAGCGAGTGTCACAGTATGTCGTACTGTACCTCAGAGAGAGCCAGAGAGAGTCAGACTGTATCACAGAGAGTCTCAGAGAGTGTCAGAGATTGTCACAGTGTGTAACAGAGAGAGTTAGAGAATGTCAGTGAGTCTCACAGTCTGTCTCAGAGAGTGTCAGAACGGGTCAGAGAGTGTCAGTGTGTCTCAGAGAGAGTCAGAGAGAGACGGAAAGTGTCACAGTGTCTCTCAGAGAGTGTCACAGTTTGTCACAGTCTGTCAGAGAATGTCACAGTGTGTCTCTGTGAGTGTCACAGTGTGTCTCAGAGAGTCAGAAAGTGACACAGTCTGTCTTTGAGGGTGTCACAGTCTGTCACAGTCTGTCAGAGAGTGTCACTGTGTGTCTCAGAGAGTCTCAGAGAGTGTCACAGTGTGTTTCAGAGAGTGTCACAGTGTGTTTCAGAGAGAGTCAGAGAGTGTCACAATGCGTCTCAAATAGTCACAGAGTCAGAGACTGTCCCAGTGTCTCAGCGACTGTCAGAGAGTGTCACAGTGTGTCACAGTCCCTCAGAGAGTGTCAGAATGTGTCACAGAGAGTGACGCAGTGTGTTTGAGAGAATGTCAGAGAGTGTCATACTGTATCTCAGAGAGTCAGAGAGTATCACAGTGTGTTTGAGAGAGTGTCATAGTGTGTCGCAGAGCGTGTCACGGTGTGTCTGAGAGTGTCAGAGAGAGCCAGAGAGTGTCACAGTGTGTCTAAGAGTTTTGGAGAGTCAGAGAGTGTCAGATTGTGCCTCAGTGAGTGTCACAGTGTGTCTCAGAGAGTCAGAGAGAGAGAGACAGAAAGGGTCACAATCTGTCTTGAGAGTGTCTCAGTGTGACACAGTCTGTCAGAGAGTGTCACAGTGTGTCTGAGAGTTTCAGAGAGAGTCAGAGAGTGTCAGATTGTGCCTCAGTGAGTGTCACATTGTGTCTCAGAGAGTCAGAGAGAGAGAGACAGAAAGGGTCACAATCTGTCTTGAGAGTGTCTCAGTGTGACACAGTCTGTCAGAGAGTGTCACAGTGTGTCTGAGAGTTTCAGAGAGAGTCAGAGAGTGTCAGATTGTGCCTCAGTGAGTGTCACATTGTGTCTCAGAGAGTCAGAGAGAGAGAGACAGAAAGGGTCACAATCTGTCTTGAGAGTGTCTCAGTGTGACACAGTCTGTCAGAGAGTGTCACAGTGTGTCTGAGAGTTTCAGAGAGAGTCAGAGAGTGTCAGATTGTGCCTAAGTGAGTGTCACATTGTGTCTCAGAGAGTCAGAGAGAGAGAGACAGAAAGGGTCACAATCTGTCTTGAGAGTGTCTCAGTGTGACACAGTCTGTCAGAGAGTGTCACAGTGCATCTAAGAGAGTGTCACAGTGCATCTAAGAGAGGATGACAGTGTGTTTCAGATAGTCAGAGAGAGTCAGAAAGTATCACAGTTTGCCTCAGAGAGTGTCAAATAGGATCAGAGAGTGTCACAGTGTGTTTGAGAAAGTGCCAGAGTGTCACAGTGTGAGTCAGCGTGTGTCAGAGAGTGTCACAGAGAGTTTCAGAGAGAGTCAGATGGTGTCACAGTGTGTCTCAGAGATTCAGGGAGAGTCAGAAAGTGTCACAGTCTGTCAGCGAGTGTCACATTGTGTTTCAGAGAGAGTCAGAGAGTGTCACAGTGTGTCTCAGAGAGTGTAAGATAGGATCAGAGAGTGTCAAATTGTGTCTCAAAGTGTTAGAGAAAGTCAGAGAGTGTCACGGTGTGTCTGAGAGTGTCACAGTGAGTCAGAGAGTGTCTCAGTGTGTCTGAGAGTTTCGGAGAGAGTCAGAGAGTGTCAGATTGTGTCTCAGTGAGTGTCACAGTGTGTCTCACAGAGTCAGAGAGAGAGAGACAGAAAGGGTCACAATCTGTCTTGAGAGTGTCTCAGTGTGACACGGTCTGTCAGAGTGTGTCACAGTGTGTCTCAGAGAGTGTCACAGTGCATCTAAGAGAGGATGAGAGTGTGTTTCAGAGAGTCAGAGAGAGTCAGAAAGTGTCACAGTTTGTCTCAGAGAGTGTCACATTGTGACAGTCTGTCAGAGAATGTTACATTGTATTTCAGAGTGTGTCAGAACGTGTCACAGTGTGTCATACTGTGTCTCAGAGAGTGCCAGAGAGTGTCAGCATTTGGCTCAGAGAGAGTCACAGTCTATGAGAGAGTGTCACAGTGTGTCTCAGAGAGTGTCACAGTGTCGCAGAAAATGTCACCGTGTGTCAGAGAGTGTCACAGTAGGTCAGTGAGTGTCATCGTGTGTCTCATAAATTGTCACAGTCTGTCACAGTCTGTCAGAGAGTGTCACAGTGTTTCTCAGAGAGAGTCAGAAAGTGACACAGTGTGTCTCAGAGAGTGTGAGAGAGAGTCAAAAATTGTCAAAGAGAGAGACAAAGAGGGTCTCAGTGTCTCTCAGAGAGTGTCACAGTGTGTCTTAGAGAGTGTCACAGTGTCACAGAGAATTTCACCATGTGTCAGAGAGTGTTTTTGTGTGTCAGGGAGTGTCACAGTGTGTCACAGTCGGTCAGAGAGTGCCACATTGTGTTTCAGAAAGTGACCGAGAGAGTCACAGAGTGTCACAGTGCATCTCAAAGAGTGTCAGAGAGAGGCACAGAGTGTCACAGCGTGTCTCAGAGTGTCAGAGAGAGAGAGAGAGACAGAGAGTATCACAGTGTGTCTCAGAGTGTCACAGTGTCACAGAGAATTTCACCATGTGTCAGAGTGTGTCAGAGCCAGTCAGAGAGTGTTACAGTGTGTCAGGAGTGTCACAGTCTGTCCCTGTCTGTCAGAGAGTGCCACATTGTATTTTGGAGAGTGTCAGAGAGAGAGTCACAGTGTATCACAGTGTGTCTCAGAGTGTCAGAGAGAGACAGAGAGTGTCACAGTGTGTCCCAGTGCATCTCAGAGAGTGTCACAGTGTGTCCCAGAGAGTCAGAGAGAGTCAGAGAGTGTCACATTGTGTTTCAGAGAGTGTCACAATGTCTCAGAGAATGTCATAGTGTGTCCGGGAGTGTCACAGTCAGTCAGTGTCACAATGTGTCAGAGAGTGTCGAAGTGTGTCTCAGGGAATCAGAGAGAGATGGAACGTGTCACAGTGTCACAGAGAGCATCACAGTATCTCAGAATATGTCACCATGTGTCAGAGAGTGTCACAGTGTGTCTCAGAGAGTGTCAGGGAGAGTCAGAGCATGTCACCGTGTGTCTAAGAGAGTGTCAGAGAGTGTCACAGTGTATTACAGTCTGTCAGAGAGTTTCACAGTGTGTTTCAGAGAGAGTTAGAGAGTGTGACAGTGTGTCTAAGAGAGTGTCAGAGAGTGTCACAGTGTGTCTAAGAGAGTGTCATAGTGTGTCACAGTGTGTCACAGAGAGTCTCACACTGTGTATCAGAGAGCGTCATTGTGTGTCATTGTGTGTCACAGTCTGTCAGAGAGTGCCACAGTGTGTCATAGTCTGTTAGAGAGAATTATACGGTGACTCAGAGATAGTCAGAGAGTGTCACAGTGTGTCTTAAAGAGTGTCACAGTGAATTTCACCATGTGTCAGAGTGTGTCACAGTCAGTCAGAGAGTGTTATAGTGTGTCAGGGAGTGCCACAGTCTGTCACAGTCTGTCAGAGAATGTCATATTGTGTTTCGGGGAGTGTCAGAGAGAGTCAGAGAGTGTCACAGTGTGTATCAGAGAGTGTCAGATAGAATCAGAGAGTGTCATAGTGTGTCTATGAGAGTGTCACAGTGTGTCACAGTCTGGCAGAGAGTGTCACAATTTGTCTCAGAGAGTGTCGCAGTGTGTTTGAGAGAGTGTCAGAGAGTGTCATAGTGTATCTCAGAGAGTCGGAGAGTGTCACTGTGCGTTTGAGAGAGTGTCAGAGAGTGTCACATTGTGTCTCAGAGAGAGTCAGAGAGTGTCATAGTGTGTATGAGAGAGTGTCAGAGGGTGTCACAGTGTGCCTCAGCGTGTGTCAGAGAGGGTCACAGTGTGTCTCAGAAATTCAGGTAGAGTCAGAATGTGTCACAATCTGTCAGCGAGTGCCACAGTGTGTTTCAGAGAGAGTCAGAGAGTGTCCCAGTGTGTCTCAGAGAGTGCCAGATAGGATCAAAGAGTGTCACAGTGCAGCTCAAAGTATCAGACAGAGTCAGAGAGTGTCACAGTGTGTCTCAGAGAGGATGACAGTGTGTCTCGGAGAGTCAGAGAGAGTCAGAACATGTCACAGCTTGACTCAGAGAGTGTCAGAGAGTGTCACAGTGTGTCTCAGCGTGTGTCAGAGTGAGTCAGCGAGTGTCACAGTATGTCATACTGTACCTCAGAGAGAGCCAGAGAGAGTCAGACTGTATCACAGAGTGTCTCAGAGAGTGTCAGAGATTGTCACAGTGTGTAACAGAGAGAGTTAGAGAATGTCAGTGAGTCTCACAGTCTGTCTCAGAGAGTGTCAGAACGGGTCAGAGAGTGTCAGTGTGTCTCAGAGAGAGTCAGAGAGAGACGGAAAGTGTCACAGTGTCTCTCAGAGAGTGTCACAGTTTGTCACAGTCTGTCAGAGAATGTCACAGTGTGTCTCTGTGAGTGTCACAGTGTGTCTCAGAGAGTCAGAAAGTGACACAGTCTGTCTTTGAGGGTGTCACAGTCTGTCACAGTCTGTCAGAGAGTGTCACTGTGTGTCTCAGAGAGTCTCAGAGAGTGTCACAGTGTGTTTCAGAGAGTGTCACAGTGTGTTTCAGAGAGAGTCAGAGAGTGTCACAATGCGTCTCAAATAGTCACAGAGTCAGAGACTGTCCCAGTGTCTCAGCGACTGTCAGAGAGTGTCACAGTGTGTCACAGTCCCTCAGAGAGTGTCAGAATGTGTCACAGAGAGTGACGCAGTGTGTTTGAGAGAATGTCAGAGAGTGTCATACAGTATCTCAGAGAGTCAGAGAGTATCACAGTGTGTTTGAGAGAGTGTCATAGTGTGTCGCAGAGCGTGTCACGGTGTGTCTGAGAGTGTCAGAGAGAGCCAGAGAGTGTCACAGTGTGTCTAAGAGTTTTGGAGAGTCAGAGAGTGTCAGATTGTGCCTCAGTGAGTGTCACAGTGTGTCTCAGAGAGTCAGAGAGAGAGAGACAGAAAGGGTCACAATCTGTCTTGAGAGTGTCTCAGTGTGACACAGTCTGTCAGAGAGTGTCACAGTGTGTCTGAGAGTTTCAGAGAGAGTCAGAGAGTGTCAGATTGTGCCTCAGTGAGTGTCACATTGTGTCTCAGAGAGTCAGAGAGAGAGAGACAGAAAGGGTCACAATCTGTCTTGAGAGTGTCTCAGTGTGACACAGTCTGTCAGAGAGTGTCACAGTGTGTCTGAGAGTTTCAGAGAGAGTCAGAGAGTGTCAGATTGTGCCTCAGTGAGTGTCACATTGTGTCTCAGAGAGTCAGAGAGAGAGAGACAGAAAGGGTCACAATCTGTCTTGAGAGTGTCTCAGTGTGACACAGTCTGTCAGAGAGTGTCACAGTGTGTCTGAGAGTTTCAGAGAGAGTCAGAGAGTGTCAGATTGTGCCTCAGTGAGTGTCACATTGTGTCTCAGAGAGAGAGAGACAGAAAGGGTCACAATCTGTCTTGAGAGTGTCTCAGTGTGACACAGTCTGTCAGAGAGTGTCACAGTGCATCTAAGAGAGTGTCACAGTGCATCTAAGAGAGGATGACAGTGTGTTTCAGATAGTCAGAGAGAGTCAGAAAGTGTCACAGTTTGCCTCAGAGAGTGTCAAATAGGATCAGAGAGTGTCACAGTGTGTTTGAGAAAGTGCCAGAGTGTCACAGTGTGAGTCAGCGTGTGTCAGAGAGTGTCACAGAGAGTTTCAGAGAGAGTCAGATGGTGTCACAGTGTGTCTCAGAGATTCAGGGAGAGTCAGAAAGTGTCACAGTCTGTCAGCGAGTGTCACATTGTGTTTCAGAGAGAGTCAGAGAGTGTCACAGTGTGTCTCAGAGAGTGTAAGATAGGATCAGAGAGTGTCAAATTGTGTCTCAAAGTGTTAGAGAAAGTCAGAGAGTGTCACGGTGTGTCTGAGAGTGTCACAGTGAGTCAGAGAGTGTCTCAGTGTGTCTGAGAGTTTCGGAGAGAGTCAGAGAGTGTCAGATTGTGTCTCAGTGAGTGTCACAGTGTGTCTCACAGAGTCAGAGAGAGAGAGAGACAGAAAGGGTCACAATCTGTCTTGAGAGTGTCTCAGTGTGACACGGTCTGTCAGAGTGTGTCACAGTGTGTCTCAGAGAGTGTCACAGTGCATCTAAGAGAGGATGAGAGTGTGTTTCAGAGAGTCAGAGAGAGTCAGAAAGTGTCACAGTTTGTCTCAGAGAGTGTCACATTGTGACAGTCTGTCAGAGAATGTTACATTGTATTTCAGAGTGTGTCAGAACGTGTCACAGTGTGTCATACTGTGTCTCAGAGAGTGCCAGAGAGTGTCAGCATTTGGCTCAGAGAGAGTCACAGTCTATGAGAGAGTGTCACAGTGTGTCTCAGAGAGTGTCACAGTGTCGCAGAAAATGTCACCGTGTGTCAGAGAGTGTCACAGTAGGTCAGTGTGTGTCATCGTGTGTCTCATAAATTGTCACAGTCTGTCACAGTCTGTCAGAGAGTGTCACAGTGTTTCTCAGAGAGAGTCAGAAAGTGACACAGTGTGTCTCAGAGAGTGTGAGAGAGAGTCAAAAATTGTCACAGAGAGAGACAAAGAGGGTCTCAGTGTCTCTCAGAGAGTGTCACAGTGTGTCTTAGAGAGTGTCACAGTGTCACAGAGAATTTCACCATGTGTCAGAGAGTGTTTTTGTGTGTCAGGGAGTGTCACAGTGTGTCACAGTCGGTCAGAGAGTGCCACATTGTGTTTCAGAAAGTGACCGAGAGAGTCACAGAGTGTCACAGTGCATCTCAAAGAGTGTCAGAGAGAGGCACAGAGTGTCACAGCGTGTCTCAGAGTGTCAGAGAGAGAGACAGAGAGTATCACAGTGTGTCTCAGAGTGTCACAGTGTCACAGAGAATTTCACCATGTGTCAGAGTGTGTCAGAGCCAGTCAGAGAGTGTTACAGTGTGTCAGGGAGTGTCACAGTCTGTCCCTGTCTGTCAGAGAGTGCCACATTGTATTTTGGAGAGTGTCAGAGAGAGAGTCACAGTGTATCACAGTGTGTCTCAGAGTGTCAGAGAGAGACAGAGAGTGTCACAGTGTGTCACGGTGCATCTCAGAGAGTGTCACAGTGTGTCCCAGAGAGTCAGAGAGAGTCAGAGAGTGTCACATTGTGTTTCAGAGAGTGTCACAATGTCTCAGAGAATGTCATAGTGTGTCCGGGAGTGTCACAGTCAGTCAGTGTCACAATGTGTCAGAGAGTGTCGAAGTGTGTCTCAGGGAATCAGAGAGAGATGGAACGTGTCACAGTGTCACAGAGAGCATCACAGTATCTCAGAATATGTCACCATGTGTCAGAGAGTGTCACAGTGTGTCTCAGAGAGTGTCAGGGAGAGTCAGAGCGTGTCACCGTGTGTCTAAGAGAGTGTCAGAGAGTGTCACAGTGTATTACAGTCTGTCAGAGAGTTTCACAGTGTGTTTCAGAGAGAGTTAGAGAGTGTGACAGTGTGTCTAAGAGAGTGTCAGAGAGTGTCACAGTGTGTCTAAGAGAGTGTCATAGTGTGTCACAGTGTGTCACAGAGAGTCTCACACTGTGTATCAGAGAGCGTCATTGTGTGTCATTGTGTGTCACAGTCTGTCAGAGAGTGCCACAGTGTGTCATAGTCTGTTAGAGAGAATTATAGGGTGACTCAGAGATAGTCAGAGAGTGTCACAGTGTGTCTTAAAGAGTGTCACAGCGAATTTCACCATGTGTCAGAGTGTGTCACAGTCAGTCAGAGAGTGTTATAGTGTGTCAGGGAGTGCCACAGTCTGTCACAGTCTGTCAGAGAATGTCATATTGTGTTTCGGGGAGTGTCAGAGAGAGTCAGAGAGTGTCACAGTGTGTATCAGAGAGTGTCAGATAGAATCAGAGAGTGTCATAGTGTGTCTATGAGAGTGTCACAGTGTGTCACAGTCTGGCAGAGAGTGTCACAATTTGTCTCAGAGATTGTCGCAGTGTGTTTGAGAGAGTGTCAGAGAGTGTCATAGTGTATCTCAGAGAGTCGGAGAGTGTCACAGTGCGTTTGAGAGAGTGTCAGAGAGTGTCACATTGTGTCTCAGAGAGAGTCAGAGAGTGTCATAGTGTGTATGAGAGAGTGTCAGAGGGTGTCACAGTGTGCCTCAGCGTGTGTCAGAGAGGGTCACAGTGTGTCTCAGAAATTCAGGTAGAGTCAGAATGTGTCACAATCTGTCAGCGAGTGCCACAGTGTGTTTCAGAGAGAGTCAGAGAGTGTCCCAGTGTGTCTCAGAGAGTGCCAGATAGGATCAAAGAGTGTCACAGTGCAGCTCAAAGTATCAGACAGAGTCAGAGAGTGTCACAGTGTGTCTCAGAGAGGATGACAGTGTGTCTCGGAGAGTCAGAGAGAGTCAGAACATGTCACAGCTTGACTCAGAGAGTGTCAGAGAGTGTCACAGTGTGTCTCAGCGTGTGTCAGAGTGAGTCAGCGAGTGTCACAGTATGTCGTACTGTACCTCAGAGAGAGCCAGAGAGAGTCAGACTGTATCACAGAGTGTCTCAGAGAGTGTCAGAGATTGTCACAGTGTGTAACAGAGAGAGTTAGAGAATGTCAGTGAGTCTCACAGTCTGTCTCAGAGAGTGTCAGAACGGGTCAGAGAGTGTCAGTGTGTCTCAGAGAGAGTCAGAGAGAGACGGAAAGTGTCACAGTGTCTCTCAGAGAGTGTCACAGTTTGTCACAGTCTGTCAGAGAATGTCACAGTGTGTCTCTGTGAGTGTCACAGTGTGTCTCAGAGAGTCAGAAAGTGACACAGTCTGTCTTTGAGGGTGTCACAGTCTGTCACAGTCTGTCAGAGAGTGTCACTGTGTGTCTCAGAGAGTCTCAGAGAGTGTCACAGTGTGTTTCAGAGAGTGTCACAGTGTGTTTCAGAGAGAGTCAGAGAGTGTCACAATGCGTCTCAAATAGTCACAGAGTCAGAGACTGTCCCAGTGTCTCAGCGACTGTCAGAGAGTGTCACAGTGTGTCACAGTCCCTCAGAGAGTGTCAGAATGTGTCACAGAGAGTGACGCAGTGTGTTTGAGAGAATGTCAGAGAGTGTCATACTGTATCTCAGAGAGTCAGAGAGTATCACAGTGCGTTTGAGAGAGTGTCATAGTGTGTCGCAGAGCGTGTCACGGTGTGTCTGAGAGTGTCAGAGAGAGCCAGAGAGTGTCACAGTGTGTCTAAGAGTTTTGGAGAGTCAGAGAGTGTCAGATTGTGCCTCAGTGAGTGTCACAGTGTGTCTCAGAGAGTCAGAGAGAGAGAGACAGAAAGGGTCACAATCTGTCTTGAGAGTGTCTCAGTGTGACACAGTCTGTCAGAGAGTGTCACAGTGTGTCTAAGAGTTTTGGAGAGTCAGAGAGTGTCAGATTGTGCCTCAGTGAGTGTCACAGTGTGTCTCAGAGAGTCAGAGAGAGAGAGACAGAAAGGGTCACAATCTGTCTTGAGAGTGTCTCAGTGTGACACAGTCTGTCAGAGAGTGTCACAGTGTGTCTGAGAGTTTCAGAGAGAGTCAGAGAGTGTCAGATTGTGCCTCAGTGAGTGTCACATTGTGTCTCAGAGAGTCAGAGAGAGAGAGACAGAAAGGGTCACAATCTGTCTTGAGAGTGTCTCAGTGTGACACAGTCTGTCAGAGAGTGTCACAGTGCATCTAAGAGAGTGTCACAGTTCATCTAAGAGAGGATGACAGTGTGTTTCAGATAGTCAGAGAGAGTCAGAAAGTGTCACAGTTTGCCTCAGAGAGTGTCAAATAGGATCAGAGAGTGTCACAGTGTGTTTGAGAAAGTGCCAGAGTGTCACAGTGTGAGTCAGCGTGTGTCAGAGAGTGTCACAGAGAGTTTCAGAGAGAGTCAGATGGTGTCACAGTGTGTCTCAGAGATTCAGGGAGAGTCAGAAAGTGTCACAGTCTGTCAGCGAGTGTCACATTGTGTTTCAGAGAGAGTCAGAGAGTGTCACAGTGTGTCTCAGAGAGTGTAAGATAGGATCAGAGAGTGTCAAATTGTGTCTCAAAGTGTTAGAGAAAGTCAGAGAGTGTCACGGTGTGTCTGAGAGTGTCACAGTGAGTCAGAGAGTGTCTCAGTGTGTCTGAGAGTTTCGGAGAGAGTCAGAGAGTGTCAGATTGTGTCTCAGTGAGTGTCACAGTGTGTCTCACAGAGTCAGAGAGAGAGAGACAGAAAGGGTCACAATCTGTCTTGAGAGTGTCTCAGTGTGACACGGTCTGTCAGAGTGTGTCACAGTGTGTCTCAGAGAGTGTCACAGTGCATCTAAGAGAGGATGAGAGTGTGTTTCAGAGAGTCAGAGAGAGTCAGAAAGTGTCACAGTTTGTCTCAGAGAGTGTCACATTGTGACAGTCTGACAGAGAATGTTACATTGTATTTCAGAGTGTGTCAGAACGTGTCACAGTGTGTCATACTGTGTCTCAGAGAGTGCCAGAGAGTGTCAGCATTTGGCTCAGAGAGAGTCACAGTCTATGAGAGAGTGTCACAGTGTGTCTCAGAGAGTGTCACAGTGTCGCAGAAAATGTCACCGTGTGTCAGAGAGTGTCACAGTAGGTCAGTGAGTGTCATCGTGTGTCTCATAAATTGTCACAGTCTGTCACAGTCTGTCAGAGAGTGTCACAGTGTTTCTCAGAGAGAGTCAGAAAGTGACACAGTGTGTCTCAGAGAGTGTGAGAGAGAGTCAAAAATTGTCACAGAGAGAGACAAAGAGGGTCTCAGTGTCTCTCAGAGAGTGTCACAGTGTGTCTTAGAGAGTGTCACAGTGTCACAGAGAATTTCACCATGTGTCAGAGAGTGTTTTTGTGTGTCAGGGAGTGTCACAGTGTGTCACAGTCGGTCAGAGAGTGCCACATTGTGTTTCAGAAAGTGACCGAGAGAGTCACAGAGTGTCACAGTGCATCTCAAAGAGTGTCAGAGAGAGGCACAGAGTGTCACAGCGTGTCTCAGAGTGTCAGAGAGAGAGACAGAGAGTATCACAGTGTGTCTCAGAGTGTCACAGTGTCACAGAGAATTTCACCATGTGTCAGAGTGTGTCAGAGCCAGTCAGAGAGTGTTACAGTGTGTCAGGGAGTGTCACAGTCTGTCCCTGTCTGTCAGAGAGTGCCACATTGTATTTTGGAGAGTGTCAGAGAGAGAGTCACAGTGTATCACAGTGTGTCTCAGAGTGTCAGAGAGAGACAGAGAGTGTCACAGTGTGTCACGGTGCATCTCAGAGAGTGTCACAGTGTGTCCCAGAGAGTCAGAGAGAGTCAGAGAGTGTCACATTGTGTTTCAGAGAGTGTCACAATGTCTCAGAGAATGTCATAGTGTGTCCGGGAGTGTCACAGTCAGTCAGTGTCACAATGTGTCAGAGAGTGTCGAAGTGTGTCTCAGGGAATCAGAGAGAGATGGAACGTGTCACAGTGTCACAGAGAGCATCACAGTATCTCAGAATATGTCACCATGTGTCAGAGAGTGTCACAGTGTGTCTCAGAGAGTGTCAGGGAGAGTCAGAGCGTGTCACCGTGTGTCTAAGAGAGTGTCAGAGAGTGTCACAGTGTATTACAGTCTGTCAGAGAGTTTCACAGTGTGTTTCAGAGAGAGTTAGAGAGTGTGACAGTGTGTCTAAGAGAGTGTCAGAGAGTGTCACAGTGTGTCTAAGAGAGTGTCATAGTGTGTCACAGTGTGTCACAGAGAGTCTCACACTGTGTATCAGAGAGCGTCATTGTGTGTCATTGTGTGTCACAGTCTGTCAGAGAGTGCCACAGTGTGTCATAGTCTGTTAGAGAGAATTATAGGGTGACTCAGAGATAGTCAGAGAGTGTCACAGTGTGTCTTAAAGAGTGTCACAGCGAATTTCACCATGTGTCAGAGTGTGTCACAGTCAGTCAGAGAGTGTTATAGTGTGTCAGGGAGTGCCACAGTCTGTCACAGTCTGTCAGAGAATGTCATATTGTGTTTCGGGGAGTGTCAGAGAGAGTCAGAGAGTGTCACAGTGTGTATCAGAGAGTGTCAGATAGAATCAGAGAGTGTCATAGTGTGTCTATGAGAGTGTCACAGTGTGTCACAGTCTGGCAGAGAGTGTCACAATTTGTCTCAGAGAGTGTCGCAGTGTGTTTGAGAGAGTGTCAGAGAGTGTCATAGTGTATCTCAGAGAGTCGGAGAGTGTCACAGTGCGTTTGAGAGAGTGTCAGAGAGTGTCACATTGTGTCTCAGAGAGAGTCAGAGAGTGTCATAGTGTGTATGAGAGAGTGTCAGAGGGTGTCACAGTGTGCCTCAGCGTGTGTCAGAGAGGGTCACAGTGTGTCTCAGAAATTCAGGTAGAGTCAGAATGTGTCACAATCTGTCAGCGAGTGCCACAGTGTGTTTCAGAGAGAGTCAGAGAGTGTCCCAGTGTGTCTCAGAGAGTGCCAGATAGGATCAAAGAGTGTCACAGTGCAGCTCAAAGTATCAGACAGAGTCAGAGAGTGTCACAGTGTGTCTCAGAGAGGATGACAGTGTGTCTCGGAGAGTCAGAGAGAGTCAGAACATGTCACAGCTTGACTCAGAGAGTGTCAGAGAGTGTCACAGTGTGTCTCAGCGTGTGTCAGCGTGAGTCAGCGAGTGTCACAGTATGTCGTACTGTACCTCAGAGAGAGCCAGAGAGAGTCAGACTGTATCACAGAGTGTCTCAGAGAGTGTCAGAGATTGTCACAGTGTGTAACAGAGAGAGTTAGAGAATGTCAGTGAGTCTCACAGTCTGTCTCAGAGAGTGTCAGAACGGGTCAGAGAGTGTCAGTGTGTCTCAGAGAGAGTCAGAGAGAGACGGAAAGTGTCACAGTGTCTCTCAGAGAGTGTCACAGTTTGTCACAGTCTGTCAGAGAATGTCACAGTGTGTCTCTGTGAGTGTCACAGTGTGTCTCAGAGAGTCAGAAAGTGACACAGTCTGTCTTTGAGGGTGTCACAGTCTGTCACAGTCTGTCAGAGAGTGTCACTGTGTGTCTCAGAGAGTCTCAGAGAGTGTCACAGTGTGTTTCAGAGAGTGTCACAGTGTGTTTCAGAGAGAGTCAGAGAGTGTCACAATGCGTCTCAAATAGTCACAGAGTCAGAGACTGTCCCAGTGTCTCAGCGACTGTCAGAGAGTGTCACAGTGTGTCACAGTCCCTCAGAGAGTGTCAGAATGTGTCACAGAGAGTGACGCAGTGTGTTTGAGAGAATGTCAGAGAGTGTCATACTGTATCTCAGAGAGTCAGAGAGTATCACAGTGCGTTTGAGAGAGTGTCATAGTGTGTCGCAGAGCGTGTCACGGTGTGTCTGAGAGTGTCAGAGAGAGCCAGAGAGTGTCACAGTGTGTCTAAGAGTTTTGGAGAGTCAGAGAGTGTCAGATTGTGCCTCAGTGAGTGTCACAGTGTGTCTCAGAGAGTCAGAGAGAGAGAGACAGAAAGGGTCACAATCTGTCTTGAGAGTGTCTCAGTGTGACACAGTCTGTCAGAGAGTGTCACAGTGTGTCTAAGAGTTTTGGAGAGTCAGAGAGTGTCAGATTGTGCCTCAGTGAGTGTCACAGTGTGTCTCAGAGAGTCAGAGAGAGAGAGACAGAAAGGGTCACAATCTGTCTTGAGAGTGTCTCAGTGTGACACAGTCTGTCAGAGAGTGTCACAGTGTGTCTGAGAGTTTCAGAGAGAGTCAGAGAGTGTCAGATTGTGCCTCAGTGAGTGTCACATTGTGTCTCAGAGAGTCAGAGAGAGAGAGACAGAAAGGGTCACAATCTGTCTTGAGAGTGTCTCAGTGTGACACAGTCTGTCAGAGAGTGTCACAGTGCATCTAAGAGAGTGTCACAGTGCATCTAAGAGAGGATGACAGTGTGTTTCAGATAGTCAGAGAGAGTCAGAAAGTGTCACAGTTTGCCTCAGAGAGTGTCAAATAGGATCAGAGAGTGTCACAGTGTGTTTGAGAAAGTGCCAGAGTGTCACAGTGTGAGTCAGCGTGTGTCAGAGAGTGTCACAGAGAGTTTCAGAGAGAGTCAGATGGTGTCACAGTGTGTCTCAGAGATTCAGGGAGAGTCAGAAAGTGTCACAGTCTGTCAGCGAGTGTCACATTGTGTTTCAGAGAGAGTCAGAGAGTGTCACAGTGTGTCTCAGAGAGTGTAAGATAGGATCAGAGAGTGTCAAATTGTGTCTCAAAGTGTTAGAGAAAGTCAGAGAGTGTCACGGTGTGTCTGAGAGTGTCACAGTGAGTCAGAGAGTGTCTCAGTGTGTCTGAGAGTTTCGGAGAGAGTCAGAGAGTGTCAGATTGTGTCTCAGTGAGTGTCACAGTGTGTCTCACAGAGTCAGAGAGAGAGAGACAGAAAGGGTCACAATCTGTCTTGAGAGTGTCTCAGTGTGACACGGTCTGTCAGAGTGTGTCACAGTGTGTCTCAGAGAGTGTCACAGTGCATCTAAGAGAGGATGAGAGTGTGTTTCAGAGAGTCAGAGAGAGTCAGAAAGTGTCACAGTTTGTCTCAGAGAGTGTCACATTGTGACAGTCTGTCAGAGAATGTTACATTGTATTTCAGAGTGTGTCAGAACGTGTCACAGTGTGTCATACTGTGTCTCAGAGAGTGCCAGAGAGTGTCAGCATTTGGCTCAGAGAGAGTCACAGTCTATGAGAGAGTGTCACAGTGTGTCTCAGAGAGTGTCACAGTGTCGCAGAAAATGTCACCGTGTGTCAGAGAGTGTCACAGTAGGTCAGTGAGTGTCATCGTGTGTCTCATAAATTGTCACAGTCTGTCACAGTCTGTCAGAGAGTGTCACAGTGTTTCTCAGAGAGAGTCAGAAAGTGACACAGTGTGTCTCAGAGAGTGTGAGAGAGAGTCAAAAATTGTCACAGAGAGAGACAAAGAGGGTCTCAGTGTCTCTCAGAGAGTGTCACAGTGTGTCTTAGAGAGTGTCACAGTGTCACAGAGAATTTCACCATGTGTCAGAGAGTGTTTTTGTGTGTCAGGGAGTGTCACAGTGTGTCACAGTCGGTCAGAGAGTGCCACATTGTGTTTCAGAAAGTGACCGAGAGAGTCACAGAGTGTCACAGTGCATCTCAAAGAGTGTCAGAGAGAGGCACAGAGTGTCACAGCGTGTCTCAGAGTGTCAGAGAGAGAGACAGAGAGTATCACAGTGTGTCTCAGAGTGTCACAGTGTCACAGAGAATTTCACCATGTGTCAGAGTGTGTCAGAGCCAGTCAGAGAGTGTTACAGTGTGTCAGGGAGTGTCACAGTCTGTCCCTGTCTGTCAGAGAGTGCCACATTGTATTTTGGAGAGTGTCAGAGAGAGAGTC
Source organism: Chiloscyllium punctatum (assembly GCF_047496795.1). Lineage (NCBI taxonomy): Eukaryota > Metazoa > Chordata > Chondrichthyes > Orectolobiformes > Hemiscylliidae > Chiloscyllium > Chiloscyllium punctatum. Next base: position 4,385,386 of record NC_092772.1, read on the forward strand.
ACAGTGTATCACAGTGTGTCTCAGAGTGTCAGAGAGAGACAGAGAGTGTCACAGTGTGTCACGGTGCATCTCAGAGAGTGTCACAGTGTGTCCCAGAGAGTCAGAGAGAGTCAGAGAGTGTCACATTGTGTTTCAGAGAGTGTCACAATGTCTCAGAGAATGTCATAGTGTGTCCGGGAGTGTCACAGTCAGTCAGTGTCACAATGTGTCAGAGAGTGTCGAAGTGTGTCTCAGGGAATCAGAGAGAGATGGAACGTGTCACAGTGTCACAGAGAGCATCACAGTATCTCAGAATATGTCACCATGTGTCAGAGAGTGTCACAGTGTGTCTCAGAGAGTGTCAGGGAGAGTCAGAGCGTGTCACCGTGTGTCTAAGAGAGTGTCAGAGAGTGTCACAGTGTATTACAGTCTGTCAGAGAGTTTCACAGTGTGTTTCAGAGAGAGTTAGAGAGTGTGACAGTGTGTCTAAGAGAGTGTCAGAGAGTGTCACAGTGTGTCTAAGAGAGTGTCATAGTGTGTCACAGGGTGTCACAGAGAGTCTCACACTGTGTATCAGAGAGCGTCATTGTGTGTCATTGTGTGTCACAGTCTGTCAGAGAGTGCCACAGTGTGTCATAGTCTGTTAGAGAGAATTATAGGGTGACTCAGAGATAGTCAGAGAGTGTCACAGTGTGTCTTAAAGAGTGTCACAGCGAATTTCACCATGTGTCAGAGTGTGTCACAGTCAGTCAGAGAGTGTTATAGTGTGTCAGGGAGTGCCACAGTCTGTCACAGTCTGTCAGAGAATGTCATATTGTGTTTCGGGGAGTGTCAGAGAGAGTCAGAGAGTGTCACAGTGTGTATCAGAGAGTGTCAGATAGAATCAGAGAGTGTCATAGTGTGTCTATGAGAGTGTCACAGTGTGTCACAGTCTGGCAGAGAGTGTCACAATTTGTCTCAGAGAGTGTCGCAGTGTGTTTGAGAGAGTGTCAGAGAGTGTCATAGTGTATCTCAGAGAGTCGGAGAGTGTCACAGTGCGTTTGAGAGAGTGTCAGAGAGTGTCACATTGTGTCTCAGAGAGAGTCAGAGAGTGTCATAGTGTGTATGAGAGAGTGTCAGAGGGTGTCACAGTGTGCCTCAGCGTGTGTCAGAGAGGGTCACAGTGTGTCTCAGAAATTCAGGTAGAGTCAGAATGTGTCACAATCTGTCAGCGAGTGCCACAGTGTGTTTCAGAGAGAGTCAGAGAGTGTCCCAGTGTGTCTCAGAGAGTGCCAGATAGGATCAAAGAGTGTCACAGTGCAGCTCAAAGTATCAGACAGAGTCAGAGAGTGTCACAGTGTGTCTCAGAGAGGATGACAGTGTGTCTCGGAGAGTCAGAGAGAGTCAGAACATGTCACAGCTTGACTCAGAGAGTGTCAGAGAGTGTCACAGTGTGTCTCAGCGTGTGTCAGAGTGAGTCAGCGAGTGTCACAGTATGTCGTACTGTACCTCAGAGAGAGCCAGAGAGAGTCAGACTGTATCACAGAGTGTCTCAGAGAGTGTCAGAGATTGTCACAGTGTGTAACAGAGAGAGTTAGAGAATGTCAGTGAGTCTCACAGTCTGTCTCAGAGAGTGTCAGAACGGGTCAGAGAGTGTCAGTGTGTCTCAGAGAGAGTCAGAGAGAGACGGAAAGTGTCACAGTGTCTCTCAGAGAGTGTCACAGTTTGTCACAGTCTGTCAGAGAATGTCACAGTGTGTCTCTGTGAGTGTCACAGTGTGTCTCAGAGAGTCAGAAAGTGACACAGTCTGTCTTTGAGGGTGTCACAGTCTGTCACAGTCTGTCAGAGAGTGTCACTGTGTGTCTCAGAGAGTCTCAGAGAGTGTCACAGTGTGTTTCAGAGAGTGTCACAGTGTGTTTCAGAGAGAGTCAGAGAGTGTCACAATGCGTCTCAAATAGTCACAGAGTCAGAGACTGTCCCAGTGTCTCAGCGACTGTCAGAGAGTGTCACAGTGTGTCACAGTCCCTCAGAGAGTGTCAGAATGTGTCACAGAGAGTGACGCAGTGTGTTTGAGAGAATGTCAGAGAGTGTCATACTGTATCTCAGAGAGTCAGAGAGTATCACAGTGCGTTTGAGAGAGTGTCATAGTGTGTCGCAGAGCGTGTCACGGTGTGTCTGAGAGTGTCAGAGAGAGCCAGAGAGTGTCACAGTGTGTCTAAGAGTTTTGGAGAGTCAGAGAGTGTCAGATTGTGCCTCAGTGAGTGTCACAGTGTGTCTCAGAGAGTCAGAGAGAGAGAGACAGAAAGGGTCACAATCTGTCTTGAGAGTGTCTCAGTGTGACACAGTCTGTCAGAGAGTGTCACAGTGTGTCTAAGAGTTTTGGAGAGTCAGAGAGTGTCAGATTGTGCCTCAGTGAGTGTCACAGTGTGTCTCAGAGAGTCGGAGAGAGAGAGACAGAAAGGGTCACAATCTGTCTTGAGAGTGTCTCAGTGTGACACAGTCTGTCAGAGAGTGTCACAGTGTGTCTGAGAGTTTCAGAGAGAGTCAGAGAGTGTCAGATTGTGCCTCAGTGAGTGTCACATTGTGTCTCAGAGAGTCAGAGAGAGAGAGAGACAGAAAGGGTCACAATCTGTCTTGAGAGTGTCTCAGTGTGACACAGTCTGTCAGAGAGTGTCACAGTGTGTCTGAGAGTTTCAGAGAGAGTCAGAGAGTGTCAGATTGTGCCTCAGTGAGTGTCACATTGTGTCTCAGAGAGTCAGAGAGAGAGAGACAGAAAGGGTCACAATCTGTCTTGAGAGTGTCTCAGTGTGACACAGTCTGTCAGAGAGTGTCACAGTGCATCTAAGAGAGTGTCACAGTGCATCTAAGAGAGGATGACAGTGTGTTTCAGATAGTCAGAGAGAGTCAGAAAGTGTCACAGTTTGCCTCAGAGAGTGTCAAATAGGATCAGAGAGTGTCACAGTGTGTTTGAGAAAGTGCCAGAGTGTCACAGTGTGAGTCAGCGTGTGTCAGAGAGTGTCACAGAGAGTTTCAGAGAGAGTCAGATGGTGTCACAGTGTGTCTCAGAGATTCAGGGAGAGTCAGAAAGTGTCACAGTCTGTCAGCGAGTGTCACATTGTGTTTCAGAGAGAGTCAGAGAGTGTCACAGTGTGTCTCAGAGAGTGTAAGATAGGATCAGAGAGTGTCAAATTGTGTCTCAAAGTGTTAGAGAAAGTCAGAGAGTGTCACGGTGTGTCTGAGAGTGTCACAGTGAGTCAGAGAGTGTCTCAGTGTGTCTGAGAGTTTCGGAGAGAGTCAGAGAGTGTCAGATTGTGTCTCAGTGAGTGTCACAGTGTGTCTCACAGAGTCAGAGAGAGAGAGACAGAAAGGGTCACAATCTGTCTTGAGAGTGTCTCAGTGTGACACGGTCTGTCAGAGTGTGTCACAGTGTGTCTCAGAGAGTGTCACAGTGCATCTAAGAGAGGATGAGAGTGTGTTTCAGAGAGTCAGAGAGAGTCAGAAAGTGTCACAGTTTGTCTCAGAGAGTGTCACATTGTGACAGTCTGTCAGAGAATGTTACATTGTATTTCAGAGTGTGTCAGAACGTGTCACAGTGTGTCATACTGTGTCTCAGAGAGTGCCAGAGAGTGTCAGCATTTGGCTCAGAGAGAGTCACAGTCTATGAGAGAGTGTCACAGTGTGTCTCAGAGAGTGTCACAGTGTCGCAGAAAATGTCACCGTGTGTCAGAGAGTGTCACAGTAGGTCAGTGAGTGTCATCGTGTGTCTCATAAATTGTCACAGTCTGTCACAGTCTGTCAGAGAGTGTCACAGTGTTTCTCAGAGAGAGTCAGAAAGTGACACAGTGTGTCTCAGAGAGTGTGAGAGAGAGTCAAAAATTGTCACAGAGAGAGACAAAGAGGGTCTCAGTGTCTCTCAGAGAGTGTCACAGTGTGTCTTAGAGAGTGTCACAGTGTCACAGAGAATTTCACCATGTGTCAGAGAGTGTTTTTGTGTGTCAGGGAGTGTCACAGTGTGTCACAGTCGGTCAGAGAGTGCCACATTGTGTTTCAGAAAGTGACCGAGAGAGTCACAGAGTGTCACAGTGCATCTCAAAGAGTGTCAGAGAGAGGCACAGAGTGTCACAGCGTGTCTCAGAGTGTCAGAGAGAGAGACAGAGAGTATCACAGTGTGTCTCAGAGTGTCACAGTGTCACAGAGAATTTCACCATGTGTCAGAGTGTGTCAGAGCCAGTCAGAGAGTGTTACAGTGTGTCAGGGAGTGTCACAGTCTGTCCCTGTCTGTCAGAGAGTGCCACATTGTATTTTGGAGAGTGTCAGAGAGAGAGTCACAGTGTATCACAGTGTGTCTCAGAGTGTCAGAGAGAGACAGAGAGTGTCACAGTGTGTCACGGTGCATCTCAGAGAGTGTCACAGTGTGTCCCAGAGAGTCAGAGAGAGTCAGAGAGTGTCACATTGTGTTTCAGAGAGTGTCACAATGTCTCAGAGAATGTCATAGTGTGTCCGGGAGTGTCACAGTCAGTCAGTGTCACAATGTGTCAGAGAGTGTCGAAGTGTGTCTCAGGGAATCAGAGAGAGATGGAACGTGTCACAGTGTCACAGAGAGCATCACAGTATCTCAGAATATGTCACCATGTGTCAGAGAGTGTCACAGTGTGTCTCAGAGAGTGTCAGGGAGAGTCAGAGCGTGTCACCGTGTGTCTAAGAGAGTGTCAGAGAGTGTCACAGTGTATTACAGTCTGTCAGAGAGTTTCACAGTGTGTTTCAGAGAGAGTTAGAGAGTGTGACAGTGTGTCTAAGAGAGTGTCAGAGAGTGTCACAGTGTGTCACAGAGAGTCTCACACTGTGTATCAGAGAGCGTCAGAGTGTGTCATTATGTGTCACAGTCTGTCAGAGAGTGCCACAGTGTGTCATAGTCTGTTAGAGAGAATTATAGGGTGACTCAGAGATAGTCAGAGAGTGTCACAGTGTGTCTTAAAGAGTGTCACAGCGAATTTCACCATGTGTCAGAGTGTGTCACAGTCAGTCAGAGAGTGTTATAGTGTGTCAGGGAGTGCCACAGTCTGTCACAGTCTGTCAGAGAATGTCATATTGTGTTTCGGGGAGTGTCAGAGAGAGTCAGAGAGTGTCACAGTGTGTATCAGAGAGTGTCAGATAGAATCAGAGAGTGTCATAGTGTGTCTATGAGAGTGTCTCAGTGTGTCACAGTCTGGCAGAGATGGTTACAGTATATTTGGGAGTGAGTCAGAGAGGGTCAGAGAGTGTCACAGTTTGTCACAATCTGTCAGAGAGGGTCACAGATGTCGTGCTGTGCCTCAGAGAGTGTCAGGGAGAGTCAGAGAGTGTCACAGTCGGTCTCAGAGAGGGTCAGAGTGTGTCACAGTGTGTCATAGTCTGTCAGAGAGTGTCACAGTCTGTGAGAGAGTGCCACAGTGTGTTTCAGAGAGTGTCTCAGTCTGCCTCAGAGAGTGTCAGGGAGAGTCAGTGAGTGCCACAGTGTGTTTCAGAGAGTGTCTCAGTCTGCCTCAGAGAGTGTCAGGGAGAGTCAGAGAGTGTCACAGTCGGTCTCAGAGAGGGTCAGAGAATGTCACAGTGTGTCACAGTCTGTCAGAGCGTGTCACAGTGTGCCGCAGAGAGTGTCAGAGAGAGTCACAGTGTGTTTAAGAGAGACTCACAGCGTGTCTCAGAGTCAGAGAGAGTCGGAACGTGTCACAGTCTGTCTCTGAGAGTGTCACAGTGTGTCACAGTCTGTCAGAGAAGGTTACAGTATATTTCAGAGTGAGTCAGAGAGGTTCAGAAGTGTTACAGTCTGTCAGAGAGTGTCACAGTGTGCCTCAGAGACTGCCAGAGAGAGTCAGAGAGTGTCACAGTATGTCATACTGTGCCTCACAGAGTGTCAGAGTGAGTCGACGAGTGTCAAAGTGCGTCTCAGAAAGAGTCAGAGAGTCAGAGCAGATCAGAGAGTGTCACAGTGTGTCTCAAAGAGTGTTACAGTGTGTCTAAGAGAGTGTCAGAGAGAGTCAGAGAGTGTCACAGTCTGTCACAGTCTGTCAGAGAGTGTCACAGTGTACCTCAGAGAGAGTCACAGTGTGTCTCAGAGAGAGAGACAGAGAGTGTCACAGTGTGTCTCAAATAGTGTTACAGTGTGTCTAAGAGAGTGTCAGAGAGAGTCAGAGAGTGTCACAGTCTGTCACAGTCTGTCAGAGAGTGTCACAGTGTGTCTCAGAGAGAGTCAGAGCGGGTCAGAGCGATTCAGAGAGTCTCACAGTATGTCTCAGGGAGTCAGAGAGAGACAGAAAGTGTCACAGTGTGTCTCAAGGAGTGTCACAGTGTCTCAGAAAATGTCACCCCAGTGTCAGAGAGTGTCACCGTCCGTGAGAGAGTGTTATTGTGTGTCACAGAAAGTGTCACAGTCTGTCAGAGTCTGTCAGAGAGCATTACCGTGTTTCTCAGAGAGTGTGAGTGCGCGTCACAGGGTATCACAGAGAGAGTCAGAGAGTGTCACAGTGTGTCTCAGAGAGAGTCAGAGAGTGTCACAGTGTGTCTCAGAGAGAGTCAGTGAGTGTCACAGTGTGTCTCAAAGAGTGTGAGAGCGGGTCAAAAATGTCACAGTGTGTCTCAGAGAGTGTCAGAGAGGGACAGAGAGTGTCACAGAGTTTTCCAGAGTATCAGAGAGAGTCACAGAGTGTCACAGTGTGTCTCAGAGAGTCAGAGAGTGTCACAGTGTGTCTACAAAAGTATAAGAGACAGTCATAGAGTGTCACAGTCTGTGAGAGAGTGTCACAGTGTGTCTCAGAGAGTTTCAGTGATGGTTAGAGTTTGTTTCAGAGAGGGTCACAGTCTGTGAGAGAGTGTCACAGTTTGTCTCAGAGAGTGTCAGAGTGAGTCAGAGAGTGTCGTAGTGTGTCATACTGTGCCTCATAGAGTGTCACAGAGAGTCAGACTGTATCACAGTGTATCTCAGGGAGTCAGAGTGTGTCACAGTCTGTCTCAGAGAGTGGCACCGGGGGTCATGCTCTGTCAGAGAAGGCTACAGTATATTTTAGAGTGAGTCAGAGGGAGTCAGAAAGTATCACAGTCTGTCTTTGAGAGTGACACAGTGTGTCACAGTCTGTCAGAGAGTGTCACAGTGTGTCACAGATAGGATCAGAGAGTGTCACAGTGCATCTCAAATTGTCAGAGAGAGTCAGAGAGTGTCCCAGTGTGTCTCAGCGAGTGTCAGAGTGTGTCGCAGTGTGTCACAGTCTGAGAGGGCGTGTCACAGTGTATTTGAGAGAGTGTCACAGTGTGTCTCAAAGTGTCAGAGAGTGTCACAGTGTGTCACAGCCTGTCAGAGAGTGTCACGGTGTGTCTCAGCGAGTGTCAGAGAGAGTCGAAGTGTATCACAGTGTGTCTCTGGGAATGTCAGATAGGATCAGAGAGTGTCACAGTGTGTCACAGAGAGTCAGAGAGAGTCAGAAAATGTCACAGTCTGTCTCAGAGAGTGTCACAGTGTGTCTCAAAGAGTATCACAGTGTGTCTCAGAGAGTCAGAGGAAGTCAGAAAGTGTCACAGTTTGCCTCAGAGAGAGTCAGAGAGTGTCACAGTGTGTCACAGAGAGTGTCTTTGAGAATCAGAGAGTGCACAGTCTGTCTTAGAGAGTGTCAGTGTGTCAGAGAGTGTCACAGTGTGCCTCAGAGAGTGTCACAGTGTGTCTCAGAGAGAGTCAGAGAGTATCACAGTGTGTCTCAGAGAGTCAGAAAGTATCACAGTCTGTCTTTGAGAGTGTCTAAGTGTGTCACAGTCTATCAGAGAGTATCACAGTGTTCCTTAGAGAGAGTCAGAGAGAGTCAGAGAATGTCACAATGTGTTTAAGAGAGTGTCAGAGAGGGTCACAGTGTGTCTAAGAGAGTGACACAGTGTGTCTCAGAGACTCAGAAAGAGTCCGAAAGTGTCACAGTATTTCTCAGAGAGTGTCACTGTGAGACACAATCTGTCAGAGAATCTTAAAGTGTATTGCAGAGTGTCTCAGAGAGAGTCAGAAAGTGTCACAGTGTGTCATACTGTGTCTCAGAGAGTGTCAGAGAGTGTCAGCATTTGGCTCAGAGAGAGTCACAGTCTGTGAGAGAATGTCACAGTGTGTCTCAGAGAGTGTCAGATAGGATCAGAGAGTGTTGCAGTGCGTCTCAGAAAGTGTTAGATAAGAACAGTACGTGTCAGTGTGTCTAAGAGAGTGTCACAGTGTGTTACAGGCTGTCAGAGAGTGTCACAGTGCACCTCAGAGAGTGTCCGATAGGATCAGAGATTTTCACAATGTGTGTCAGAGACACAGGGAGAGTCAGAGAGTGTCACAGTCTGTCTCTGAGAGTGTCACAGTGTGTCACAGTGTGTCAGAGAGTGTCACAGTTAGTTTCAGAGAGAGTCAGAGAGTGTCACAGTCTGTCACAGAATGTTACACTGTGTCTCAGAGAGTGTCAGGCAGTGCCACAGTGGGTCTCAGAGATTCAGAGAGTCAGAAATTGTCACAGTCTGTCCCAGAGAGTGTCACACTCTGTCACAGTGTGTCAGAGAGTGTCATAGTGTGTCTCAGAGAGTGTCACACTCTGTCACAGTGTGTCACCGTCTGTAAGAGCATGGCACAGTGTGCCTCAGAGAGTGTCACAGTGTGTCTAAGATAGTATCAGAGAGAGTCAGAGAGTGTCACAGTGTGCCTCAGAGAATGTCACAGTGTGTCTCAGAGAGTGTCACAGTGTCTCAGAAAATGACACCCAGAGTCAGAGAGTGTCACCATCCATCAGAGAGTGTCATTATGAGTCACAGAAAGTGTTACAGTCTGTCACAGTCTGTCAGAGAGTGTTAAAGTGTTTCTCAGAGAGTGTGGGAGAGTGCCACAGACTATCTCAGAGTGTCAGAGAGTTTCACAGTGTGTCTGAGAGAGTGTGAGAGAGAGAGTCATAAATGTCACAGTGTGTCTCAGAGCGTGTCAGAGTGGGACAGAGAGTGTCACAGAGTTTTCCAGAGTATCAGAGAGAGTCACAGAGTGTCACAGTGTGTCTCAGAGAGTCAGAAAGTGTCACAGTGTTTCTCAGAGAATGTCAAAACGTGTCACAGTATGTCTCAGAGAGTCAGAAAGTGTCACAGTCTGTCTCAGAGAGTGTCAGAGCGTGTCACAGTGAGTCACAGTCTGTCAGAGTGTGTCACAGTGTGTTTCAGAGAGAGTCAGAGCGTGTCGCAGTTTGACTAAGTAAATGTCAGAGAGAGTCGGAGTGTGTCACAGTCTCTCAGAGAGTGTCACAGTGTGTCTTAGAGAGTGTCAGAGTGAGTCAGAGAGTGTCTTAGTGTGTCATACTGTGCCTCATAGAGTGTCAGAGAGAGTCAGACTGTATCACAGTGTATCTCAGAGTGTGTCAAAGTCTGTCTCAGGGAGTGTCATAGTGGGTCACAGTCTGTCAGGGAAGGTTACAGTATATTTCAGAGTGAGTCAGAGGGAGTCAGAAAGTGTCACAGCCTGTTTTTGAGAGTGACACAGTGTGTCACAGTCTGTCAGAGAGTGTTACAGTGTGTCTCAGAGAGTGTCACAGTGTGTCTCAAATTGTCAGAGGGAGTCAGAGAGTGTCCCAGTGTGTCTCAGCGAGTGTCAGAGTGTGTCAGAGTGTGTCACAGTCTGTCAGAGTGTGTCACAGTGTGTTTCAGAGAGAGTCAGAGAGTGTCACAGTATGTCTCAGAGAGTGTCAGATAGGCTCAGAGAGTGTCCCAGTGCGTCTCAAAGTGTCAGAGAGAGTCAGAGAGAGTCACAGTGTGTCTCAGAGAGTGTCAGATAGAATCAGAGACTGTCACAGTGTGTCTCAGTGAGTGTCACAGCCTGTCTCAGAAAGTGTCATAATGTGTCTCAGAGAGTGTCACAGTGTGTCTCAGAGGGTCAGAGGGAGTCAGAGAGTGTCACAGTGTGTCTCAGAGAGTGTCAGATAGGATCAGAGACTGTCACAGTGTGTCTCAGAGAGTGTCATAGTCTGTCTCAGAGAGTGTCACAGTCTGTCTCAGAGAGTCAGAGAAGGTTACAGTACATTTCAGCGAGAGTCAGAGAGAGTCAGAACATGTCACAGTCTGTCTTTGAGAGTGCCTCAATGTGTCACAGTCTGTCAGAGAGTGTCACAGGGTGTTTCAGAGAGTGTCACAGTCTGTCTCAGAGAGAGTTAGAACGTGTCACAGCCTGTCTCAGAGAGTGTCACAGTGTTTAGATTACATTACAGATTAGATTACATTACAATGTGGAAACAGGCCCTTCGGCCCAACAAGCCCACACCGACCCGCCGAAGCGCAACCCACCCATACCCCTACATTTACCCCTTAGCTAACACTACGGGCAATTTAGCATGGCCAATTCACCTAACCTGCACATCTTTGGACTGTGGGAGGAAAGCAGAGCACCCGGAGGTAACCCACGCAGACACGGGGAGAATGTGCAAACTCCACACAGTCAGTCGCCTGAGGCGGGAATTGAACCCTGGTCTCAGGCGCTGTGAGGCAGCAGTGCTAACCACTGTGCCACCGTGCCGACCACAGTGAGTCACGGTCTGTCAGAGAAGGCTACAGTATATTTCAGAGTGAGTCAGAGAGAGTCAGAAAGTGTCACAGTCTGTCTTTGAGAGTGTCTCAGTGTGTCACAGTCTGTCAGAGAGAGTCACAGTGTGTCACAGAGAGTGTCAGAGAGAGTCAGAAAGTGTCACAGTCTGTCAGAGAGTGTCACAGTGTAACACAGAGAGTGTCAGAGAGTGTCACAGTGTGACACAGAGAGTGTCACAGTGTGTCACAGAAATTCTCACAGTCTGTCAGAGCGTGACACAGTGTGTCTCAGAGAGTGACACAGTGTGTCTCAGAGAGTGTCAGAGAGAGTCACAGTGTGTCACAGTCTGTCAGAGAGTGTCACAGTGTGACACAGAGAGTGTCAGAGAGTGTCACAGTATGTCACAGAAATTCTCACAGTCTGTCAGAGAGTGTCACAGTGTGTCTCAGAGAGTCAGACAGAATCAAAAAGTGTCACAGTCTGTCTCAGAGAGTGTCACAGTGTGTCTCAGAGAGTCAGACAGAATCAGAAAGTGTCTCAGTCGGTCTCAGAGAGTGTCACAGTGTGCCAGAGAGTGTGACAGAGTGTCAGGCAGTGCCACACTGTGTCTCAGAGATTCAAAGTGGAGTCAGAAAGTGTCACTGTGTGCCTCAGAGAGTAAGAGAGTGTCACAGTGTGTCTTAGAGAGTGTCAGATAGAATCAGAGAGTGTCACAGTGTGTCTATGAGGGTGTCAGAGAGTGTCACAGTCTGTCAGAGAGTGTCACAGTGTGTCTCAGTGAGTGTCACAGCGTGTCTCAGAGAGTCAGAGAGAGTCAGAAAGTGTCACAGTCTGTCTCAAAGAGTGTCACAGTGTGTCAGCGTGTTACGGTGTGTCTCAGAGAGTGTCACAGTCTGTCTCAGAGAGTGTCACAGTGTGTCTCAGAGAGTCAGAGAAGGTTACAGTACGTTTCAGCGAGAGTCAGAGAGAGTTAGAACATGTCACAGTCTGTCTTTGAGAGTGCCTCAGTGTGTCACAGTCTGTCAGAGAGTGTCACAGTGTGTCTCAAAGAGTGTCAGAGAGAGTCAGAAAATGTCACAGTCTGTCTTTGAGAGTGTCACAGTGTGTCACAGTCTGTCAGAGAGTGTCACAGTGTGTCTCAGAGAGTGTCAGATAGGATCAGAGAGTGTCGCAGTGCATCTCAGAGAGCGTTAGGTAGGAACAGTGCGTGTCACAGTGTGCCTAAGGAAGTGTCAGAGAGTGTCACAGTGTGTCACAGTCTGTCACAGAGTGTCACAGTGTGTCACAGTCTGTCACAGAGTGTCACAGTGTTTCTCAGAGAATGTCAAAACGTGTCACAGTGTGTCTCAGAGAGTGTCCAATAGGATCAGAGATTTTCACAGTGTGTGTCAGAGTCAGAGTCAGAAAATGTCACAGTCTGTGAGTCAGAGTCAGAAAATGTCACAGTCTGTCTCTGAGAGTGTCACAATGTGTCACAGTCTGTCAGAGAGTGTCACAGTGTGTGTAAGAGTCTCAGAGAGAGTCTGAGTGTGTCACAGTCTGTCTCAGAGAGTGTCACAGTGTGTCACAGTCTGTCAGAGAAGGCTACAGTCTATTTCAGAGTGAGTCAGATAGAGTCAGAAAGTGTCACAGTCTGTCTTTGAGAGTGTCACAGTGTGTCACAGTCTGTCAGAGAAGGCTACAGTCTATTTCAGAGTGAGTCAGATAGAGTCAGAAAGTGTCACAGTCTGTCTTTGAGAGTGTCACAGTGTGTCACAGACTGTCAGAGAAGGCTACAGTCTATTTCAGAGTGAGTCAGATAGAGTCAGAAAGTATCACAGTCTGTCTTTGAGAGTGTCTCAGTGTGTCACAGTCTGTCAGAGAGTGTCACAAAGAGTCACAGTGAGTCTAAGAGAGTTTCACTGTGTGTCCCAGAGTGTCAGAGAGAGTCAGAAAGTGTCATGGTTTTTCTCAGAGATTGTCACAGTGTGACACAATCTGTCAGAGAATCTTACAGTGTATTGCAGAGTGTCTCAGAGAGAGTCAGAAAGTGTCACAGTGTGTGATACTGTGTCTCAGAGAGTGTCAGCATTTGGCTCAGAGACAGTCACAGTCTGTGAGAGAGTGTTACAGTGTGTCTCAGAGAGTGTCAGAGAGTGTCACAGTGTGTCATACTGTGTCTCAGAGAGTGTCAGAGAGTGTCACAGTGTGTCATACTGTGTCTCAGAGAGTGTCAGAGTGTCAGCATTTGGCTCAGAGATGGTCACAGTCTGTGAGAGAGTGTCACAGTGTGTCTCAGAAATGTCAGAGTGAGTCAGAGAGTGTCACAGTATGTCAAACTGTGCCTCAGAGAGTGTCATAGAGAGTCAAACTGTATTCCATTATGTCTGCGAGAGCATCAGATAAAATCAGAGAGTGTCACAGTCCATCTCAGAGAGTGTCACAGTGTGTCACAGTCTGTCAGAGAGTGTCACAGTGCTTCTCAGAGAGTGTCAGAGAGTGTCACAGTGTGTCTCAGAGTGTGTTGGATAGGATCAGAGAGTGTCCCAGTGCATGTCAAATTGTCAGAGAGGATCCCGCTGTGTCGCAGAGTGTGTCAGAGTGTGTCACAGTCTCTCAGAGATTGTCACAGTGTATTTCAAAGAATGTCAGAGAGTGTCACAGTGTGTCTTATAGAGTGTCAGAGTGTGTCAGAGTGTGTCACAGTCTGTCAGAGTGTGTCACAGTGTGTTTCAGAGAGAGTCAGAGAGTGTCACAGTATGTCTCAGAGAGTGTCAGATAGGCTCAGAGAGTGTCCCAGTGCGTCTCAAAGTGTCAGAGAGAGTCAGAGAGAGTCACAGTGTGTCTCAGAGAGTGTCAGATAGAATCAGAGACTGTCACAGTGTGTCTCAGTGAGTGTCACAGCCTGTCTCAGAAAGTGTCATAATGTGTCTCAGAGAGTGTCACAGTGTGTCTCAGAGGGTCAGAGGGAGTCAGAGAGTGTCACAGTGTGTCTCAGAGAGAGTCAGAGAGTGTCACAGTGTGTCTCAGAGAGTGTCAGATAGGATCAGAGACTGTCACAGTGTGTCTCAGAGAGTGTCATAGTCTGTCTCAGAGAGTGTCACAGTCTGTCTCAGAGAGTCAGAGAAGGTTACAGTACATTTCAGCGAGAGTCAGAGAGAGTTAGAACATGTCACAGTCTGTCTTTGAGAGTGCCTCAGTGTGTCACAGTCTGTCAGAGAGTGTCACAGGGTGTTTCAGAGAGTGTCACAGTGTGTCACAGTCTGTCTCAGAGAGAGTTAGAACGTGTCACAGCCTGTCTCAGAGAGTGTCACAGTGTTTAGATTACATTACAGATTAGATTACATTACAATGTGGAAACAGGCCCTTCGGCCCAACAAGCCCACACCGACCCGCCGAAGCGCAACCCACCCATACCCCTACATTTACCCCTTAGCTAACACTACGGGCAATTTAGCATGGCCAATTCACCTAACCTGCACATCTTTGGACTGTGGGAGGAAAGCAGAGCACCCGGAGGTAACCCACGCAGACACGGGGAGAATGTGCAAACTCCACACAGTCAGTCGCCTGAGGCGGGAATTGAACCCTGGTCTCAGGCGCTGTGAGGCAGCAGTGCTAACCACTGTGCCACCGTGCCGACCACAGTGAGTCACGGTCTGTCAGAGAAGGCTACAGTATATTTCAGAGTGAGTCAGAGAGAGTCAGAAAGTGTCACAGTCTGTCTTTGAGAGTGTCTCAGTGTGTCACAGTCTGTCAGAGAGAGTCACAGTGTGTCACAGAGAGTGTCAGAGAGAGTCAGAAAGTGTCACAGTCTGTCAGAGAGTGTCACAGTGTAACACAGAGAGTGTCAGAGAGTGTCACAGTGTGACACAGAGAGTGTCACAGTGTGTCACAGAAATTCTCACAGTCTGTCAGAGCGTGACACAGTGTGTCTCAGAGAGTGACACAGTGTGTCTCAGAGAGTGTCAGAGAGAGTCACAGTGTGTCACAGTCTGTCAGAGAGTGTCACAGTGTGACACAGAGAGTGTCAGAGAGTGTCACAGTATGTCACAGAAATTCTCACAGTCTGTCAGAGAGTGTCACAGTGTGTCTCAGAGAGTCAGACAGAATCAAAAAGTGTCACAGTCTGTCTCAGAGAGTGTCACAGTGTGTCTCAGAGAGTCAGACAGAATCAGAAAGTGTCTCAGTCGGTCTCAGAGAGTGTCACAGTGTGCCAGAGAGTGTGACAGAGTGTCAGGCAGTGCCACACTGTGTCTCAGAGAGTCAAAGTGGAGTCAGAAAGTGTCACTGTGTGCCTCAGAGAGTAAGAGAGTGTCACAGTGTGTCTTAGAGAGTGTCAGATAGAATCAGAGATGTGTCACAGTGTGTCTATGAGGGTGTCAGAGAGTGTCACAGTCTGTCAGAGAGTGTCACAGTGTGTCTCAGTGAGTGTCACAGCGTGTCTCAGAGAGTCAGAGAGAGTCAGAAAGTGTCACAGTCTGTCTCAAAGAGTGTCACAGTGTGTCAGCGTGTTACGGTGTGTCTCAGAGAGTGTCACAGTCTGTCTCAGAGAGTGTCACAGTGTGTCTCAGAGAGTCAGAGAAGGTTACAGTACGTTTCAGCGAGAGTCAGAGAGAGTTAGAACATGTCACAGTCTGTCTTTGAGAGTGCCTCAGTGTGTCACAGTCTGTCAGAGAGTGTCACAGTGTGTCTCAAAGAGTGTCAGAGAGAGTCAGAAAATGTCACAGTCTGTCTTTGAGAGTGTCACAGTGTGTCACAGTCTGTCAGAGAGTGTCACAGTGTGTCACAGTCTGTCAGAGAGTGTCACAGCGTGTCTCAGAGAGTGTCAGATAGGATCAGAGAGTGTCGCAGTGCATCTCAGAGAGCGTTAGGTAGGAACAGTGCGTGTCACAGTGTGCCTAAGGAAGTGTCAGAGAGTGTCACAGTGTGTCACAGTCTGTCACAGAGTGTCACAGTGTTTCTCAGAGAATGTCAAAACGTGTCACAGTGTGTCTCAGAGAGTGTCCAATAGGATCAGAGATTTTCACAGTGTGTGTCAGAGTCAGAGTCAGAAAATGTCACAGTCTGTCTCTGAGAGTGTCACAATGTGTCACAGTCTGTCAGAGAGTGTCACAGTGTGTGTAAGAGTCTCAGAGAGAGTCTGAGTGTGTCACAGTCTGTCTCAGAGAGTGTCACAGTGTGTCACAGACTGTCAGAGAAGGCTACAGTCTATTTCAGAGTGAGTCAGATAGAGTCAGAAAGTGTCACAGTCTGTCTTTGAGAGTGTCTCAGTGTGTCACAGTCTGTCAGAGAGTGTCACAAAGAGTCACATTGAGTCTAAGAGAGTTTCACTGTGTGTCCCAGAGTGTCAGAGAGAGTCAGAAAGTGTCATGGTTTTTCTCAGAGATTGTCACAGTGTGACACAATCTGTCAGAGAATCTTACAGTGTATTGCAGAGTGTCTCAGAGAGAGTCAGAAAGTGTCACAGTGTGTGATACTGTGTCTCAGAGAGTGTCAGCATTTGGCTCAGAGACAGTCACAGTCTGTGAGAGAGTGTTACAGTGTGTCTCAGAGAGTGTCAGAGAGTGTCACAGTGTGTCATACTGTGTCTCAGAGAGTGTCAGAGAGTGTCACAGTGTGTCATACTGTGTCTCAGAGAGTGTCAGAGTGTCAGCATTTGGCTCAGAGATGGTCACAGTCTGTGAGAGAGTGTCACAGTGTGTCTCAGAAATGTCAGAGTGAGTCAGAGAGTGTCACAGTATGTCAAACTGTGCCTCAGAGAGTGTCATAGAGAGTCAAACTGTATTCCATTATGTCTGCGAGAGCATCAGATAAAATCAGAGAGTGTCACAGTCCATCTCAGAGAGTGTCACAGTGTGTCACAGTCTGTCAGAGAGTGTCACAGTGCTTCTCAAAGAGTGTCAGAGAGTGTCACAGTGTGTCTGAAATTGTCAGAGAGGGTCCCAGTGTGTCGCAGACAGTGTCAGAGTGTGTCACAGTGTGTCACAGTCTGTCAGAGAGGGTCACAGTGTGTCTCAAATTGTCAGAGAGGGTCCCAGTGTGTCTCAAATTGTCAGAGAGGGTCCCAGTGTGTCTCGGACAGTGTCACAGTGTGTCACAGTGTGTCACAATCTCTCAGAGAGTGTCACAGTGTCTTTCAGAGAGAGTCAGAAAGTGTCACAGTCTTTCAGAGAGTGTCTCAGTGTGCCTCAGAGAGTCCCAGAGAGTCAGAAAGTGTCACAGTCTGTCTTTGAGAGTGTCTCAGTGTGTCACAATCTTTCAGAGAGTGTCACAGAGTGTCACAGTGTGCCTCAGAGAGTGTCAGAGAGAGTCAGAAAATGTCAGTGTGTCTTTGAGAGTGTCTCAGTGTGTCACAGTCTTTCAGAAAGTGTCACAGAGGGTCACAGTGAGTCTAAAAGAGTTTCAAAGTGTGTCTCAGAGTGTTAGAGAGAGTCAGAAAGTGTCACAGTTTTTCTCCGAGAGTGTCACTGTGAGACACAATCTGTTAGAGAATCTTACAGTGTATTGCAGAGTGTCTTAGAGAGAGTCAGAAAGTGTCACAGTGTGTCATACTGTATCTCAGAGAGTGTCAGAGAGTGTCAGCATTTGCTCAGAGCATGTCACAGTCAGTGAGAGAGAGTCACAGTGTGTCTCAGAGAGTGTCAGAGTGAGTCAGATAGTGTCACAGTATGTCATACTGTGCCTCAGAGAGTGTCAGATAGAGTCAGAGTGTATCACAGTGTGTCTCAGAGAAAGTCAGAAAGTGTCACAGTGTGTCTCAGAGAGTGTCAGAGCGGGTCAGAGAGTGTCACAGTCGTTCAGAGAGTGTCATAGTGTGTCACAGAAATTGTCACAGTTTGTCAAGCGTGACACAGTGTTTCTCAGAGAGTGACAGAGAGCGTCAGAGTGTGTCACAGTGTGATGTGCTGTGCCTCAGAGGGTACCAGAGAGAGTCAGAGCGTGTCACAGTCTGTCTTAGAGAGTGTCAGAGAGAGTCAGCGTGTGTCTCAGAGAGTCAGAAAGTGTCACAATGTGTCACAGTCTGTCACAGAGTGTCACAGTGTGTCTCAGAGAGTGACAGAGAGCATCACAGTGTGTCTCAGAGAGTGTCAGGTAGGATCAGAGGGTGTCAGACTGGATAAGAGAGTGTCACAGTGTGTCTCAGAGAGTGTCAGGTAGGATCACAGTGTGTCTCAGAGAGTGTCAGGTAGGATCAGAGAGTGTTACAATGCATCTCAAAGTATCAGACAGGATAAGAGAGTGTCACAGTGTGTCTAAGAGAGTTCAGAGAGTGTCACAGTGTGTCTCAGAGATTGTCAGGTAGGATAAGAGAGTGTCACAGTGTGTCTAAGAGAGTTCAGAGAGTGTCACAGTGAGTCACAGTCTTTGAGAGAGTGTCACAGTGTATTTCAGAGAGAGTCAGAGTGTCACAATGTGTCTATGAGATTGTTAGAGAGTGTCACAGTCTGTCAGAGAATGTCACAATTTGTCTCAGTGAGTTTCACCGTGTGTCTCAGAGAGTCAGAGAGAGTCATAAGGTGTCACAGTCTGTCTCAGAGAGTATCACAGTGTGTCACAGTCTGTCAGAAAGTGTTATAGTGTGTCTCAGTGAGTTTCACTGTGTGTCTCAGAGCGACAGAGAGAGTCAGAAAACGTCACAGTCTGTCTCAGAGAGTGTCACAGTGTGTCAGAGGGTGGCACAGTGTGCCTCAGAGAGTGTCAGAGAGTGTCACAGTGTGTCAGAGAGTGTCTCAGAGAATCAGAGAGTGGTCAGCGTGTGTCTCAGAGAGTCAGAAAGTGTCACAATGTGTCACAGTCTGTCACAGAGTGTCACAGTGTGTCTCAGAGAGTGTCAGGTAGGATCAGAGAGTGTCACAATGCATCTCAAAGTATCAGACAGGATAAGAGAGTGTCACAGTGTGTCTAAGAGAGTTCAGAGAGTGTCACAGTGAGTCACAGTCTTTCAGAGAGTGTCACAGTGTATTTCAGAGAGAGTCAGCGTGTGTCTCAGAGAGTCAGAAAGTGTCACAATGTGTCACAGTCTGTCACAGAGTGTCACAGTGTGTCTCAGAGAGTGTCAGGTGGGATCAGAGAGTGTCACAATGAATCTCAAAGTGTCAGACAGGATAAGAGAGTGTCACAGTGTGTCTAAGAGAGTTCAGAGAGTGTCACAGTGAGTCACAGTCTTTCAGAGAGTGTCAAAGTGTATTTCAGAGAGAGTCAGAGACTGTCACAGTGTGTCAGAGAATGTCACATTGTGTCTCAGTGAGTTTCACCGTGTGTCTCAGAGTCAGAGAGAGTCATAAGGTGTCACAGTCTGTCTCAGAGAATATCACAGTGTGTCTCAGAGAGTATCACAGTGTGTCACAGTCTGTCAGAGAGTGTCATAGTGTGTCTCAGTGAGTTTCACCGTGTGTCTCAGAGCGACAGAGAGAGTCAGAAAATGTCACAGTCTGTCTCAGAGAGTGTCACAGTGTGTCAGAGCGTGGCACAGTGTGCCTCAGAGAGTGTCACAGTGTGTCACAGTCTGCCAGAGACGTTTACAGTATATGTAAGAGTGAGTCAGAGAGAGTCAGAAAGCGTCACAGTCTGTCTCAGAGAGTGTCTCAGTGTGTCACATTCTGTCAGAGAGCGTCACAGTGTGCGTCAGAGAGTGTCAGAGAGAGTGGGAAAGTGTCACAAACTCTCTAAGAGATGTCACAGTGTGTCTCCGAGAGTCAGAAAGTGTCACAGTGTGTCTATGAAAGTGTCAGAGAGTGTCACAGTGTGTCACAGACTGTCAGAGTGTCACAGTGTGTCTCAGAGATAGTCCGATAGGATCAGAGAGCTTCACAGTGTGTGTCAGAGAGACAGGGAGTGTCAAAAAGTGTCACAGTCTGTCTCTGAGAGTGTCACAGTGTGTTTCAGAGAGAGTCAGCGAGTGTCACAGTGTGTGTCAGAGAGTGGCACAGTGCCATTCAGAGGGAGTCAGAGAGTGTCACAGTGTGTCTCAGAGAGTGTCACAGTGTGTCTCAGAGAGTGTCAGATAGGATCAGAGAGTGTCACAGTGCGTCTCAAGGTGCCACAGTGTGTCACAGTCTGTTAGAGAGTGTGACAGTGTGTCTCAAGTGTGTCTCAGTGTGTCTAAGAGAGTGTCAGAGACTCTCACACTCTCACAGTCTGTCAGAGAATGTCACATTGTGTCTCAGAGAGTGTCGCAGTGTGTCACAGTCCGTCAGAGAGTGTCACAGTGTCTTTCAGAGAGTGTCAGAGAGTGTCACAGTCTGTCAGCGAGTATCACAGTGTTTCTCAAAGAGTGTCAGAGAGAGTCAGAAAATGTCACAGTCTGTCTTTGAGAGTGTCACAGTGTGTCACAGTCTGTCAGAGAGTGTCACAGTGCTTTTCAGAGAGTGTCAGTGAGTGTCACAGTGTGTCTCAGAGAGTGTTGGATAGGATCAGAGAGTGTCCCAGTGCATGTCAAATTGTCAGAGAGGATCCCGCTGTGTCACAGAGTGTGTCAGAGTGTGTCACAGTCTCTCAGAGATTGTCACAGTGTGTTTCAAAGAATGTCAGAGAGTGTCACAGTGTGTCTTATGGAGTGTCAGAGTGTCACAGTTCATCTCAAAATCTCAGAGAGTGTCCCAGCATGTCTCAGAGAGTCTCAGAAAGTGTTACAGTGTGTCACAGACTTTCAGAGAGTGTAACAGTGTGTTTCAGAGAGTGTCAGAAAGCATCACAGTGTGTCTCAGAGCGTGTCATAGTGCATCTCAAAGTGTCAGTGAGAGTCAGAGAGTGTCACAGTGCGTCTAAGAGAGTGTCAGAGAGAGTCAGAG
Source organism: Chiloscyllium punctatum (assembly GCF_047496795.1). Lineage (NCBI taxonomy): Eukaryota > Metazoa > Chordata > Chondrichthyes > Orectolobiformes > Hemiscylliidae > Chiloscyllium > Chiloscyllium punctatum. The sequence goes on from NC_092772.1 coordinate 4,405,657, forward strand.
AGTGTTACAGTGTGTCTAAGAGAGTGTCAGAGAGTGTCAGAGAGTGTCACAGTGTGTTTCAGTGTGTCACAGTCTGACAGAGAAGTTTACAGTATATTTTAGAGTGAGTCAGAGAGAGTGTGTCACAGTCTGTCTTTGAGACTGTCTCAGTGTGTCACAGTCGGTCATAGAGTGTCATAGTGTGTCTCAGAGAGTGTCACAGTGTGTCTCAGAGAGTGTCAGATAGGATCAGAGAGTGTCACAGTGCGTCTCAAGGTGCCACAGTGTGTCACAGTCTGTTAGAGAGTGTGACAGTGTGTCTCAGAGTGTGTCTCAGTGTGTCTAAGAGAGTGTCAGAGACTCTCACACTCTCACAGTCTGTCAGAGAGTGTCACATTGTGTCTCAGAGAGTGTCACAGTCTGTCAGAGAGTGTCACAGTGCTTTTCAGAGAGTGTTAGAGAGTGTCATAGTGTGTCTCAGAGAGTGTTGGATAGGATCAGAGAGTGTCCCAGTGCATGTCAAATTGTCAGAGAATGTCCCGCTGTGTCACAGAGTTTATCAGAGTGTGTCACAGTCTGTCAGAGATTGTCACAGTGTGTGTCACTTTCTGTCAGAGTGTCACAGTGCATCTCAAAATCTCAGAGTGTCCCAGCATGTCTCAGAGAGTCTCAGAGAGTGTTACAGTGTGTCACAGACTTTCAGAGAGTGTAACAGTGTGTTTCAGAGAGAGTCAGAGAGTGTCACAGTGTGTCTCAGAGAGTGTCAGATTGGATTAGAGAGTACCACAGTGTGTCTCAGAGCATGTCATAGTGCATCTCAAAGTGTCAGCGAGAGTCAGAGAGTGTCACAGTGCGTCTAAGAGAGTGTCAGAGAGAGTCAGAGTGTGTCACAGTGTGTCTAAGAGAGTGTCAGAGAGAGTCACAGTGTGTTTCAGTGTGTCACAGTCTGACAGAGAAGTTTACAGTATATTTTAGAGTGAGTCAGGGAGAGTGTGTCACAGTCTGTCTTTGAGACTGTCTCAGTGTGTCACAGTCGGTCATAGAGTGTCATAGTGTGTCTCAGAGAGTGTCACAGTGTGTCTCAGAGAGTGTCACAGTGTGTCTCAGAGAGTGTCACAGTGCGTCTAAGAGAGTGTCAGAGAGAGTCAGAGTGTGTCACAGTGTGTCTAAGAGAGTGTCAGAGAGAGTCACAGTGTGTTTCAGTGTGTCACAGTCTGACAGAGAAGTTTACAGTATATTTTAGAGTGCGTCAGAGAAAGTGTGTCACAGTCTGTCTTTGAGACTGTCTCAGTGTGTCACACCCGGTCATAGAGTGTCACAGTGTGCCTCAGAGAGTGTCAGAGAGAGTCAAAAAGTGTCACAAACTGTCTAAGAAAGTATCACAGTGTGTCTCAGAGAGTCAGAGAGAGTCCAAAAGTGTCGCAGTGTGTCTACAAAAGTGTCAGAGAGTGTCACAGTGTGTCACAGTCTGTCAGAGTGTGTCACAGTGTGCCTCAGAGAGTGTGCGATAGGATCAGAGAGTTTCACAAGAGAGACAGGGAGTGTCAGAAAGTGCCACAGTCTGTCTCTGAGAGTGTCACAGTGTGTCACAGTCTGTCAGAGAGTGTAACAGTGTGTCACAGTCTGTCAGAGAGGGTAGCATTGTGTTTTAGAGAAAGTCAGCGAGTGTCACAGTGTGTCTCAGAGACTGTCACAGTGTGTTTCAGAGAGAGTCAGAGAGTGTTACAGTCTGTTTCAGAGAGTGTCACAGTGTGTTTCAGAGAGAGTCAGCAAGTGTCACAGTGAGTCTCAGAGATTGTCAGATAAGATCAGAGAGTGTCACAGTTCGTCTCAGTGAGTGTAACAGAGTCTTAGAGAGAGTCAGAGTGTCACAGTCTGTCACAGAGTATCACATTGTGTCTCAGAGCGTGGCACAATGTGTCACAGTCTGTCAGAGAGTGTCACAGTGTGTTTCAGAGAGTCTCAGAGAGTGTCATAGTGTGTCACAGTCTGTCAGACAGTGTCACAGTGTGTTTCAGAGAGTGTCAAAGAGTGTCATAGTGTGTCTCAGAGAGAGTCAGAGAGTGTCACAGTGTGTCTCAGAGAGTGTCAGAGAGAGTCATAGAGTGTCACAGTGTGCCTCAGAGAGTGTCAGAGAGAGTCAAAAAGTGTCACAAACTGTCTAAGAAAGTATCACAGTGTGTCTCAGAGAGTCAGAGAGAGTCCAAAAGTGTCGCAGTGTGTCTACAAAAGTGTCAGAGAGTGTCACAGTGTGTCACAGTCTGTCAGAGAGTGTCACAGTGTGTCTCAGAGAGTGTCAGATTGGATTAGAGAGTACCACAGTGTGTCTCAGAGCGTGTCATAGTGCATCTCAAAGTGTCAGCGAGAGTCAGAGAGTGTCACAGTGCGTCTAAGAGAGTGTCAGAGAGAGTCACAGTGTGTTTCAGTGTGTCACAGTCTGACAGAGAAGTTTAAAGTATATTTTAGAGTGAGTCAGAGAGAGTGTGTCACAGTCTGTCTTTGAGACTGTCTCAGTGTGTCACAGTCGGTCATAGAGTGTCATAGTGTGCCTCAGAGAGTGTCAGAGAGAGTCAGAGAGTGTCACAGTGCGTCTCAGTGAGTGTAACAGAGTCTTAGAGAGAGTCAGAGTGTCACAGTCTCTCACAGAGTATCACATTGTGTCTCAGAGCGTGTCACAGTGTGTCACAGTCTGTCAGAGAGTGTCACAGTGTGTTTCAGAGAGAGTCTGTCTCAGAGAGTGTCACAGTGTGTTTCAGAGAGAGTCAGAGAGTGTCACAGTGTGTCACAGTCTGTCAGAGAGTGTCACAGTGCTTTTCAGAGTGTGTCAGAGAGTGTCACAGTGTGTCTCAGAGTGTGTTGGATAGGATCAGAGAGTGTCCTAGTGCGTGTCAAATTGTCAGAGAGAGTCCCGCTGTGTCGCAGAGTGTGTCAGAATGTGTGACAGTCTGTCAGAGAGTGTCACAGTGTGTATCAAAGAAGGTCAGAGAGTGTCACAGTGTGTCTTATACAGTGTCAGAGTGTGTCTCAGTGTGTCACTTTCTGTCAGAGAGTGTCACAGTGCATCTCAAAATCTCCGAGAGTGTCCAGCATGTCTCAGAGAGTCTCAGAGAGTGTCACAGTTTGTCACATTTTCTCAGAGACTGTCACAGTGTGTTTCAGAGAGAGCCAGAGAGTGTCACAGTGTGTCTAAGAGAGTGTCAGAGAGAGTCAGAGTGTGTTTCAGTGTGTCACACTCTGTCAGAGAGTGTCTAGTGCGCCTCAGGGAGAGTCAGAGAGTGTCACAGTGTGTCATTCTGTGTCTCAGAGAGTGGCAGAGAGTGTCAGCATTTGGCTCAGAGATGGCTACTGTCTGAGAGAGTGTCACAGTGTGTCTCAGAGATGTCAGAGTGAGTCAGAGAGTGTCAAAGTACGTCATACTGTGCCTCAGAGAGTGACAGATAGAGTCAGACTGTATCCCAGTGTGTCTCCGAAAGCGTCAGATAGGATCAGAGAGTGTCACAGTGCATCTCAAAGTGCCAGAGAGTGTCACATAGCGTCACAGTGTGTCACAGTCTGTCAGCGAGTGTCACAGTGTGTGTCAGAGAGTGTCACAGTGTGTCACAGTCTGTCTGAGAGTGTCACAGTGCTTTTCAGAGAGTGTCAGATAAGATCAGAGAGTGTCACAGTGCTTCTCAAAGAGTGTCTCAGAGTGTAACTGTCTGTCAGAGAGTGTCACATTGTGTCTCAGAGAGTGACAGACAGTTTCACAGCATGTGTCAGAGATTCTGAGAGAATCTGAAAGTGTTACTATCTGTGAGAGAGTCACAGTGTCTCACAGTCTGTCAGAGAGTGTCACAGTGCTTTTCAGAGAGTTTTAGAGAGTGTCACAGTGTGTCTCAGAGAGTGTCGGATAGGATCAGAGAGTGTCCCAGTGCGTCTGAAATTGTCAGAGAGGGTCCCAGTGTGTCTTAGAGAGTGTCAGAGTGTATCACAGTCTGTCAGAGAGTGTCACAGTGCTTCTCAAATTGTCAGAGAGGGTCCCAGTGTGTCTCTGAGACTCTCACAGAATTTCACAGTGTGTCTCAGACAGTGTCAGTTAGGACCAGAGAGTGTCACAGTGCGTCTCAAAGTGTCAGTGAGAGGCAGAGAGTGTCAAAGTGTGTCTCAGAGTGTGTTGGATAGGACCAGAGAGTGTCACAGTGCGTCTCAAAGTGTCAGTGAGAGGCAGAGAGTGTCAAAGTGTGTCTCAGAGTGTGTTGGATAGGATCAGAGAGTGTCTCAGTGCGTGTGAAATTGTCAGAGAGGGTCCCGCTGTGTCACACAGTATGTCAGAGTGTGTCACAGTCTGTCAGAGAGTGTCACAGTGTGTTTCAGAGATTTTCAGAGAGTGTCACAGTGTGTTTCAAAGATTGTCAGAGAGTGTCACAGTGTGTGTCAGACTCTGTCAGAGAGTGTCACAATGTGTGTCAGAGTGTGTCACAGTGTGTCACAGTCTATCAGAGAGTGTCACAGAGCATCTCAAATTGTCAGAGAGGGTCCCAGTGTGTCGCAGATAGTGTCAGAGTGTGTCACAGTCTGTCAGCGATTGTCACAGTGTGTTTCAAAGAATGTCAGAGAGTGTCACAGTGTGTGTCAGAGAGTGTCACAGTGCGTGTCAAATTGTCAGAGAGGGTCCCAGCGTGTCACAGAGTGTGTCGGAGTGTGTCACAGTCAGTCAGAGTGCATGACAGTTTGTTTCAAAGAATGTCAGAGAGTGTCACAGTATGTCTTATAGAGTGTCAGAGTGTGTCACAGTGTGTCACTTTCTGTCAGAGAGTGTCACAGTGCATCTCAAAATCTCAGAGAGTGTCACAGCGTGTCTCAGAGAGTCTCAGAGAGTGTTACAGTTTGACACAGTTTCTCAGAGACTGTCACAGTGTGTTTCACCCTCTCTCTCTCAGCCTGTCTCTCTCTCACCCCCCTCTCTTTCTCACCTGCTCACTCTTCCACTCCGATCTCTCTCACACCCTCTCTCTCTCTAACCCCTCTCTCTCTCACCCTTCTCTCTTTCTAACACTCTCTCTCACACCTCTCTCTCACCCCTTCTCTCACACAGTCTGTCAGAGAGTGTCACTGTGTGTCTCAGATAGGATAAGAGAGTGTCACAGTGCATCTCAAATTGTCAGAGGGAGTCAGAGAGTGTCCCAGTGTGTCTCAGCGAGTGTCAGAGTGTGTCGCAGTGTGTCACAGTCTGAGAGGGCGTGTCTCAGTGTGTTTGAGAGAGTGTCACAGTGCCTTTCGGAGAGAGTCAGAGAGTGTCACAGTGTGTCTCAAAGTGTCAGAGAGTGTCACAGTGTGTCACAGCCTGTCAGAGAGTGTCACGGTGTGTCTCAGCGAGTGTCAGAGACAGTCGAAGTGTGTCACAGTGTGTCTCTGAGAATGTCAGATAGGATCAGAGAGAGTCACAGTGTGTCACAGAGAGTCAGAGAGAGTCAGAAAATGTCACAGTCTGTCTCAGAGAGTGTCACAGTGTGTCACTGTCTGTCAGAGAGTGTCACAGTGTGTCACTGTCTGTCAGAGAAGGTTACAGTATATTTCAGAGAGAGTCAGAGAGAGTCAGAAAGTGTCACAGTCTGTCTTTGAGAGTGTCTCAGTGTGTCACAGTCTGTCAGAGAGTATCACAGTGTGTTTCAGAGAGTGTCAGAGAATGTCACAGTGTATTTAAGAGAGTGTCAGAGAGGGTCACAGTGTGTCTAAGAGAGTGTCACAGTGTGTCTCAGAGAGTCAGAAAGAGTCAACAAGTGTCACAGGATTTCTCAGAGAGTGTCACTGTGAGACACAATCTGTCAGACAATCTTACAGTGTATTGCAGAGTGTCTCAGAGAGAGTCAGAAAGTGTCACAGTGTGTCATTCTGTGTCTCAGAGAGTGTCAGAGAGTGTCAACATTTGGCTCAGAGAGTGTCATAGTCTGTGAGAGAATGTCACAGTGTGTCTCAGAGAGTGTCAGAGTGAGTCAGAGAGTGTTGCAGTGCGTCTCAGAGAGTGTTAGATAAGAACAGTGCGTGTCAGTGTGTCTAAGAGAGTGTCAGAGAGTGTCACAGTGTGTAACAGTCTGTCAGAGAGTGTCACAGTGTGCCTCAGAGAGTGCCTCAGCATGTGTCAGAGAGTGTCACAGTGTGTTTTAGAGAGTGTCACAGAGTGTCACAGTGTGTTCCAGAGAGTGTCACAGTCTCTCAGAGAGTGTTTCAGTGTATCACAGTCTGTATGAGAGTTTCACAGTGTGTCTCAACATGTCTCAGTGAGTGTTACAGTGTGTTTCAGAGAGTGTCACAGTGCCTTTCAGTGAGAGTCAGAGAGTGTCACAGTGTGTTACAGTCTGTCAGAGAGTGTCACAGTGTGCCTCAGAGAGTGTCCGATAGGATCAGAGATTTTCACAGTGTGTGTCAGAGACACAGGGAGAGTCAGAAAGTGTCACAGTCTGTCTCTGAGAGTGTCACAGTGTGTCACAGTCGGTCAGAGAGTGCAACAGTTAGTATCAGAGAGAGTCAGAGAGTATCACAGCGTGTCACAGTCTGTCACAGAATGTCACACTGTGTCTCAGAGAGTGTCAGGCTGTGCCAAAGTGTGTCTCAGAGATTCAGAGAGTCAGAAATTGTCACAGTCTGTCCCAGAGAGTGTCACACTCTGTCACAGTGTGTCAGAGAGTGTCATAGTGTGTCTCAGAGTGTCAGAAAGTGTCACAGTGTCTCACCGTCTGTAAGAGCGTGGCACAGTGTGCCTCAGAGAGTGTCACAGTGTGTCTCAGAGATTCAGAGAGTCAGAAATTGTCACAGTCTGTCCCAGAGAGTGTCACACTCTGTCACAGTGTGTCAGAGAGTGTCATAGTGTGTCTCAGAGTATCAGAAAGTGTCACAGTGTCTCACCGTCTGTAAGAGCGTGGCACAGTGTGCCTCAGAGAGTGTCACAGTGTGTCTCAGAGATTCAGAGAGTCAGAAATTGTCACAGTCTGTCTCAGAGAGTGTCACACTCTGTCACAGTGTGTCAGAGAGTGTCATAGTGTGTCTCAGAGTGTCAGAAAGTGTCACAGTGTCTCACCGTCTGTAAGAGCGTGGCACAGTGTGCCTCAGAGAATGTCACAGTGTGTCTCAGAGAGTGTCACAGTGTCTCAGAAAATGTCACCCAGAGTCAGAGAGTGTCACCATCCATCAGAGAGTGTCATTGTGAGACACAGAAAGTGTTATAGTCTGTCACAGTCTGTCAGAGAGTGTTAAAGTGTTTCTCAGAGAGTGTGGGAGAGTGCCGCAGACTATCTCAGAGTGTCAGAGAGTTTCACAGTGTGTCTGAGAGAGTGTGAGAGAGAGAGTCATAAATGTCACAGTGTGTCTCAGAGCGTGTCAGAGAGGGACAGAGAGTGTCACAGAGTTTTCCAGAGTATCAGAGAGAGTCACAGAGTGTCACAGTGTGTCTCAGAGAGTCAGAAAGTGTCACAGTGTGTCACAGTCTGTCACAGAGTGTCACAGTGTGTCTCAGAGAGTGTCAGAGAGGGACAGAGAGTGTCACAGAGTTTTCCAGAGTATCAGAGAGAGTCACAGAGTGTCACAGTGTGCCTAAGGAAGTGTCAGAGAGTGTCACAGTGTGTCACAGTCTGTCACAGAGTGTCACAGTGTGTCTCAGAGAGTGTCCAATAGGATCAGAGATTTCCACAGCGTGTGTCAGAGTCAGAGTCAGAAAATGCCACAGTCTGTCTCTGAGAGTGTCACAATGTGTCACAGTCTGTCAGAGAGTGTAACAGGGTGTTTCAGAGAGAGTACGAGAGTGTCACAGTGTGTCACAGTCTGTCAGAGAGTGTCACAGAGAGTTTCAGATAGTGTCAGAGAGTGTCATATTGTGTCACAGAAATTGTCTCAGTCTGTCAGAGCGTGACACAGTGTGTCTCAGAGAGTGACCAGAGAGAGTCAGAGAGTGTCACAGTGTGTCTGAGAGATTGTCAGAGAATGTCACTGTTTGTCACAACCTGTCAGAGAGTGTCACAGCGTGTCGTGCTGTGCCTCAGAGAGTATCAGAGAGTGTCACATTCTGTCTCAGAGAGTGTCAGAGAGAATCAGCATGTGTCTCAGAGAGTCAGTGATTGTCGCAGTGTGTCACAGTGCCCCACTGTGTCTCAGCGAGTGTCAGAGTGTGTCCGATAGGATCAGAGATTTTCACAGCGTGTGTCAGAGTCAGAGGCAGAAAATGTCACAGTCTGTCTCTGAGATTGTCACAATGTGTCACAGTCTGTCAGAGAGTGTCACAGTGTGTCTCAGAGAGAGTAAGAGAGTGTCACTGTGTGTCACAGTCTGTCAGAGAGTGTCACACTGTGTCTCAGAGAGTGTCACGCAGTGTCACAGTGTGTCTCAGAGATTCAGAGAGAGTCAGAAAGTGTTACAGTCTGTCTCAGAGAGTCGCACAGTGTGTCAGAGAGCGTCATAGTGTGTCTCAGAGAATATCAGAAAGTGTCACAGTGTGTCACCGACTGTAAGAGCGTGTCACAGTGTGTCTCAGAGATTTAGAGGGAGTCAGAAAGTGTCACAGTCTGTCTTTGAGAGTGTCACAACGTGTCACAGCCTGTCAGAGAGTGTCACAGTGTATTTCAGAGAGAGTCAGAGAGAGTCGAAGTGTGTCACAGTGTGTCTCAAAGTGTCAGAGAGTGTCACAGTGTGTCACAGCCTTCTCAGAGAGTGTCACGGTGTGTCTCAGAGAGTGTCAGAGAGAGTCGAAGTGTGTCACAGTGTGTCTCTGAGAATGTCAGATAGGATCAGAGAGTGTCACAGTGTGTCTATGAGGGTATCAAAGTGTGTCACAGAGAGGCGGAGAGAGTCAGAACGTGTCACAGACTGTCTCAGAGAGTGTCACAGTGTGTCACAATCTGTCAGAGAAGGTTACAGTATATTTCAGAGAGAGTTAGAGAGAGTCAGAGAGTGTCAAGTCTGTCTCAGAGGGTGTCACATTGTGTCAGAGAGTGTCACAGTGTGTCTCTGAGAGTTTCACAGTGTGTCTCAGAGAGTCAGAGTGAGTCTGAAAGTGTCACAGTATGCCGCAGAGAGAGTCAGAGAGAGTTATAACGTGTCACAGTCAGTCTCAGAGAGTGTCATGGTGTGTCACAGTCTGTCTGAGAGTGTCACATTGTGCGTCAGAGAGTATCAGAGAGTGTCACAGTGTGTCACAGTCTGTCAGAGAGTGTCACAGTGCTTTTCAGAGAGTGTCAGAGAGTGTCATAGTGTGTCTCAGAGAGTGTTGGATAGGATCAGAGAGTGTCCCAGTGCATGTCAAATTGTCAGAGAGGGTCCCGCTGTGTCACAGAGTGTGTCAGAGTGTGTCACAGTCTGTCAGAGAGTGTCACAGTGTGTTTCAAAGAATGTCAGAGAGTGTCACAGTGTGTCTTATAGAGTGTCAGAGTGTGTCACAGTTCATCTCAAAGTCTCAGAGAGGGTCCCAGTGTGTCTCAGAGAGTGTCACAGTTTGTCACAGTTTCTCAGAGAGTGTTACAGTGTATTTCAGATAGAGTCAGACTGTATCCCAGTGTGTCTCCGAGAGTGTCAGATAGGATTAGAGAGCATCACAGTGTGTCTCAAATTGTCAGAGAGTGTCAGAGAATGTCGCAGTGTGTCACAGTCTGTCAGAGAGTGTCACAGTGTGTCTCAGAGAGTGTCAGATAAGATCAGAGAGTGTCACAGTGTGTCTCAGAGAGTGTCTCAGTGCGTCACAGTCTGTCAGAGAGTGTCACAGTGTGTCACAGTCTGTCAGAGAGTGTCACAGTGCTTTTCAGAGAGTTTCAGACACTGTCACAGTGCATCTCAAATTGTCAGAGAGGGTCCTGGTGTGCCGCAGATAGTGTCAGAGTGTGTCACAGTGTGTTTCAATGAATGTCAGTGAGTGTCACAGTGTGTGTCAGAGTGAATGTCAGAGTGTGTCACAGTGTGTCACAGTCTGTCAGAGAGGGTCACAGTGCATCTAAAAGTGTCATATAGGGTCCCAGTGTGTCTCAGAGAGTCTCAGAGTGTGTCACAATGTATCACAGTCTCTCAGAGAGTGTCGCAGTGGGTTTCAGACAGAGTCACAGAGTCTCACAGTGTGTCTCAGAGAGTGTCACAGTATGTCATACTGTGCCTCAGTGTGTCTCAGAGAGAGTGAGAGAGTGGCACAGTGTGTCTCAGAGAGCGGCACAGTGTGTCCCATTCTCTTAGAGAGTGTAACAGTGTGTTTCAGAGACAGTCAGAGAGTGTCACAGTGTGCCTCAGAGAGTCAGAGAGTGTCACAGTGTGTCTCAGAGAGTGTCATAGTTTGTCTCAGAGAGTCAGAGAGAGTCAGATAGTGTTTCAGTGAGTCAGAGTCTGTCAGAGAGTGTCACAGTGTGCCTCAGAGAGTCAGAGAGTGTCACAGTGAGTGTCACAGTGTGTCTCAGAGAGTCAGGGCGAGTCAGAAAGTGTCACAGTGTGTCTAAGAAAGGATGACAGTGTGTCTCAGAGAGTCAGAGAGAGTCAGAACTTGTCACAGTGTGTCTCAGAGAGTGTCACATTGTGACAATCTGTCAGAGAATGTTACATTGTATTTCAGAGTGTGTCAGAGAGAGTCAGAAAGTGTCACAGTGTGTCATACTGTGTCTCAGAGAGTGTCAGAGAGTGTCGGCATTTGGCTCAGAGAGGGTCACAGTCAGTGAGAGAGTGTCACAGTGTGTCTCAGAGAGTGTCAGAGTGAGTCAGAGAGTGTCACAATATGTCATACTGTGCCTCAGAGAGTGCCATATGGAGTCAGACTGTATCACAGTGTGTCTCAGAGAGTGTCAGAGATTTTCACAGTGTGTCTCAGAGTGTCAGAGTTAGTCAGTGAGTGTCACAGTGTGTCTCAGAGAGTCAGAGAGAGACGGAAAGTGTCACATTGTGTCTCAGAGAGTGTTGCAGTGTCGCAGAAAGTATCACCGTGTGTCAGAGAGTGTCACAGTAGGTCAGAGAGTATCATCGTGTGTCTCAGAAATTGTCACAGTCTGTCAGAGAGTGTCACAGTGTTTCTCAGAGAGTGTCAGAGAGCATCGCAGTGTATCTCAGTGTGTCAGAGAGAGTCACATTGTGTCTCAGAGAGAGTCAGAGAGTGACACAGTGTGTCTCAGAGCGTGTGAGAGAGAGTAAAAAAATGTTACAGTGTGTCTCAGAGAGTAACCGAGTGTCTCAGAGTCAGAAAGAGACAGCAAGTCTCACAGTGTGTCTCAGAGAGTGTCTCAGTGTCTCAGAAGATGTCACCATCTGTCAGAGAGTGTCACAGTGTGTCAGAGAGTGTCTCAGTGTGTCCCAGAGAGTGTCGCAGTCTGTCAGAGTGTGTCACTGTGTCTCAGAGAGGGACAGAGAGTGTCATAGTGTGTTCCAGTGTGGCAGATAGAGACACAGAGTGTCACTATGTGTCACAGTCTGTCTCAGAGAGAGTCAGAGAGTGTCACAGTGTGTCTCAGACAGTGTCAGAGAGTGTCACAGTGTGTCTAAGAAAGGATGAGAGTGTGTCTCAGAGAGTGAGAGAGAGTCAGAGAGTGTCACAGTGTTTCTCAGAGAGTACAGAGAGCATCACAGTGTATCTCAGTGTGTCAGAGAGAGTCACATTGTGTCTCAGAGAGAGTCAGAGAGTGACACAGTGTGTCTCAGAGAGTGTGAGAGAGAGTCAAAAAATGTTACAGTGTGTCTCAGAGCGTGACCGAGTGTCTCAGAGTCAGAAAGAGACAGCAAGTCTCAGTGTGTCTCAGAGCGGGACAGAGAGTGCCATAGTGTGTTCCAGTGTGGCAGATAGAGTCACAGAGTGTCACTATGTGTCACAGTCTGTCTCAGAGAGAGTCAGAGAGTGTCACAGTGTGTCTCAGACAGTGTCAGAGAGAGTCAGAGAGTGTCACAGTGTGTCATACTGTGTCTCAGAGAGGGTCAGAGAGTGTCAGCATTTGGCTCAGAGAGGGACCCAGTCTGTCAGAGAATGTTACATTGTATTTCAGAGTGTGTCAGAGAGACACAGTAAGTGTCACAGTGCATCATACTGTGTCTCAGAGAGTGTCAGAGAGTGTCAGAGTCATTGAGTGTCACAGTGTGTCTCAGAGAGAGTCAGGGAGTGTCACAGTGTGTTTCAGAGAATGTCAGAGAGTGTCACAGTGTGTCTCAGAGAGAGTCAGGGAGTGTCACAGTGTGTTTCAGAGAATGTCAGAGAGTGTCACAGTGTGTCTCACAGAGTGTCACAGTCTCTCAGAGAGTGCTTCAGTGTATCACAGTCTGTCAGAGAGTGTCACAGTGCGCCTCAGAGAGAGTCAGAGTGTGTCACCGTGTGTCTCAGTGAGTGTCGCAGTGTGTCTCAGAGAGTCAGAGAAAGTGTCACAATCTGTCTTGAGAGTGTCTCAGTGTGACACGGTCTGTCAGAGAGTGTCACAGTGTGTCTCAGAGAGTCAGAGAGAGTCAGAAAGTGTCACAGTTTATCTCAGAGAGTGCGATATTGTGATAGTCTGTTAGAGAATGTTACATTGTATTTCAGAGTGTGTCAGAGAGAGTCAGAAAGTGTCACAGTGTGTCATACTGTGTCTCAGAGAGTGTCAGAGCATGTCAGCATTTGGTTCAGAGAGAGTCACAGTCAGTGAGAGAGTGCCACAGTGTGTCTCAGAGTGTGTCAGAGTGAGTCAGAAATGTGTCACAGTATGTCATACTGTGCCTCAGAGAGTGCCATAGAGAGTCAGACTATATCACAGTGTGTCTCAGAGCGTGTCAGAGAGTGTCACAGTGTGTCTCAGAGAGTGTCAGAGTGAGTCAGTGAGTGTCACAGTGTATCTCAGAGAGAGTCAGAGATTATCACAGTCTATCTCAGAGAGTGTCTCAGTGTGTCTCAGAGGGTCAGAGAGAGACGGAAAGTGTCACAGTGTGTCTCAGAGTGTGTCGCAATGTCGTAGAAAATGTCACCGTATGTCAGAGAGTGTCACAGTAGGTCAGAGAGTGTCATCGTGTGTCTCATAAATTGTCAGAGTCTGTCAGAGAGTGTCACAGTGTGTCTCAGAGAGTGTCACAGTTTTTCAGAAAATGTCACCATCTTTCAGAGAGTGTCAGAGAGTGTCACATTGTGTCCCAGAGAGTCAGAGAGTGTCATAGAGTGTCTCAGAGAGTGTCACAGTGTGTGTGAGATTTTCAGAGAGAGTCAGAGAGTGTCACATTGTGTCTCAGTGAGTGTCACAGTGTGTCTCAGAGGGTCAGAGAGAGAGACAGAAAGTGTCACAATCTGTCTTTGAGAGTGTCTTAGTGTGACACAGTCTGTCAGAGAGTGTCACAGTGTGTCTAAGAGATTCAGGGAGAGTCAGAAAGTGTCACAGTCTGTCAGAGAGTGTCACAGTGTGTCTCAGATAGGATCAGAGAGTATCAACATGCGTCTCAAAGTATCAGAGAAAGTCAGAGAGCGTCACGGTGTGTCTGAGAGTGTCAGAGAGAGTCAGAGAGTGTCACAGTGTGTCTGAGAGTTTCAGAGAGAGTCAGAGAGTGTCAGATTGTGTCTCAGTGAGTGTCACAGTGTGTCTCAGAGAGTCAGAGAGAGAGACAGAAAGGGTCACAATCTGTCTTGAGAGTGTCTCAGTGTGTCACAGTCTGTCAGAGAGTGACAAAGTGTGCCTCAGAGAGTGCCACAGTGCGTCTAAGAGAGGATGATTTTGTGTTTCAGAGAGTCAGAAAGTGTCACAGTTTGTCACAGAGAGTGTCACATTGTGACAGTCTGTCAGACAATGTTACATTGTATTTCAGAGTGTGTCAGAGAGAGTCAGCATTTGTCTCAGAGAGGGTCACAGTCTGTGAGAGAGTGTCACAGTGTGTCTCAGAAAGTGTCAGCGTGAGTCTGAGAATGTCACAGTATGTCATACTGTACCTCAGAGAGAGCCAGAGAGAGTCAGACTGTATCACAGTGTGTCTCAGAGAGTGTCAGAGATTGTCACAGTGTGTAACAGAGAGAGTTAGAGAATGTCAGTGAGTCTCACAGTCTGTCTCAGAGAGTGTCAGAACGGGTCAGAGTGTCACAGTGTTTCTCAGAGAGAGTCAGAGAGAGACAGAAAGTGTCACAGTGTCTTTCAGAGAGTGTCAAATTTTGTCACAGTCTGTCAGAGTGTGTCACAGTGTGTTTCTGTGAGTGTCACAGTGTGTCTCAGAGAGTCAGAAAGTGTCACAGTCTGTCTTTGAGGGTGTCACAGTCTGTCAGAGAGTGTCACATTGTGTCTCAGAGAGTGTCGCAGTATGTTTGAGAGAGTGTCAGAGAGTGTCATAATGTGTCTCAGAGAGTGTCGCAGTGTGTTTGAGAGAGCGTCAGAGAGTGTCACAGTGTGTTTGAGACAGTGTCAGAAAGTGTCACACTGTGTCTCAGCGTGTGTCAGAGAGTGTCGCAGTGTGATTCAGAGAGTATCAGAGAGTGTCACAGCCTATCATGAGAGTGTAACAGTGTGTTTCAGAGTGTGTCACAGTGTGTCTCAGAGTGTCAGAGAGAGTCAGAGAGTGTTTCACTGTGTTACAGTCTGTCAGAGAATGTCACAGTGTGCCTCAGAGAGAGTTAGAGAGTGTCACAGTGTGTCTAAGAGAGTGTCTCAGTGTGTCTCAGAGAGTGTCGCAGTGTGTTTGAGAGAGTGTCAGAGAGTGTCACAATGTGTCACAGAGAGTGTCACAGTGTGTGTGAGAGTTTCTGAGAGAGTCAGAGAGTGTCACAGTGTGTCTCTGTGAGTGTCACAGTGTGTCTCAGAGAGTCAGAAAGTGACACAGTCTGTCTTTGAGGGTGTCACAGTCTGTCACAGTCTGTCAGAGAGTGTCACAATGTGTCTCAAGGAGTGTCACAGTGTGTTTGAGAGAATGTCAGAGAGTGTCACATTGTGTCTCAGAGAGTGTCAGAGAGTGTCATAGTGTGTCTCAGAGAGTGTCACAGTGTGTTTGAGAGAGTGTCAGAAAGTGTCACAGTGTGTCTCAGCATGTGTCAGAGAGTGTCGCAGTGTGATTCAGAGAGTATCAGAGAGTGTCGCAGCCTATCATGAGAGTGTCACAGTGTGTTTCAGAGAATCAGAGAGAGTCAGAGAGTGTTTCACTGTGTTACAGTCTGTCAGAGAATGTCACAGTGTGCCTCAGAGAGAGTCAGAGAGTGTCACAGTGTGTCTAAGAGAGGATGACAGTGTGTCTCGGAGAGTCAGAGAGAGTCAGAACGTGTCACAGTTTGTCTCAGAGAGTGTCAGAGAGTGTCACAGTGTGTCTAAGAGAGGATGACAGTGTGTCTCGGAGAGTCAGAGAGAGTCAGAACGTGTCACAGTGTGCCTCAGAGAGAGTCAGAGAGTGTCACAGTGTGTCTAAGAGAGGATGACAGTGTGTCTCGGAGAGTCAGAGAGAGTCAGAACGTGTCACAGTTTGTCTCAGAGAGTGTCAGATAGGATCAGAGAGTGTCACAGTGTGTTTGAGAAAGTGGTGTCTCGAACGTATGTGGGGAGTTCCTGGACGAGGGGGGATAGGACAGTGTCAAGGTAGGTAGAGATGAGTTCAGTGGGGCAGGAGCATGCTGAGACAATGGGTCGGCCAGGGTGGTCAGGCTTGTGGATCTTGGGAAGGAGGTAGAACCGGGCAGTGCGGGGTTCCCGGACTATGAGGTTGGAAGCTGTGGGTGGGAGATCTTCTGAGGTGATGAGGTTCTGTATGGTCTGGGAGATGATGGTTTGGTGATGGGGGGTGGGGTCATGGTCGAGGGAGCAGTAGGAAGAGGTGTCCTCGAGTTGGTGTTTGGCTTCAGCGGTGTAGAGGTCAGTGCGCCAGACTACCACTGCGCCCCCTTTATCCGCTGGCTTGACGGTGAGGTTGGGATTGGAGCAGAGGGATTGGAGGGCTGCGCGTTGTGAGGGTGAGAGGTTGGAGTGGGGGAGGGGGGACGACAGGTTGAGGCGGTTAATGTCCCGGCGGCAGTTGGAAATGAAGAGGTCAAGGGCAGGTAATAGGCCAGCGCGGGGTGTCCAGGTGGATGCAGTGTTTTGGAGGTGGGCGAAGGGGTCCTCGGAAGGTGGGCGGGAGTCCTGATTGTGAAAGTAAGCTCGGAGGCGGAGGCGACGGAAGAATTGTTCGATGTCACGTCGTGTATTAAATTCATTGATGCGTGGACGGAGGGGGATGAAGGTGAGTCCTTTGCTGAGGACTGATCGTTCGTCCTCAGTGAGTGGGAGGTCTGGAGGGATGGTGAAAACTCGGCAGAGCCGGGGGCTGGGATCTGGTGTGGGTGTGGAGCTGGGAGTGGGGTCGGAGCCAGTACCTGCTCCCGCGAGGAGGTTGAGCAATTCATCAACTTCACCAACACATTCCACCCTGACCTTAAATTTACCTGGACTATCTCTGACACCTCGCTCCCCTTCCTGGACCTCTCCATCTCCATTAATGACGACCGACTTGACACGGACATTTTTTACAAACCCACTGACTCCCATAGCTACCTGGATTACACCTCTTCCCACTCTATCTCTTGCAAAAATGCCATCCCGTATTCCCAATTTCTCCGCCTCCGCCGTATCTGCTCCCAGGAGGACCAGTTCCACCACAGAACACACCAGATGGCCTCCTTCTTTAGAGACCGCAATTTCCCTTCCCATGTGGTTAAAGATGCCCTCCAACGCATCTCATCCACATCCCGCACCTCCGCCCTCAGACCCCACCCCTCCAACCGTAACAAGGACAGAACGCCCCTGGTGCTCACCTTCCACCCTACAAACCTTCGCATCAACCAAATCATCCACCGACATTTCCGCCACCTCCAAACAGACCCCACCACCAGGGATATATTTCCCTCCCCACCCCTTTCTGCCTTCCGCAAAGACCGTTCCCTTCGTGACTACCTGGTCAGGTCCACACCCCCCTACGACCCACCCTCCCATTCTGGCACTTTCCCCTGCCACCGCAGGAACTGTAAAACCTGTGCCCATACCTCCTCCCTCACCTCTATCCAAGGACTCCTCCCTCACCTCTATCCATCCATCAAAGTTTCACCTGCACATCCACCAATATCATTTATTGTATCCGTTGCTCCCGATGTGGTCTCCTCTACATTGGGGAGACTGGACGCCTCCTAGCAGAGCGCTTTAGGGAACATCTCCGAGACACCCGCACCAATCAACCAAACCGCCCCGTGGCCCAACATTTCAACTCCCACTCCCACTCTGCCGAGGACATGGAGGTCCTGGGCCTCCTTCACCGCCGCTCCCTCACCACCAGACGCCTGGAGGAAGAACGCCTCATCTTCCCCCTCGGAACACTTCAACCCCAGGGCATCAATGTGGACTTCAACAGCTTCCTCATTTCCCCTTCCCCCACCTCATCCTAGTTTCAAACTTCCAGCTCAGTTACTGCCTCCTTGACTTGTCCGACCTGCCTATCTTCTTTTCCACCTATCCACTCCACCCTCTCCTCCTTGACCTATCACCTTCATCTCCTCCCCCACTCACCCATTGTACTCTATGCTACTCTCTCCCCACCCCCACCCTCCTCTAGCTTATCTCTCCATGCTGCAGGCTCACTGCCTTTATTCTTGATGAAGGGCTTTTGCCCGAAACGTTGATTTCGCTGCTCGTTGGATGCTGCCTGAACTGCTATGATACTCTCTGACAGACTGTGACACACTGTGACATTCTGACTTTCTCTGACACTCTCTGAGGTACACTGTGACACTCTTTGACAGACTGTGATAAACTGTGACACTCTCTGACTTTCTCTGACACTCTCTTAGACACACTGTGACACTCTCTGACCCTTTCTCTCACTCTCTGAGACAGACTTTAACACTCTCTCACAGACGGTGACCCTCTTGGAGACAAATGCTGACTGTCTCTGACACTCTCTGAGACACAGTATGACACACTGTGACAATGTCTGACTCTCTCTGACCCACTCGGAAATACACTGTAGCCTTCTCTTACAGATTGTGACACACGGAGACACTCTCTGAGACACACTGTGACACTCTCTGACTCATTCTGTCACTCTCTGTGACACACTCTGACCCTCTCTGCGACAGACTGTAGCACTCTCTCACAGACTGTGACATTCTCTGAGACAAATGCTGACCCTGTCTGACACTCTCTGAGACACAGTATGACTCACTGTGACACTCTCAGACTCTCTCTGACACAATTGGAAATACACTTAACCTTCTCTGACAGACTGTGACACACTGTGACACTCTCTGAGACACACTGTGACACTTTCTGACTCTCACTGACTCTGACTCTCTGAAACACACTGTGACACTCTCTGAGACTCAGAGTTACACTCTCTGACTCTCTCTGACACTCTCTGAGACACACTATGACACTCTCTGACAGACTATGACACATTGTGACATTCTCTGACTTTAACTGACAATCTCTGAGGAACACTGTGACACACTCTGACAGACTGTGACACACTCTGACCCGCTCTGAGACAGACTGTGACACTCGCTGATGCTCTGTGACACTCTCTTAGACATGCCGTGACACTCTGTGACTCTTTCTGACACACTGAGACACACTGTGACACTCTCTGACAGACTTTTACACACTGTGAGACTCTCTGACTCTATCTGACTCACTCTGAGACACACTGTGACACTTGTTGACACACTGTGATGCTCTCCGAGACACACTGTGGACTCTCTGACACTCTCTAAGACAGACTGTGACACTCTCTGACTCTCTCTGACAATCTCTGAAACACACTATGACACACTATGAAACTCTCTGACACACTATGACACACTCCAACACACTGTGACACTCTCAGACACACGGTGACATTCTCTGAGACACTGTGACACTCTTGGAGACATACTGCGACACTTTTGACTCTCTCTGAGACACACAGTAACACCCTCTGACAGACTGTGACCCTCTTTGAGACAAATGCTGACGCTCTCTGACAATGTCTGATACACTCTAAAAATAAACTGTAACCTTCTCGGACAGACTGTGACACACTGTGACACTCTCTGAGACAAACTGTGACACTTTCTAGCACTCTCTGACCCTCTGAGACACACTATGAAACACTCTGACCCTCGCTGACCCTCTCTGAGACACAGTGTAACAGTCTCCGACTCTCTCTGACACTCTCTGAGACACACTGTGACACTCTCTGACCCTCTCTGTCACGCTCTGAGACACAGTGTAACACTCTCAGACTCTCTCTCTGACACTCTCTGAAGCACAATGTGACTCTGAGACACACGGTGATATTCTCTGACTGGTTCTTAGACACACTGTGACACACTATGACGCTCTCTTAGACATGCTGTGACACTCTCTGACAGACTGTGACAATTTCTGAGACACACGATGACACTCTCTGACCTACTGAGACACTCTCTGACACACGGTGACATTCTCTGAGACACTGTGACACTCTCTGCGACACACTGTGACACTTTCTGTCTCTCTCTGACACTCTCTGAGACAGACTGTGACACTCTCTGACATGAGGCACAATGTGACACTCTCTGACTTTTTCTGTCAATCTCTGAGACACACTGTGAGACTCTCTCATGGACTGTGACACTCTCTGAGACAAACACTGACACTCTGACACTCTCTGAGACACAGTAGGACACACTTTGACACTTTCTGACTCTCTCTGACTCACTCTGAAATACACTGCAACCTTCTCTGACAGACTGTGACATACTGTGACACTCTTGGAGACACACTGCGACACTTTCTGACTCTCTCTGACGCTCTGAGACAAACTGTGACATTTTTTGACAGTCTATGACACACTGTGACATTCGCTGACTTTCTCTGACACTCTCTGAGGCACACTGTGACAATCCCTGACAGACTGTGACACACTGTAAAACTCTCTGACCCTCTCTGCGACACACTATAACACTCTATGACACTCTCTGACAGACTGTGAAACACTGTGACACATTCTGACCATCTCTGAGACACACGGTGACACTCTGTGACTCTCTCTGACGCTCTCTGAGACACACTGTGATACTCACTGACTCTCTCTGACACTCTCTGAGACATACTGTGAAACTCTCTGACAGACTATGACAATCTCTGTGACACTTTCTGTCTCTCTCTGACTCTGAGACACACTGTGACACTCTCTGCCTCTCTCTGAGACACTCAGTCACTCTCTCAGACACACTGTGACACACTATGACATCTTTTGACTCTCTCTCACACTGTCTGAGACACATTGTAACACTCTCAGACAATCTCTGAGACACACCGTGACACTCTCTGAGGCACACTGTGACACTCTCTGACAGATTGTGACAAACTGTCACACTCTCTGACTCTCTCCGACACTCTCTTAGACAAACTGTGACATGCTCGGTCTCTCTCTGACATTCTCTGAAACTCAGTGTGACAGTTGCTGACTCTCTCTGACTCTCCCTGACACCCTATGAGACACACTGTGACACTTTCTGACTCTTTCTGTCACTCCCTGAGACACACTGTAACACTCTCTTACAGACTGCAACTCTCTCTGGGACAAACGCTGACCCTCTCTGACAGTCTCTGAGACACAGTACGACTCAATGTGACACTCACTGACTTTCTCTGACACACTTTGAAATACACTGTAACCTTCTCGGACAGACTGTGACACTCCCTGAGACACACTGTGACACTTTCTGACTCACTCTGCCACTATGAGGCACAACCTAACGCTCTCAGAGACACACTGTGAAACTCACTGCCCTCTCTGACTCTGTCTGAGACACACTATGAGACTCTCTGACTCTCTCTGACACTCTGAGACACACTGTGTCACTCTGTGACTCTCTCTGACACTCTGAGACACACTATAATACTGTTTGACTTGCTTCGACACTCTCTGAGACACACTGTGACACCCTCTGAGACACACTGTGACACTCTCTGGCACACGGTGATGTTCTCTGAGACACTGTGACACTCTCTGAGACACACTGTGACACTCTCTGAGACACACTGTGACACTCTCCGACACACGGTGATGTTCTCTGAGGCACTGTGACACTCTCTGAGACACACTGTGACACTCTCTGAGACACACTGTGACACTCTCTGGCACACGGTGATGTTCTCTGAGACACTGTGACACTCTCTGAGACACACTGTGACACTCTCTGAGACACACTGTGACACTCTCCGACACACGGTGATGTTCTCTGAGGCACTGTGACACTCTCTGAGATGCACTGAGACACATTCTGTCTCTCTCGCTGACCCTCAGAGACACACTGTGACACTCTCTGAGACACACTGTGACACTCCCTGCCTCTCTCTGAGACACTCAGTCACTCTCTGAGACACAGTGTGACACACTGTCACATTTTCTGACTCTCTCTCACACTCTCTGAGATGCACTGTAACTCTCTCTGACAGATTGTGACACACTGTGACACTCTCTGACTCACTCTGAGACACACTGTGACACTTTCTGACTCTCTCTGACACTCTCATACATAGTGAGACACTCTCTGACTCTCTCTAACACTCTCTGAGATATAGTATGACACACTATGACATTCTCAGACTCTCTCTGACACACTCTGAAACACATGTGACACACTACAACACTCTCTGACACACGGTGACATTTTCAGAGACACTATGTCACTCTCTGTCCCTCTCTGACACTCTCTGAGTCACACTATGACACTCTCTGAATCTCTCTGTCATTCTCTGAGACGCACTGCAACACTCTGTGACAAACGGCGACCCTCTCTTAGACAAATGCTGACCCTCTCTGCCACTCTCTGAGACACACTGTAACACTCTCTGACAGACTGTGACATTCTCTGAGACAAACACTGACACTCTCTGAGACTCTCTGAGACACTCTGAAATACACTGTAACCTTCTCTGAAAGACTGTGACACACTGTGAAACTCTCTGAGACACACTGTAACACTTTCTGACTCTCTCTGATTCTCTGAAATACACTGTGACTCTCTCTGAGACATACTATGACACCCTTTGACAGGTTGTGACACACTGTGACACACTCTGACCCGCTTTGAGATAGACTGACACTCTCTGACACTCTCTGATGCACTCTGTAACAAAATGTGACACTCTCTGACAGACTGTGACAAACTGTGACACTCTCTGTCTTTCTCTGACACTCTCTGAGGCAGACTGTGACACTCTTTGACAGGCTGTGACACACTGTGACACTCTCTGACCTTCTCTGAGACCGACTGTGACAATCTCTGACACTCTCTGAAACACACTGTGACACTCTCTGACAGACTGTGACACACTGTGACACTCTCTGAGACACACGGTGACACTCTCTGACTCTATCTGACACTCTCTGAGACACACTGACTCTCTCTGACAGACTGTGACACACTGAGACACTCTCTGAAAATCTCCGAGTAACACTGTGACACTCTCTGGCAGACTGTGACACTATCTGACTCTCACTGACACTGTCTGAGACACACTGTGACACTCTCTGACTCTCTCTGACACTCTCTGACTATCTCTGACATTCTCTGAAACGTACGGTGACACTCTCGGACAGGCTGTGACACACTGTGACACGTTTTGACTCTCTCTGACACTCTCTGACTATCTCTGACATTCTCTGAAACGTACTGTGACACTCTCTGACAGGCTGTGACACACTGTGACACGTTTTGACTCTCTCTGACACTCTCTGAAACACACTGTGCCACTCTCCAACTCTCTCTGTCACTCTCTGAGAAACACTGTGACATTCTCTGACAGACTGTGACACACTGTGATACTGTTTGACTCTGTATGAAGCACTCTCTGACTCTCTCTGAGACACACTATGACACTCTGACACACTGTGACACTCTCTGACTCTCTCTGAGACACACTATGACACCCGCTGACACACTGTGACACTCTCTGACTCTCTCTCTCTGACACACTGTGACAATCCCTGACACACAGTGACACCCACTGAGACGCTGTGGCACTCTCTGACACACTGTGACACTCTCTGAATCTATCTGACACACTATGACAATCTCTGACACACTGTGACACTCTCTAAGACACTGTGACACTTTCTGACACTCTCAGAGACATCCTGTATCCCTCTCTAAGACACTGTGATAATCTCTGACGGTCTCTGAGACACACTGCGACACTCTCTAACAGACTGTGACACACTGTGACACTCCCTGACTCTCTCTGACACTCCCTGAGACACACTGTGACACTCTCTGGGACACACTGTTACACTGTCTGACCCTCTTTGACACTCTCTGGGACACACTGTGACACTCTCTGACACACGGTGAAGTTCTCCGAGACACTGTGACACTCTCTGAGACGCACTGTGACACATTCTTATCTCTCTGTCTGACCCTCAGAAACACACTGTGACACTCTCTGAGACACACTGTGACACTCCCTGCCTCTCTCTCTGAGACACTCGATCACTTTCTGAGACAGAGTGTGAAACACTATGGCATCTTCTGACTCTCTCTCACACTCTCTGAGACACACTGTGACTCTCTCTGACAGATTGTGACACACTGTGACACTCTCTGACTCACTCTGAGACACACTGTGACACTTTCTGACACACTGTGACATTCTCTGAGACACTGTGACACTCTCTGAGACACACTGTAACACTCTCTGACTCTCTCTGACACACACTGAGACCTACTATGACACTCTTTGACATGTTGTGACACACTGTGACACATTCTGACCTGCATTGAGATAGACTGTGACACTCTCTGACACTCTCTGATGCACTCTGTAACACACTGTGACACTCTCTGACAGACTGTGACAAACTGTGACACTCTCTGTCTTTCTCTGACACTCTCTGAGGCAGACTGTGACACTCTCTGAAACACACTGTGACATTCTCTGACAGACTGTGACACTGTGACACTCTCTAAGACATACTATGACTCTCTTTGAATAACTGTGACACACTGTGACACACTCTGACCCTCTCTGAGACGACAGCGACACTCTGACACTTTCTGAAACAGACTGTGACACTGTGACTCTCTCTGAGACACATAGTGACACTATCTGACTCTATCTGAGACAGACTGTGACACTCTCTGACTCTCTCTGACCCTCTCTGAGGAACAACACAACACACTGTGACACTCTCTGACAGATTGTGACAAACTGTGACACTTTCTGACACTCTCTGATGCACACTGTAACACTACCTAACAGACTGGTACACACTGTGACACTCTCTGACTCGCTCTGACACTCTCAGAGACATACTATGCCACTCTCTGACTCTCTCTGACACTCTCTGAGATACACTGACTCTCGCTGACAGACTGTGACACACTGAGACACTCCCTGAAAATCTCCGAGACACACTGTGACACTCTCTGGCAGACTGTGACACTATCTGACTCTCACTGACACTCTCTGAGACACACTGGGATACTCTCTGACTCTCTCTGACACTCTCTGACCGACTGTGAGACACTGTGACAATCTCTGATGCACTGTGACACTCTCTGAAACACACTGTGGCTCTCTCTGACTGACTGAGACACACTGTGACAAGTTTTGACTGTCTCTGACTCTCTCTGACACTCTCTGAAACGTACGGTGACACTCTCGGACAGGCTGTGACACACTGTGACACGTTTTGACTCTCTCTGACACTCTCTGACTATCTCTGACATTCTCTGAAACGTACTGTGACACTCTCTGACAGGCTGTGACACACTGTGACACGTTTTGACTCTCTCTGACACTCTCTGAAACACACTGTGCCACTCTCCAACTCTCTCTGTCACTCTCTGAGAAACACTGTGACATTCTCTGACAGACTGTGACACACTGTGATACTGTTTGACTCTGTATGAAGCACTCTCTGACTCTCTCTGAGACACACTATGACACTCTGACACACTGTGACACTCTCTGACTCTCTCTGAGACACACTATGACACCCGCTGACACACTGTGACACTCTCTGACTCTCTCTGAGACACACTATGACACCCGCTGACACACTGTGACACTCTCTGACTCTCTCTCTCTGACACACTGTGACAATCCCTGACACACAGTGACACCCACTGAGACGCTGTGGCACTCTCTGACACACTGTGACACTCTCTGAATCTATCTGACACACTATGACAATCTCTGACACACTGTGACACTCTCTAAGACACTGTGACACTTTCTGACACTCTCAGAGACATCCTGTATCCCTCTCTAAGACACTGTGATAATCTCTGACGGTCTCTGAGACACACTGCAACACTCTCTAACAGACTGTGACACACTGTGACACTCCCTGACTCTCTCTGACACTCCCTGAGACACACTGTGACACTCTCTGGGACACACTGTTACACTGTCTGACCCTCTTTGACACTCTCTATAGCACACTGTGACACTCTCTGGGACACACTGTGGCTCTCTCTGACACACGATGAAGTTCTCTGAGATGCTCTGACACTCTCTGATACACACTGTGACACATTCTGTCTCTCTGTCTGACCCTCAGAAACACACTGTGACACTCTCTGACACACGGTGACGTTCTCTGAGACACTGTGACACTCTCTGAGACACACTGTGACACTCTCTGAAACACACTGTGGCACTCTCTGACTCTCTCTGACACTCTCTGAGACATACTGTGACACTCTCTAACAGACTGTGACACACTGTGACACTCCCTGACTCTCTCTGACACTCCCTAAGACACTCTCTGAGACACACTGTTACACTGTCTGACCCTCTTTGACACTCTCTGTAACGAACTGTGACACTCTCTGACTCTCTCTGACAATCTCTGAGTCCCACTGTGACACTCTCTGGCATTGTCTGGGACATACTGTGCCTCTCTCTGATATACTTTGACACTCTCTGACTGTCTTTGAGACACGCTGTGCCTCTCTCTGATACACTGTGACACTCTCTGAGACACAATGGGACACACTGAGACCCTCTCTAAGACACACCCTGAGACACACTATGACACTCTGACTCACTGTGACTCTCTCTGAGACACATTGTGACACCCTCTGACTCTTTGAACACACTGTGACTATAATAGAAAACTCCATTTACTGTGAAATTAATTATCCATTTACTGTAAAGTTTAAAGAGAATGCTTTGTTTAAATCAATGCTGTGTTGAGCTTTGTAAACGATGCTTTGATGATGGGTTGCAGTTAGCTTATCTCTGTTTGATTTCTGTAAGCATTCAACTCGACCTTGCGATAGTCGAACTCAGCGAAAGCTGAATAACTGTTATGTCTAGCACCAGGGGATGAGAGGATAACAACTTGAGTTTCCCCAGTCTCTGCCCTTGAGAGTGTGGTAAGGAACTCTATAAGGCAGGTGTCTGTGTAAATGTTTGGGTACTTATTGCATTGAGGCATCTGACTTAGTGTAATGGGTCAATCTTGCAAAATTTTTAATAAAGACCTTTGCTTTGCTTTTGCTAATTATTGAGACAAGTCGATTTAATTTCCATGCCAGTAAACTTGGGGGCTCGTCCCAGGACTCCGTGACTGGATGAGATTCTGAAGATTCCCAGGAAGCGCAGGTGCCAGCACCTTGAAGGTCTTTCACTTCATCTCGAGCGCTGAATTGGACCTTTTGAGTGAGAGGACTGGGAATCTGTGGATTGCCCTAGCGCCGGGGTTTCAAATCAATTAAGGTTGGGTAATAGTTGTGGTTTATATAATCCTACATAGAGAGTCATTCTTAGAGAATAAATACAGCAGGAAAAGGGTTCAGTGAACTCTCACGTGGTATTAGAGTAAAACTCCAGGGGAAGGGGATTGCTGTCTGAAGAGTGTTTAGGAGACAGCAAGGTTAAGGGTGGTTTTAGACTTGGAACCACCACTGGCTGGGTTGGACTCGCCGAAGGCGTACCAGGTACGGGGTTTCTTGGTTTACGAAAACCAAGGCCTTGAGGCGGACGTGCTCAATGTGAGAGGGGACCTCCGGAGGGAAAAGAAAGTATAAAGGGAAAAGATAACTGTACCACGAGAGCGAGAGAGAGAGAGAGAGAGCGAGAGAGAGAGAGCTGAACACTTTTGATGTTACACTAAAAATGGGTTCTGGCAAGAGCGAACAAAGGGGGAGTCCACACAAAATTTGGAATGGCCAACCAAAATTACAATACATGCTAAATAAGTACCGCCCAGAATGTGTAAAGCAATTAGAATTGTGGATTAAGGAATGTGGTTTTCCGAAGGGAGGAAGTTTTAGTAAAAAACAGCTGGAAATATGAAGGTTGAGATAGGAGGAGAGAGAGAAGGAGAAAAGGAACGGAAAGATCGAAGCTATGAATTGGAGTGCTTCTTGTATGTGGAAGGCTGAGGCTGATATCAGAGAAAGGAGTTCTCAAGTAAAGGATCGATCAAATACACGTACAGCCACCAGTGCCCATGTGGGAAACAACCTAACGAAGCTGTACAGGGTCTTAAATCTGTTTCAGACCCTGACCTTGATGACTGCCCTCCGAGACCTGCAGCCCCCCTACGAGATCCGCCTGGTGAAAGTTCCACGTCAGCGACCACCACCTCAGGGCCTGCTAGATCACCGATAGCACACCATACCCACAACAGACCGAAGCAAGAAGGCCAAAAGAAGGACGACCACTCCAAGATGGAAAGGCATCCAAGGCCTGTCCGTGATCACCCCCTGATGGATGATGAGTCCGTGAGCGTACTGGTGTACGATCATCTAACCAGGTCGTTCTGCAAGCCCCAATGGTTGAAGTTGCAGGTCCAGAAGGGCGCCCAGTGTTGGCCCACCAGCCATGGACCATGAAGGATCTGGAAAGTGCCTTTGGGCAGTTGCCTGACCCACGCGAGGTTGGAGCTAATAAGAAGTGACAAAGTTCTGTACTGAGTTCCGTCCCACGTCACAAGAGATGAGACGTCTCCTGGGATGAAAACTAGGTGCCAATGTCACCAAACACAAGGATACCTGGCCAGCTGCAAACGTCCATGCCAGAGCAGCCAACCCACAAGTGGAAGAGAAGGGAGACTTTAATGCTTTTGTTACAGTGCTGGGAACCGCCTGTAGGGAGGCATTCCCAGTGTGAATGGACATGACCAAAACAGCAATGTGAAAACAATGGGAATGTGAGAGAGTGTCCCAGTACCTCACTGAAGTCCATAACACCCATAGTGCACTGAGACGGCATGAGGACATAACGACGGCAGAAATCACACTGTATGAGGCACACCTGAGGAACAGCTTCATCAATGGAAAGAAGGAAGAAATAGTGAAAAAGGTAAAAGACCTGGGACACGGGAAAGCTGAATGTGATAGAACAACATGCAATACATGCTGAAATATTGCTTACCCAAGAGAAGGATAATCAGAAACTAAAGATGGAACAGCAAACACATAAAGCTCAGCTTACTCTGATGTAAATGGTCACCCAGCTGTTGGAGGGAGGTGCTGCAGGAAGAGAGAGAGGCAGAGGAGGAGGTCACGGAAGAGGAAGAGGTCACAAAAGAGGCACTGATAGAGGGAGATCTGGTGGGTGATTTGTTTGCAGAGCAATGGACCACTGGGTGAGATGGTGCCCCACACAGACAGCCTCACTCGGCCCTAGAGGTGGGACATGAGGGTGACTAACAGGGGAAGGCTGAGGTGGAGGTGGGCAGCCCACAAGGTACAGGTGGGCAGCCCACAAGGTACAGGTAAGCCTCTTTCCTTTATGCTTGGCAACGAAGACTCGCTTTTGCTAATCTCTTCTACTAACCTTTCACACACTGAGACATATCTCACCTCAATGTTCAGCACTGAGATTGCAAAGTGTGGACGGTATGTCCAATATCACAATGATGTGTATAAGTTGATGCCCACCTCTATATCATATGTGAAAGTACATCAGTTCCCTTTTTGGTAGATACAGGGCCACATACTCAATCCTTACATTAGGCCCGTTTAGACAATCGACACAAATAAAGATTAGTGAAAGGTTCCTGAACACAATGGGTGCATCAGGAGTCATGATGCGGGAGAGATTTTCTGCACCTCTAGTAAAAGGGAAACATTCCAATTCTCCTTCTTGTTATCGGAATTTTGTCCTTTAAATTTGATGGGCCGGGATCGCATACGGAGACTGGGATTGGATTTGATCAGTACTCCGACGGGCTTGTAGATAATTCAAAGAAACGATTTACCCAGTGCAGGCTGTAAAATATGACCTACGACCCCTGATGTATGTCTATGAGTGGCTATTAATCCAGAGAGAGATAAGTTCAGTCAGCAATTCCCTCGCCCTGGAAGCAAGTAACTATGTTAATCCTACTAACACCGATTTCCTTGCTGGAGACATGCTGCACTGCACAGCACACATACATCACGTTGGCCCTGACGAACCATATGAGAAGGATTGGTTCAGGAGATTGGTGAAACCAGATCAGTTGTTATTGTGTGAATTTTATTGGAACTTATCTAAAGTATCTGTGACGGCAAGTAGACCCTATCTTGTTGATGTGGAAGGTTCTGCTCTCACGTGTCACTGGCGAAGGTGTCTAGTGACAGGTGGTAGGATTTAGGAGCATGGGTGCTAAAGGCACAAAGAATGAAAGGTTGGGTCTTCAGGGATGATGTGGGTATCTGATTAAATGCAGATAGTGGACATATAAGAAGAAACTAACTTGGCTAACTCAGGCAGATAGGACAGTCTAGGTAATGCCCGCTAGCCCTGAGAAGCCTAGGGGGATAGCCTAACGTTTCCCTAAGATAGAAGTCTTAAACCCAAGATTAAAAATGGTCCCTACTGTGTTGTGGACAAAGGGAAAACATGATGTGGGGCTCATATGGGGCTGTGAGCCCATAAGGATAACCCCGAAGTCTGAGTATCGTCCTTGCAGAGCACAATACCTGTTAAAACCCGAAGCCACAGAAGGAATTACTGCAGTCTTTGAATCCCTCCTAAAGGCTGGAGTGATAATCCCCTGTGAAAACTCACCGGTGAGGACCCCCATTTATCCGTTCAAAAAGACAAACATTCCCGGTGAACCAGAGGAATGGAGGTTTGTTCAAGACCTGTTGTCAATGACACTGTTATTCCTCGTGCCCCAAATGTTCCCAATTCCTATACTATATTGGCTCAAATTCCACCGGACAGGAAATGGTTCTCTGTTGTGGATTTAGCAAATGCCTTCTTTACTGTAATGTTAGGCGACTCCAATAACACAGTATTGTATCGGAGCCAACGTGCTGCTATCTGGTGCACCCAGATAGTCAATTCTGGTTCGCTTTTTCATTCAAAGGGAAATCATATACCTTCATGCGAGGTTACTGTGAGTCTCCCACCATATATAATGGGGCTCTACGCAGGAGTCTGGAGACTCTTGTTCAAACCCCGGGGTCAGTGCTGCTGCAGGATGGAGATGATTGCTTGACCGCGGCACCAACAAAGGAACAATGAGGAAGGAGACCTTTGCATTGCTCTGCCATCTAGTGCGGGAAGGGCACAAAGCCAGTCTCACAAAGCTACAATTTGTGCAACAACAGGTGAAGTTCTTAGGTCACCTAATATCTGAATAAGGGAAGGCTATTGGTCAAGACAGAGTTCAAGCAATCCAGCAAATTCCAAAGCCTCATACGAAGAGACAATTGCTATCCTTTTTGGGTAAGTGCTCCTACTGTAGGATGTTTATCGCACATTACACAACCCTTGAGGCCCCAAAAGTGACATAGCCCATGGAAAAGGGTTGCAGAACCAGAGTCCATTACAGTGGACCCCAGAGGCCGAGAGTGCCTTTGTTGAATTAAAAAGGGGCGCTCCAAACTACACCTACACTGGGGATTCTGAACCCAAACCAGCCTTTTGTACAAACGGTAGATGATTAACGTGGCTGCATGACATCTGTGCTGTTCCAGGATCATTGGGGAAGATTGAGGCCGGTAGCATATTTTTCAGCTAAACCTGACCCCGTAGTGGCAGGATTGTCTCAATGCCTGTGAGCTGTGGCTGTAGCTGAAAAGGCTGTTGGAGCATCCAGGGATATAGTCGGCTGTGGTGAATTAACCCTTCTGGTCCCACATGCAGGATCCTGACTGCTTTATGAGTAAACGACCGCACACATGTCAGCAGCACGTTGGCTCCAATACAATACTGTGTTATTGGAGATGCCTAACATTATAATAAAGCGATGTAACGCCCTTAACCCTGCTAGCCTTCTCCCCACAGAAGGAGACAGAGACCCACACGATTGTGTTGCTGTAACTAATGAAATTTGTAGCCCCAGACCAGATTTGCAGGATTGACCAAGTCAGAATCCAGACATGGAGTTTTTTTGTGGATGGGTCAGCATTCAGGAGCAAGGGGACAGGCCAGAATTGTGTTGGTTACGATGCAGTGACTATCTACGAGGTAGTCAAAGTGGGATCACTCCCTTCTCATCTGTCAGGGCCAGCAGCGGAGCTGATTGCCTTGACTGAGGCCTATACGTTGGCTGAGGGAAGGACAGTGAATATTTACACCGATAGCAGATATGCCTTTGGGGTTGTACATGATTTTAGAACCCTGTGGAATAACAGGGGATTCTTGGCCTCCACCAGAATGCCCATCACACACCGCGACCTGATTTCCGACCTCCTGGAAGCAGTCCTGTTGCCTAAATCAATCGCTGTGTGTAAGTGTGAAGCTCAGACAAAAAAATAATGATCTTATTTCCCAAGGTAATGCAAGGGCAGACTCAGCAGCAAGAACAGCAAGGTAAAAACAATGACTGCCGATGCTGAAAATCAAATACTGGATTAGTGGTGCTGGAAGAGCACAGCAGTTCAGGCAGCATCCAACGAGCAGCGAAATCAACGTTTCGGGCAAAAGCCCTTCATCAGGAATAAAGGCAGTGAGCCTGCAGCATGGAGAGATAAGCTAGAGGAGGGTGGGGGTGGGGAGAGAGTAGCATAGAGTACAATGGGTGAGTGGGGGAGGGGATGAAGGTGATAGGTCAAGGAGGAGAGGGTGGAGTGGATAGGTGGAAAAGAGGATAGGCAGGTCGGACAAGTCAAGGAGACAGTCACTGAGCTGGAAGTTTGAAACTAGGATGAGGTGGGGGAAGGGGAAATGAGGAAGCTGTTGAAGTCCACATTGATGCCCTGGGGTTGAAGTGTTCCGAGGCGGAAGATGAGGCAACACTTCAACCCCAGGGCATCAATGTGGACTTCAACAGCTTCCTCATTTCCCCTTCCCCCACCTCATCCTAGTTTCAAACTTCCAGCTCAGTTACTGACTCCTTGACTTGTCCGACCTGCCTATCCTCTTTTCCACCTATCCACTCCACCCTCTCCTCCTTGACCTATCACCTTCATCTCCTCCCCCACTCACCCATTGTACTCTATGCTACTCTCTCCCCACCCCCACCCTCCTCTAGCTTATCTCTCCATGCTGCAGGCTCACTGCCTTTATTCCTGATGAAGGGCTTTTGCCCGAAACGTTGATTTCGCTGCTCGTTGGATGCTGCCTGAACTGCTGTGCTCTTCCAGCACCACTAATCCAGCAAGAACAGCAGCCCAGCAGCCGCCAACTGAGCAGATTGACATGTGTGTGGCGAAGAGGTGGCTTGGACCATTTCAAGTGCTCCTCCCAACACAGACAGCAGTTAAGCTCGCAGAAAGCCAAGTGGATACACACCAGCCTTTACAAGCGTGTAGCTGAGCCCGAGGAGATATCGGACAGCACCAGAACCAATTAAGTGCAAGTAGTGATTAGAAGCCTCATACGGTTATGGGGCTGCCGCAGCTCACACATGGGCTGTGTACAGGGCACACCAGAGCAAGGGAAGATACCACCACAAAGCTGTGTTTCGGGGAGGTGGTATCTGAGGAATGGCCTGGTGTTTCCTAAACTTTTTTTAATGTATAGCTATTACGGCTCTGTATTTCTTTGTAGTTGTTGCTGTAGTTGGGCTTGATGTCATAAAATGACAAAAAGGGGGAAAATGAAATGGGAAATTATCCATTTACTGTGAAATTTAAAGAGAATGCTTTTCTTTAATTCAATGCTGTACTGATCTTTGTAAACGATGCTTTGATGAAGGGTTGCAGTCAGCTTAACTCTGTGTGAATTCTGTAAACATTCTACTTGACCTTGCGATAGTCGAACTCAGCGAAGGCTGAAGAACCATTATGTCTGAAAGACCAGGGAGTTGCCCTTGAGAGTGTGATAAGGAACACTATATGGCAAGCATCTGTACAATGTTTCAGTGCTCTTTGTATTAAGGCATCTGGCGTAGCGTAGTGAGTCAATCCTGCAGGATTCAAAATAAAGACCTTTCTTTGCTCCTGCTAATAGTTGAGTAGATTTAATTTCCACGACAATGACCCTTGATTTTATTTTAGTTGAGAAAATCTACAGCACCATCTTCATTGATCTGCTCTGATACTAGCTTAATAAACTGTCCTTTCTTGTCGATACATGTGTTTTCCATTTGCGTCGCTATTCTAGTTGCTTCTTGTAAATCCAATGTATCTGAGGAACAAATTATTCTCCCCAAATGGTGGACTCTAGAAGTCTCCTCAATATTTTAATTATATTATATTGGCTTTTCTTTATTACAGGGTTTGCCTCTTCTTTTATGAAAAGAGATGGTAATTGAAAACTCTTCAGTCCTCTGACCACACTTCCATATCTATGGAGCATTAAATAGTTAAGATCAATCACTTTGCTGTTGTGTCCATTCCTCAGAAACACTCAGTCATCCCATCCAGACTGAGCAAATGTATTAATTTACCATGGTATAAAACAAATTGGTTTGAATGGGGTTAAGTGAACCTGCTCGTTCAGTGATTGTAGTTAATGTCAGTCTCCATGCATCAAATTATTTCACTAAAAGGTTTACTTCCTATTAATAAGGGGGGGGGGTCTTACAATATTATCACATAGTATCAGTAGGAACTTCACTTGCAGCACTAACCAGGATCAACAGTTCAAGAGTGAGGGAGAGAAGAGATCAGAGTCTGAGAACAATGCACTGACGTGTTCCAACAATGGACCAGAATATGGGAACAATAGACTGGAATGTTCCAATACTGACCAGGGGTTTACATTTGGGTCTTCACAATCTTCCTCAAGATTGGGTGGACCTTAAGTGTGCTTTGGCTGATTCAAGCTGATTTCTATCCTCTCCTCACTATTATTCCTGGTAAGTCTTTCCATCTGACTATGAATTCAATAAACTTTGTTGAACTAACTTACTGTCCTCATAACTTAAATACTGAAAAAAAAGGAAGCTGTTGCCATGACTTCTGTCCACAAACTCCATTCCTAACCAAACAATTGTAATGCCAATATCTGAAGTGGAATCAAACTGCGTAAAACTCCAACATGTACTTCGGCTCTAAGCTGATATCTATTTCCACATTCTCTCCAGCACCAATCCTGTTCACTATCAACTCTGCAATATCTCAGGTCTCCCATTTTGTCTCAGTCTAGCTGCTGAATAAACCATCATCTGCACCTTTGTTATATCCAGATTCAACTGTTCCTATTCTCTTCCGGCCACAAATAATTTGACTAGAAATGTTGTGTGTTCTCCCTGAAAGGTGCTGACTTCAGGAGAGTCAGTGGGATTGTGATAATATCATTACACTTGCAATCAGAGCCCCAGGCTATTACTGTGGATAGTCAGAGCCTTTTTTCCCAGGATACTAATCTCAATTACAAGGGGACATAGTTTTAAGGTAAGAAGGGAAAGTTTAAAGGAGATGTGAGACAGCTTTTTTACACCGATGGTGATAGCTACCTGAAATGTGCTTCTGAAAGGTAATGGTGGAGGTGGATACAATAGCAATTTCTTGAATAGGTAGGGAATCGAGGGATATGGACTCTGAAAAGATAAAAGGTTTTTCATTTGGAAAGGCATCACGTGTGAGCACAGTCTTGGTGGGCCGAAGGGCCTGTTCCTGTGCTGTACTGTTCGTTATTCATTACTCTCTGTTTCCTCTATAGTTTAGATTAGATTAGATTACTTACAGTGTGGAAACAGGCCCTTCGGCCCAACAAGTCCACACTGACCCATTCTCCTACATTTACCCCTTCACCTGTTTGAGGTTTGGGGGTTCTTTAAAGACGAGCAGCAACTGCCAATTTCCGAGCACCATCCTACAACTCATCCGCTTTATCCTCAATTACAATGTCTTCACCTTTGACAACAGGTTCTTCATCCAGACACATGGTTCAACCACGGGGACCAAATTTGCACCCCAATATGCCAACATCTTTAGGCACATGTCTGAACAAGACTTCTTCTCTACGCAGGACCTCCAACCAACACTATACACCAGGTACATCAACGACATTTTCTTCCTCTGGACCCATGGCGAGGAGTCACTGATAAAACTACACAGTGATATCAACAAGTTTTATCCCACCATCACACTCACAATGGACTACTCTCTACTGTCTCATTTTGGACACATGTATCTCCATCAAGGATGGGCACCTCACTCTACCGCAAACCCACAGATAACCTCACAATGCTACACTTCTCCAGCCTCCACCCAAAACATATTAAAACAGCCAGCCCCTATGGACAAGCCCTACACAGACACAGAATCTGGTCAGATGAGGAGGAGTTGTTTAAAAGAGTTAAATCATCTCCTTGGTACACTGTGCAGTACGTTCTAAGTGCTGAATACAAGTTACTATGCAACTCTTTAGAGGGGCTGAATGGTTTATTCCTGTGCCTCAGTAATAGCCCTGAGAAATTCTGTCAGAGATGTGTTGTGTGACATTACACGGGAGGTAGGAGCACCAGTTGGTCATTCGGTCTCTGCTACACCATTCAGACAGATCAGAGCTGGTCTGACTGTGGCTGAACTCCCTGTCCATCTCTGCTCCCAATAAAAATGGGCTTCCTCGACCATCAAGGAGCTACTGAGCTCAGCCTTGAATATCTTCACTGCTCCCTGCAGATGAGAATGCCACAGTTAGCACATCCCTCAGGACAAAGGAGCATCCTCATCTCAATCTGAAATGGGAGCACCCTTACATTTAAAGCGATTGTCCTTGCACCAAATCACCTCCTACTTATGACATGATGCACAACAAATCAGAACATACGTAGACCATTCAACCCCCTCAAACCTGGCCCACATAAGCACTGGCTGTCTAGTTGATCAAATATCTATCAGATTCAGCCTTCACTGCTCTCTGCGCAACACATTATCACATACATCCTTATCTCAGTCTGAAATGGAAGAGATCACATTTTCAAACATTCTCCAGTTCCCCTAGTTCGACACACCCAACGTGGGGATCCATCCTCTCAGCATCCACCCTGTCAATTCCCCTCAGGGTCAGTTATGTCTCAATATGATCATGCCTATTTCTGCTGAACTTCAAAGGGTATACATCCAAACTGCGCAACATTTCCACATGGGATGAACCGGTCATCCCAGGAATCAACTGAGTGAGCTGTGTCCGTACACCTTCTCATATAATTAAATTCTTTCTGTGGTAAAGAGATTTTAAAAAGCCCGATACAGTCCTCCAGCTGTGATCTCAGTAAAACTGGGAACAGCTGCAGCAACGCTTCCTTCATGGTTGACTCCTTGCAAGAAACATTAAAATTGAGACAAGAGCCGGAAGACACTTGATTTCTTAAGTCTTAAATAAGGCAACTTTGATTGGTTAAGATTCAGAGATGCCGGTGTTGGACTGGGGTGTACAAAGTTAAAAATCACACAATACCACGTTATAGTCTAACAGGTTTAATTGGAAGCACACTAGCTTTCGGAGCGACGCTCCTTCATCAGGTGATAGTGGAGGGCTCGATCGTAACACAGAATTTATAGCAAAAATTTACAGTGTGATGTAACTGAAATTATACATTGAAAAATTGATTGTCTGTTAAGCCTTTCATCTGTTAGAATACAGTGATAGTTTCACTTCTTTCATGGGTAAATCATAAAACCCTTTTTTTAAAAGTTGCATTCTCGGATTAGCTGTTAACAATGGTGATAGCTAGACAATATGTTGAAGGTGTTGTCCCCCTGTGTTCTCTGTCCATGACCTGATGTTTAGATTGATTCTAATCTAAAAAGTGAGATAACAGAGTTTTACATAAATTCATGCAGTTTTGAGCTCAGAGTTCTACATGAATGTATGTAGCTTTTGAGCAAACTACATGTAGTATATGTGTGCATGTGGGTCTTTGTGCGTGTGTCTGTCTGGGGTGGGGGTTGTGAGTGTGAGAAAGTGTGTTGTGTGTGTGTAGTGAGTGCAGAGTGTCTTAAGTCTGTGAGGGTGTGCAGGTTTGGGAGTATGTGTGTCTATTAGGGTGTGTGTGGGTGTCTGTGTGCGCGTCTGTGTGTACGTGTGTCCGTGTGCATGTGAGGGTGTGTGTGTAGGAATATCTGTGTGTGTGTGTGTGTACTGTAATGGTGATCACCTGTAATGTGACATGAACCCAAGGTCCCGGTTGAGGCCCTCCCTATGGGTACCGAACTTAGCTATCAGACTCTGCTCGGCCACATTCCTCTGCTGCCTGTCCCGAAGTTCACCTTGGAGGATGGTCACCCGAAGGTCCGAGGCTGAATGTCCTGGACCACTGAAGCGTTCCCCAACTGGGAGGGAACCCTCCTGTCTGTTGATTGTTGTGTGGTGCCCATTCATCCGTGAATAAAATTTGATTAATTTTAAAGTAGCAATGGTTTTTTGTGTGGGAAATCATGTCACACGAACTTGACTGATTTTTTTGAAGAAGTAACAAAGAGGATTGATGAGGGCAGAGCGGTGAACGGGATCCATGTGGACTCCGTACGGGATCCGTAAGGTGCTTGACAAGGTTCCCCATGGAATACTGGTTAGCAAGGTTACATCGTATGGAATACAGGGAGAATTAGCCATTTGAATTAACTCAAAGGCAAGAGGTAGTGGTGTAAGGTTGCTTTTCAGACTGGAGGCCTATGCCCAGTGGTGTGCTCCAAGGATCGGTGTTGAGTCCACTGCTTTTCATCATTTATATAAATGATTTGGATGCAAACGTAGGAGGTATAGTTAGTAAGTTTGCAGGGGGCAACAAAATTGGAGGTGCAGTGGACAGTGAAGAAAGTTTCCTCAGAGTATAATGGGATCTTGATCAGATGGGCCAATGGGCCTAGCAGTGGCTGTTGGAGTTTAATTTAGATAAATACGAGGTGCTGCATTTTGGAAAAGCAAATCAGAGCACATCATATCCACTTAAAGGTAAGGGTGTGTTGCCGAACAAAGAGACCTTGGAGTGCAGGTTCGTAGTTCTTTGTAAGTAGAGTTGCAGGCAGATAGGATAATGAAGAAGACATTTGGCATGCTTTCCTTCAATGGTCAGATGATTGAGTATCAGAATTAGGAGGTCATGTTGTGACTGTACAGGACATTGGTTAGGCCACGTGCATTCTGGTCTCCTTCCAAACGAAGAATGTGGTGAATCTTGAAAGCGTTCAGAAAATATTTCCAAAGATATTGCCAGGATGGAGGATTTGAGCTATAGCGAGAGGCTGAAATAGGCTGGGGCTGTTTTCCCTGGAGCATCAGAGGCTTCTCAAGTTTCATAAAATCACGAGGTGCATGGATCGGACGAAGTCTTTTCCCTGGGGTGAGAGAGTCCCAAATTGGAGGGCATAGGCTTAGAGTGAGAGGGAAAGATATAAAATGGACCTAAGGAGACAACTTTTTCACATAGAGGATGGTGTGTGTATGGAATGAGCTACCAGAGGAAGTAGTGGAGATTGGTACAATTACAGCATTTAAAAGGCATCTGGACGGTTATATGAATAGTAAGGTTTAGAGGGATACAGGCCAGGTGCTGGCAATAGAGACGAGATTAGGTTAGGATATCTGGTTGGCATGAATGTGGTGGACCGAAGGGTTTGTATCCATGCTGTACATCTCTATGACTAAGTGCAGTGTAACAGAGCATTTAGGGCTCCCTTAGTGACAACAAGGGTGTGTTTGCACTGTGGTGATATTTACACTCTAAATCTATACATCTGTACATGACAAACACCTCAACATACAGAGACCAGGAGAGCAATCTGTCAAGACTTGAATTCTTTAACCAGAGACTGTGAGAACGAGAACATTTCTGGGGGACATGGTAGATGGATGTAGCTTCACAAATCAAAACACGTGTATCCTTCAGTTCCTTTGTTAAAAAAAACTTCCTCATTTAAACTGACTAACAGTTCCAGTATCCACTGTCGTTTGTGGAAGAGAGTTCCAAACCTCTCCCATCCTTTGTCTGTAGATGTGCATCCTAACATTCCTCCTGAACGCTCTGGCTCTCATTCTCAGACTGTGCCCCCTTGTTAGAGAATTGCCAGCCAATGGAAATCATTTATCTTTTTCTGTTAATGTCTTGGAGGACTTCACTCAGATCAGCCCTTATCCTTCAAGATCCTTGTGAACACAGGCTTCGTTTGTATATCAAAAAACAGAAATTGTTCAGCAGGTCTGGCAAGCATCTGTGAGAGAGAAAGTAGAGTAAATGTTTCAAGTCCGGAGACCCTTCTTCAGTACTAAGTTGCATGATTTCTCTTCATACCTTCAGAATATACAAAACCAGAACAGATGACAGAATACTTAAGTCAGGACATTCTTCAGCAGCAGTGACTTTGGGAGTCTCTGTCAATGGAAAATTGTACCATGAACGCTGCTCACTGGATTGTTATCACTGTTCTTGCGTCTGGATATGGCTGACCAGTCAATGAGATGGTGACGTTGTTGTTCAAAAGGTAAAACCAGAGAGCAGATCAGCAGCAGATTACAGTAAGTCCAAATGTCTTTATGCCACACCAGGAACACCAATAATAACAAGGATGGTGTCGAACACCTTCTCCACCTGCTGAGTTGGTGGATGCATGATTCCATGTGAGGTGGTCTGTCCCTTCAGGCAGCTGACAAGCTCCTTGTTTGAAACTCTGGGCTGATGCATTCCCAGAGATGCTGCCTTATACTGTCTGAAAGCTCCTTTGGGAGACTGACACGACAGCATTGCTCAGCTTTGTGTCAAAACTCTGACAATGAACAAACTCATTACAATAACAAGTTTAATCCCAATTATGAAGGAGCGTTGCTGTTTAGTATATCATAATGAAATAACAAAAAACAGAACCTGGGATCTCTCAGCAATAATGCTGCCCACACAAATACCGTGAGCCCCGTCACAAGATCACAAATAATTTCAACCAATGCTGCATCGAGCCAGTTTATTCCATGTATGAAAATATATCTCAGAGCTGTTCTTTTGTTCTCTAGAGTAGGAGCTGCCCTCTTTAAAAAAGAGCGTTTCACTCACTGATTGAAATATGATTCTTCATACACACTGAATGTGTGCATTGCTGCCGAGGTCAGCATTTATTCCACATCACTAATGGCCCAGGTTCCAGAGGCACATGAAGGGCTTTCCTGGAGGAAGGGGACTGAGT
Organism: Chiloscyllium punctatum; assembly: GCF_047496795.1. NCBI lineage: Eukaryota > Metazoa > Chordata > Chondrichthyes > Orectolobiformes > Hemiscylliidae > Chiloscyllium > Chiloscyllium punctatum. Next base: position 4,445,993 of record NC_092772.1, read on the forward strand.
GAACAAGTTAGGCTTCCAACAATGGAGGTATCACTGATGTCACTCTTATTGTCATTCTCCATCCTTCCCAAAGGGGCAACTAGGGACGAGTAATAAACACTGGCCCAGCCAGTGATGCCCACATCCCATCAATGGATAAGAATAAAGAGATAACCCTGGAGGTTCCATCTACCTTATAGGCCCTTGTCTGTATTCATCAGGATCATACCCATGTTTGGGGATAGGTGCCTTTTCCAAACTACAATCATAACCACCAGTATCCCGAGATATATCATGGGGAGTGCAGTTAGGACCACAGCTTGATGTGAGAGGAGCCGAATTCATGGGTGACAGGCTATGGGCATGTGATCATATGGCCTGTTCCTTTACATTTAATTAAGAGTGGTCCCTGTCAATATCCCCTCTATCTCCACATTATGTGGGAGGAAGATATGATAAGCCATCTAAATACATTTTTTAATATAATTCCGTTAATTTGGACATCATCCTAACTTCGTCACTTGGGATAATTGGAATCCCTAGCACTGAGAGTGCCCTTGCAGTTGCCATTAAACCAGATCTTAGTGAGCTGCTGTAATTAGGGTGGATGGTGGCTCAGTGGTCAGCATTGCTGCCTCACAGCACCAGGGACATGACTTCATTTCCAGTCTTGGGCGACTGTCTGTGTGGAGTTTGCACATTCTCCCCATGTCTGCATGGGTTTCCACCCACAGGCCAAAGATGTGCAGGTTAGGTGAATTGGCCATGCTAAATTGCCCACAGTGATAGGTGCTTTGTCAGGGGTAAATATAGGGTGGGGGAATGGGTCTGAGTGGGTTCTTTTTCAGAGGGCCAGTGTGGACTTGTTGGGCTGAAGAGCCTGTTTCCATATTATAGGGAATGTAATGTAAACTGACAGTGAGAGATATTGGGGTGGGTCTTCTCCTGGAACAAATGTTTACACTGTTTGTCACAAATTTGCTGTGGGGCTTTCCCTTGGCTGGCCTGTCTGAACTCCTCCCTCATCCTGTTCCTGCAGATACTGCACAGGGTGAACCAGCAATAATGACGGTGGGCAACAAAACTGCATTCTGTGGAGTATCTACAGCTCAGAGACCCAGAGATGGAGAGCAGGAGGAAGTCTGTGATTTTGCTCCTCACCATGTCTTGGAGCTTCATCCTCCTGTTGTTCATCTATGTTTTAAGTTTCTTACATTATGTTATTCAAGGAGTCCAGCCTGAAGATTACTCGCTTTTCCTGCATAACTTCACAAAACTTGGTTATATGCTGCAGACCCTAAGTTGGTGCAGAAACAGGTTTATTTGTGCAGCAACATTATCTCGGTTCAGAGTGAAGATCACTAACACAGCAAAGTAGCGAGTGACACAAATTCCTTGCATAATGAATAAATAAAACTCCTTAGTGAAGCCACAGGAGGGTCCTGTTGTTCCAGTCATGAAATAATTTTTCAAATTCATTCATGGGATGTTGGCGTCACTGCCCAGGCCCAACATTTATTACCCATCCCTAGTTGCCCCTTGAGAAGTTGGTTGTGAACTGCCTTCTTGAACCGCTATTATCCATGTAGGTCAACCCATAACATTGTTAGGGAAGGAATTCCAGGAATTTGACACAGGGATATATTTCCACTTCAAGATGGTGAGAGGCTTCGAAGGAAATTTGCATAAGGTGGTGTTCCCATGTATTTGTTGCCATTTTCCAAAATGGAAGTGGCTGTGGCTTTGGAAGGTGCTGTCTGAGGATCTTTGGTGAATATCTGCACTGCATTTGTAGGTGGTACACACTGCTGCTCCTGAGCATCTTTGGTGGAGGGAGTGGATATTTGTGGGTGGGGTGCCAATCAAGCAGGTTGCTTTGTCCTGGATGGTGTCAAGTTTCTTGAGTGTTTATTGTAGCTGCACTCATACAGGCAAGTGGAGCATATTCCATCACATCCGACAGAGAGTCCTTATCCCAGTGCAGAGAGAGGGTTGAGCTGGGAACCGGCAGATTCCCCATCTTAGCATAATCCAAAGGAATTGTCCAGGAAAGTGGAATTTCCTACTGGGTAAGTCCTATCAGTTTGGAACCCTCTAAGTGTCCATCAAAAATCAAATTCTTCTGCGGGTTCTGATCCAGTTAAACAGACGAGTTAATCTGTAAATATTTCATGTATACCAACCCTATATTAATGTCCCAAATAGCGATCTATGAGCTGTTGTGAAGTGAGAAATCATGGCAGGTGATTACATGATATTATTGGAACCCACTCACCAAAGAACTGGCTGGCCTCTATTTTTCAGCATCAAGCTTCCAGTTTCTTTGGGCTGCTTATCCATTACAGTCTCATCAGAAATTTCCTGCCATTGATTACGACGCAGAGGTCGAACCTCTCTGTTAATTAAACCGAACACCCAGAGAGTCTTGGTTCACTCTGTAATCTGTTAAAATAATAGGGACAGAGAACTCTAAAATTCGAATACATTAAGAAAATTATAATTATTTTCTTAACTCTAATAGTGAACACTAAACAACAACTGTCCACAAATCCAAGTCCCCTTCTTTTACCTACTTAGTATCTGACTCCAACTCCACAAAAGTACACTGTTCCAATTATTAAACTTGACACTTATTAAGCATTGCATTAACTTAATCTCAAGACCAAACATGTTCCTCTGAATTCAATCGTCTGCCTGCTGATCTCGCTGGGCCATCTTGTTTCTTTTTTTTAAAGTGAGAAGGTTGTACATGTAAAGGTACTTTGGTTGAAATTGTTTTCTAATTTCTTTGCGAGGAAGATGCGAGATGGCCATTTCGCTCTTGGGCTCGGCAGCAGTTGCTCGCTATTCGATGGCAGTTGCTCTCACTCAGACTTTCAAAATAGTTGTGGGTGTTTATATAACACCCACGACTCAATAAACTCTTAGAATCAGTTTCAAGGTGTCAAAACAATCAAACCAAATGCCGTTGGTTTCTGGTATCCTGGGCACAACTTAAACTAGTTGGGTAAATTGGAATTGTGGTCAAAACAGCAGCAAAACCTCAAGTAATTGGAACATGTCTCTATTTTTGAAAAGCTGTTCTCTCAGATGGCAGGTATTGCTGTGCTTAAAATCAAAAAGCACTTTCTATCTTGCAGCCAACATACACTCTGTTGGCTTTGGAACAATGTGGATTCGTTGGTTACAGTTCCAGATACAGACTGTACATCCACCTGTACTGTCACCAAAAAAACAGATTCACCGAAACTGCACTCACCCCCTCCCTGACTGATCCCTACCCAACACTGCAATCACCCACTCCCTGACTGATCCTTACCCAACACTGCAATCTCCCACTCCCTGACTGATCCTTACCCAACACTGCAATCTCCCCCTCCCTGACTGATCCCTACCCAACACTGCAATCACCCACTCCCTGACTGATCCCTACCCAACACTGCACTCACACCCTCCCTGACTGATTCCTCCCCAACACTGCAATCACCCACTCCCTGACTGATCCCGACCCAACACTGCAATCTCCCCCTCCCTGACTGATCCTTACCCAACACTGCAATCACCACCTCCCTGACTGATCCCTACCCAACACTGCAATCTCCCCCTCCCTGACTGATCCTTACCCAACACTGCAATCACCACCTCCCTGACTGATCCCTACCCAACACTGCAATCTCCCCCTCCCTGACTGATCCTTACCCAACACTGCAATCACCCCCTCCCTGACTGATCCTTACCCAACACTGCAATCTCCCCCTCCCTGACTGATCCCTCCCCAACACTGCAATCTCCCCCTCCCTGACTGATCCCTACCCAACACTGCAATCTCCCCCTCCCTGACTGATCCCTACCCAACACTACAATCTCCCCCTCCCTGACAGATCCCTACCCAACACTGCAATCACCCACTCCCTGACTGATCCCTACCCAACACTGCAATCTCCCCCTCCCTGACTGATCCCTACCCAACACTGCAATCTCCCCCTCCCTGACTGATCCCTACCCAACACTGCAATCTCCCCCTCCCAAGGAAAAAAGAATAGAGAGAAAATAAGACCCTTCAAGGACCAGAGTGGACATGTGTGTGCAGAATCACAGGAGTTATTTCTCCTCTGTGTTGATCTTGGAGAAGGACATGAAGGCTTGGGAACTTGGGAAAGTTAGTGATGATCTCTTGGGGTCAGTCCATATCACAGGAGAGGATGTGTTGAATGCATTAGAGTGTATGAAGGTGGATAAATCTCCTGGACCTGAACTAACATATCCAACGGCACCTCAAGAGGCGAGGGAAGTACGTGTGGGGTCCCTGCTGATCTTTTTGCCTCACCGTTAGCCACGGGTGAGGTCCCGGAAGACTGGAGGACAGCATATGTTGTGCCCTTATTCAAGATTGGCTGTAAAGATAAACCTGGGAACTATAGATCAGTACACCTAACATCCGTGGTAAGTAAGTTACTTGAGAAGATGCTGAGAGATTAGATAGACATGCATTTGGAAATACAACATTTGGTTGGGAGTAGTCAGCAAAGCTTTGTGCATGGGAGACCATGCCTCACAAATTTGTCAGCGTTCTTTATTGAAGTGATCAGGAAGTTTGACGAGGGCAGGCCAGTACATGTAGACTCTACAGATTTCAGGAAGGCCTTTGATAAGGTTCCACATGATAAGTTGCTTTGGAAGGTTAGATCGCATGGAATCCAGGGGGCGTTGGCAAGCTGTGTACACAATTGGCTTGATGGTAGGAAGCAGAGGGTAACAGTCAGACTGGAGGCCTGTGACTCGTGGTGTGCCTCAGCGGACATAGAATCATAGAATCCCTCCTCTGTGGAAACAGGCCCTTCGGCCTAACAAGACCACTGGCCCTCTGAAGATCATTTCACTCAAACCCATTCCCCTACTTTATTACTCTACATTTACCCCTGACTAACGTAACTTACTTCCACATCCATGAACATTCTCGGCAATTGAGCATTGCCAATTTACTTGACCTGCAGAGCTTTGGACTGTGGGAGGAAACCGGTGCACCCAGAGGAAACCCACGCAGACATGGGGAGAACGTACAAACTCAGTTGGTCTGGCATGGTGGCTCAGTGGTTGGCACTGCTGTCTCACAGCGCCAGGGACCCGGGTTCGACCCCAGCCTCGGGTGACTGTGTGGAGTTTGCACATTCTCCCTGTGTCTGTGTGGGTTTCCTTCGGGTGCTCCGGTTTCCTCCCCATTCCAAAAATGTGCAGGTCAGATGAATTGGCCAGGCTAAATTGCCCATATTGCTAGGTGCATTCGACCAGGGTAAATATTGGGTAAGGAGAATGGCTCTAGGTGGGTTAGTCTTCGGCAGGGACTTGTTGGGCCAAATGGCCTGTTTCCATACTGTAGGAAATCTAACCCTAACAGGATCTAACCCACACAGACCATCCTGTGAGGTTGGAATTGAACCCAGATCCACAGTGCTGTGACGCAGCAGTACCAACCACCGAGCCATTGTGCCACTGAGCTGGTCAGTGCTAGGCCCATGGCTGTTTGTCATCTATATCAATGATTTGGATGCGGGTGTTTAAGGCATGATTAGAAAGTTTGCAGATTACACTAAAATAAGTGAGGAAGGGTCTCAGCAATTGCAACAGGGCCTTGATCAGCTGGGAAATTGGGCTTAGAAATGGCAAATGGAGTTTAATACAGAAAGTGCGAGATCTAGCATTTTGGAAAGTCACATCAAGACAGGGGTTTCATGGGGAATGGTAGGGCCTGAAGGAGTGTCGTGGAACAGAGGGACCTTGGATTCCAGGAGCACGGCTCTCTGAACTCAGGGAGACAGGGCAGTGAAGAAGGCTTTTGGCACACTGGGCCCTTCACCAGTCAGGGCATGGAATATCGAAGTTAGGAAGTTCTGTTGTAGTTGTGCAGGATGTTGCTGAGGCCGCACTTGGAGTATTGTGTTCAGTTCTGCCCACCTTGCTATAGGAAGGATGTTATTGTACTAGAAAGAGGACAGAAGTAATTTACAAGGATGTTGCCAGAATTCAACTAGACAGATATAGAGAGAGGTTGGACAAGCAAGGACATTTTCTTTAGTGTGTAGGAGACTGAAGGGTGTCCTTATAGAGGTGTATAAGATCATGGGAGACATGGATAGGGTGAATGCACTCAGTCTTTATCCAAGTCTTGGGGAATCAAGGATGAAAGGTCATCAGTTTAAGGTGAAAGGGGAAGATTAAAAGGGAACCTGGGGGACAAAGCTTTTACCCAGAGGGTGGTACACATACGGAATGAACTACCAGTGCAAGTGGTCGAGGAGGATACATTTAATAACATTTAAAAGGCACTTGGACAAATACATGGAGAGGAACGTATTGGAAGGATATGGGCCAAGTGTAGGGAAACGGGGTTAGTGTGGATGGACCAGTTTGGGCCAAAGAGCCTGTCTCCATGCTGTAGAACTCTATGAACATACCTAAGTGTCCCATCATCCAGAAGCGGCCAAAGCAACACGAACACGAGCCGGGACAAATGTGAAACAGTCCTGCAGAATTTCACAGGAAGCCAGCCTGGCCTTGCAGTGAAGGATTCCTGGTACAGGAGCTGTGGTGAGATGCCCATAGAGAACTGGGGAAGGAAGCTGGAAAGCTCACTCCACTGCTGATAGCCTGGAGGAGCCCCGGCTGGGATAAGGCAGCTGGGATCCGGTCACCCCAGGGAAAACTACAGGCTGTGACCGAGCTAGGTCTCCTACACAATGAGCAGGACAGAACGTTACAGGAAAATCTCACCAACATGGGACCACTCCAGTTCCAATTGGGAAGAGCCCAATCTAGCGAAAGGAGGGTCTCTGGGGATGGGGAAGCAGCCTCAGGTTACATTGACAATCTGGAAGGACAGTGTATGATCTCCAAACAGCTGCATGGGTCCTGTACACCTGCAACATGGAGCAACACACATCAGGCCCTAGTAGGAGGTGTCAGGAGCAAATACAATCCCGAGGGAACTAGGACCCCTCCCAGAATGGGATAATGTGTGCCTTTGGGGTTCTACCTCCCCATGGAGATAATGACAGGCCCCACACTGACACATCCACACCCGCTCACAGATGGGGACTCCCACTGCCTGTCTCCCAGGTAACTGCACCTTTTACCCCCAGCCCTGACCCACAGCCGAACTCAGATTCCATGAATCATATGGTTACCCAGTGTAAAGCATCTTCTGGTCTCACTCTGTACACAACAGTCATTCCAGGCACCCAGCTGGTGGGCAGCACCAAAAAGATCCCATCTCTGGCACAGATACTGACTGACAGTCTGTCATACACAGAGTGGACGCTGAGGAGCAAACCAAATGAATCGCCATGTGCCTTAGTCCAGCAGGCCATTCAGCTCTCCCTGAGGGCCAACAGCTAGGGAGGGGCATCCATGATGAGATGAAGGCAGCAATTATCACTGCTCGATGGCAGGATAAGGCATAACCTGCAGAGGCGCTACATAACTGCTGAACAACAACCAGGGGACTGCTCCCCCCTCCCCCTGTCAGCTTCACCTGGAGACTCTGGGTCCAATTTGTCTGGATTTTTGGGGATATGACCTGCACCTCTCTTAGCGATGAGAAACTGGGCCCGACCCTTTGTCTCCCATGTCTCAGAAAGGAGGAGGGACACCTGGGATTCGACCCCTCAATTGCACCCGTAATGAGGCTTGGGCCCTCTGCTAATTAATTGCTGAATACAAAATAGACTTTAGGGATTTCCACATTGTGTTACAGGAGCTCAGGGGTCAGAAGCGATTGGTAGGGTTTCCCGAGAATGGTAGTAGGATACCAAGCACCCTGCCTGGACTAGGGGACACTTTCGGACAGTAATATCCCAGGAAGCCCACCAGGGAGAATTCCTCAGAAACAAAATTAAAAACGGGCTGTGACCAGGAGGGAAGGCTCCTCCCCCAGCTTGTCCCACACATACCAGGCTCTCACAATGGACTAGTCACTAAACTCACAGGGAATTCCTTCTTCATGAACATTTTTCACAAACTGATAATAATCATTATGAATGTGTCAGGGATACAGTAATCAGAGTGGTGTCCTTCCCCATAAAAATAATCATGTTCCCAACTGACCCACAGGATATTGGGACAAAGGATAGGGAAATTTGAGGGAAAACACAGAACCCAGAAAAGTAATTAAGAGACAAAAGAGAAGGGAACTCCTTAATGATTTAGCCCAGTATACGAGTCCACTCCCAGGGCAGGAGTGTTACAGGTCAGAACGCTGACTTGGCTAATTTGGAGAATAAATCAGGATCCTGACCCAACAACTCTCTAATGAGCCTGAGAAAGACTTAATACAGAAAACCCAGAGGAGACCATGGGACAACTCGTGGAGAATCCGGCTAACCATCACTTAGTGACCAGACTGGAGGGTCACGCCAACACGATTAATCAGATCATCCATGGCCCAATCAGAGATTATGGTGAGCAATAAAACCACACCCTGTGCAGTAACGCGATGATGGAACAGCTGAGGGAGGAGCTCAGGCAGGCCAGACATTGGAAAGTCCCATCCCGGGTTCGTGACAAACAGTTTCAATATTTGTTCCAGGAGAACCCCCACACCAACGTCTCTCACTGTCAGTGACAGCAGCTCACCAAGGGCTGGGTTAATAACAGCTGTAAGGACACTCTCGGTGGGACACCTGGGCTTGGTATGAGGGATTCCACTTAACCCAAGTGACCAAAGGTAGGATGAAGTCCAAATTATCGGAGTTGTATAAAAAAGGTATTTGGATGGGCTACCATGATTACCTCCCACTTACTGTGGAGATAGAGGGAACATTGACAGGGACCATACTTACCTAAATGGGAAGGAACCGGTCATACCATGACATTCCCATAGCCTGGTATCCAAGAATTCGGCTCCTCTCACATCGGCTGTGGTCCTAACCGCACTCACCTTGATATATCTCGGGATACCGGTGATTAGGATTGCAGGCTGTAACAGATGGGTACGATCATGGTGAATAATGCCTGGATACACCCCCAGGGGCTGGAAGGTAGATGGAACTCCCCGGGTGATCACCTTAGTTTCATTCATTTGCAGTGTTTGGGTGTTCCTGGCCGGGCCAGTATTGATTTCCTGCCCATAGTTGCCATTACGACAGATTGGCCATATTAAATTGCCCATTGTGTCAAGGGATATTCGGGCTAGCTGGAGTAGCTATAGGAAATGCAGGGTTTCAGGGATATCACTGGGGGAGTGGGTCTGAGTTGGAATCTCTTCAGAGGGTCATTGTGGACTCAAAGGGCCGAACGGTCTGATTCTGTTCTGTCAAGATTTTATTATATCACTTATCAGCTCTAAGACTTAGGGTGTAGGTTTGCCCGGTGATAGGTTTGATATCCAGACGTTTCGTTACCTGGCTGGGTAGCATCATCAGTGGGGACCTCCAAGTGAAGCTATAAGACCATCGGTTTGGAAAACGTACACAATGGCTTTTGCACAGACGGCTGGCTACTCTGACAACAAGCATAACCAGCTTTTAAAATTAGGTTTGTAATTTATTGCATAAGCTTCTTCCTTTCCATTCAAGTGGATGAGTTGGGGGAGATGTCACAAACTCCTGGCTAAAACACAGATAGACAGCCAAGGTTTATTGGCCAAGGAAATCTCCCAAATCACAAAACCCACACACCAGGCACAGCGCAAACACAGCATAATGTAAAAGGCAACAGTTATTCTGGACAGACGTATCTACCAAACAAATGAGGGCCCAGACAGGAAGGCACAGGTCCTGCTACACAAAGAAACTAACAGCAACAAGCCATCCAAATGATTGGCAATGCTTCAAACTATTAACGGATTCTCCTAATTGGCCAAAACGATAGAAAGTTCCTGAAAACCATCCAGAAATGAACAAAAACAGAGTTTATCTGCAGACTGATTGCCTGAATCTGTGGAGGCCTTCTGATGAGACCAGCATGGCAAGAGACAGAGACCATCTGACCATCCAGAGAGAGAGAGGGCGAGAGAAAACAGTTTTGCAGACCCAGAGGCAGAACCAGTGAGAGAGGGAGAGAGAGAGAGAGACAGGCTGAAGCAAAACCCAGGGGCATGGGAGAGAGGGAATGTGAAAATCCATTGAGAGAGAGAGTTGGAACCAACTGGAATAACGAGTGTCACCCCTTCAGTCTGTCCATGTTTAACTCCTCAGTCTTAGTCTGACTTCCCCTTCTCTCCCTCTCTCTGTCCCCTCTCTCTCTGTCCTTCTGTCTGTCTGTCTCTCTCTCTCACACACACACACGCTTTCTCTCACTCTCTCCCTCTCCCTGTCTCTCTCTGCCCATCTTCCTCCCATCCCCCTTCTCCATCACCACTCTCTCCATCTCTGTCTCTTTTTCTCACCCTCCCTTTCTGTTTTTCGTTATTTCAGACCTGAAAGATCTCACCCAATTTTGTCCCCCCTCAAAAATACTGTGCCCTTCATTTTCACTGTTCTCCCAAATTTATTCCCTTCCCCAAATACCTTCCCTCCCAAATACCTACCTTACCAACTGTGCCCCCCTGAAATATTTTGCTGCCCCCCCCCCAACATTGCTGTGAGCCCCACTCCCTGGGGCAGAGGGAAATGAGTGGAATAGTGTGGAGCTGGAAAAGCCCAGCAGGTCAGGCCTGAACCATCGACTCTCCTGGCTGACCCGCTGTGCTTCCCCAGCTCCACACTTTGTAACTCTGACTTTCCAGCATCTGCAGTCCTCACTTTCTCACACAGGTAAATGAGTCTCGGTTGGCTGACTGGCCTGTGGCTGTTTTAATGCACAGCAAGATCCCAGTCCCAGAATTATAAAAGGCTTGTATCACAGATGGAGTCCTTTCTGCCCATTCCCCCCCTCCCCCATTAAATGATCCTCGTCCTGTTCAGGATCCTCAGGATTGTCCCCTGAATGGCCTCATTGACTATCCTTTCTGTGGAGACCCCTTCTCCATGTTATGGTTCTGTTCGCCGTGCTGGGAATTTGTGTTGCAGACGTTTCGTCCCCTGTCTCGGTGACATCCTCAGTGTTTGGGAGCCTCCTGTGAAGCGTTTCTGTGATGTTTCCTCCGGCATTTATAGTGGCCTGTCTCTACCGCTTCCGGTTGTCAGTTCCAGCTGTCTGCTGCAGTGGCTGATATGTTGGGTCCAGGCCGATGTGTTTGTTAAACACACCAACCTGGACCCAATATACCAGCCATTGCAGCGGACAGCTGGAACTGACAACCGGAAGCGGTAGAGACAAACCATTATAAATGTCGGAGGGACCAACACAGAAGCGCTTCACAGGAGGCTCCCAAGCAATGAGGATGTCACCGAGACAGGGGACGAAACGTCTGCAACACAAATTCCCAGCTCGGCGAACAGAACCACAACAATGAGCACCCGAGCTACAAATCTTCTCACAAACTTTGAACACCTCTTCTCCATCCTGTCTCAGACTTTGCGTCTCATGCTATCCCTCCCTCAATCTCTCTCTCTCTCACAGCAGCCCCTCCTTTCTCCACCATCTCCAAAACCCCATCAAACAGTCCACCATCTCTGGCTGTCCCACTCCCCTCTTGTCTCCCAATCTCCCCCTTCCCATGTAGACCCACAGCTCCTGGGCTGGAGGACATGGTGCAGAGACTAACACACCTTTTGACTGACTACTGTCATGCACAGAAAGATCTCACTCTGCGACCATTCCCCAGACACACACACTGTCCTTCTCCCTCCATATGTTTCCTTCTTCCTCTCCCTGTTTCTCACTGCCCCTCTCACCCTCTCCTCAATTTCTCCATCCCCACTCTCTCCATGTCTCTCTTTCTCTTTTTGTCACCCTCCCCTTCTCTTTTTCTTCATTTCAGACTCAATGAGAAAAGTACTTTTATGTCCCTTACACTAACCCCCTCCCCACAGTCGGGGTAACATTCGGGAGAGACCAGGAAAAGGTTGATCCCCCCGCATTAACTATACAGCATCCAGCGCCACAGAGACCAACTCTTCCCAATGTCCCTTCCCCAGTCACTAGGACAGGGGTCTAGGGAGACAGAGGGAGAGAAACTACAAGAGAGAAAGAGAGATGGGTAGACAGACAGTGAGAGGGAGGGACAGAATAAGAGAAAGACGGGCAGGGAGAGGGTGGGAGAGAAAGTGAGAAGAACTGAAAAAGAGCAGGAGTGAGGCAGAGAGAGAAAGGGCGAGAGAGAGAGTGTAAAACCCTAGGAAGGGAAATACAATGTCAGACAGACACAAGGTGAAAAAGGGAGGCAAAGACAGGGAGTGAAGGTCAGATAGACAGCAAGAGAGAAATCCCAGGGAGAGATATAGGGTAGAGAAAGAGAGAGAGGGGGGGGTGGTGGGAGTTGCAGCAGCAGCAGAGAGCTGAGAGAGTGGAGTGGGGGGTGTGGTGAGGGGGGGGGCTGCTATGATCCAACGAGAATGATTTACAGACAAGAAAGGCAAGATCCCACAGAGGGGAGAGAAAGATGCAGAGAGAGATGAGCAAGGTGTTGGTTTGGTGGAAGATTGAATGATTAAGCATTCCTGAAAAACATGATGGGGTGTCAATGGGGCAGAGTGTTGTAGGAAGGGAATCTGCAGGGAAATGTCAACAGGGCAGAGATATGAAGGATGTTGTGAGATAGGGATTGAAGGAAAAATGTGGGAGAGACAGCTGGGAACATAGAAATATACATTAGAGCTCTCATGGGAGTGGGAAGCAGTGAGATCGGTGGGATCAGACTGTGCAGCTGTCCCCTCTCTAGCATTTTGCACCTTTGTCTCTCCTCAGTGTAGAGCTCACACCTTGTGGTAAAATTCCCACAGACAGCCTGAATCCCTCAATGTGTGTGTGTGTGTGTCTGTGTGTGTGTGTTCACTCTCTCTGGTTCCAGCTCCTGTCTGATGATTCCGTATAGCAGAATAATTTGATTCTCTGTCTCTGTACTCTCCGGGTTTCAGCTCCCAAATCAAATGCTAAATCATCCACGATCCACGATCCTATTGAATAGTAGAGCAGGCTCGAGGGGCTGAATGGTCTCCTCCTGTTCCTATTTCGGATGGTCTTATGTCCTTAACACTACCTCCCAGCTCTTGGCCCCCACCCTGGAGGTTATGACTCCACAAGGCCCTGATCTGTAGAGTGCTGCACTCTTCCGTGAGTCTCGGAGGGAACCAGCCTGATTGGAGTTGCAGCCTCTCAGTGAGAAGTGAAATCTCCTCGAGATTCCCCTCAGTCTCTCACTGTAAGGTGGAGCAGGCCAGACTCGGGGAAGCAAACAGCAGGCCAGGACTACCCTGTCCTTTTGCTCCACTTCAGAAGGCCACATGGGAGGGGCTTGTTTCCTTCATCAGCTTCCCGTGCTCTCCCTTCTGGGTTAGGGTGGGGGCAGAATGGCCTTGCTCCTGGCTCTTATTGAGGTGCAGGCTGGCAATGATTGGGTTATACAGGACATGCTCCTGGAGTGAAGTCAGTTAGCTCAGTTGGCTGGACAGTTGGTTTATAATGCAGAGTAAAACCAATAGCGTGTGTTGAATTCCCACACCAGCTGGGATTACCCTGAAGGACTCTCCTTCCCAACCTCTCCCCTCAGCTGGGCCCTGGTGACCCTCTGATTAAATCCCCACCAGACCCCGCTCTGTAATGAGGAGCTGTCCCATGCTCTGGTAAGACTACGGTGACATTACATTGGTTTGTACCTGGAGCTCTGTGTGCAGGACTAGTCACTACATTACCAGAGGGATGTTAGTGTGTGGGGAAGGTTTACTGGATGAATCCCCACTGGAATGAACAGCACTCTCTTTCCCCCAGTTAATTCACTCTTGCAGCCTTTGTGTCTTTGGAGACAAAAGGACCATTTTACCTGAAACTGCAGCTGGATTTTATATTCAGCAGATTGGCTCGTTTACACACACACACACACACACACACACACACCCTCAAACACACACTCCCTCAAACACACACACACACACCCTCAAAGACACACACAGACACACTCCCTCAAACACACACACACACACCCTCAAACACGCAGACACAGACACACACACACAGACACACTCTCACACACACATACACAAAGGACCCCGCCACACACAGGCTCTCTCACACACACTGACACACGCTCCCTCAAACAGAAACACTCTCACACACACACATACCCACAGGCACAACTCTCTCTCACACACACACACACGCAGCCACACACTCTCACATGAACATGCACTTTCTCTCTCACGCACACATCTACAGACACACAGAGATACACATGCATCCACTCTTTCACACACACAAACACGGGCAGTTTCTCTCTCTCTCTCTCTCTCTCACACACACACACACACACAGCTGTAAAGGCATGGTTGAGGTATTGCTGGAGAAATGATTTCTCCGAGGACTGATCCCTGATCTCACATGATGACTGCTCCAGGGAGACAGACAACAGCTCCAGATGACTTGTTGGATCTTCCAGTGCACCACTTCTTGCATCGACAGCGTTAGTCTGTTTGGGTGCCGACTTTTCCAAAACGTCTCCAAGCAACAAGTGACAATAGATTGAGGAAAGTTTTGCCCAAACCATGTTTCAGACACATGCTGCTGTTATTTTTCACTGATTGTTTAAAATGATCTGAATCTTCTGAAATGGGGAGTGGCTTCCATTTCAAATTACGACACCAGAGTGTCTCGGGGACCCTGAGGAAATGATCAGGGAATTGCATCTGTTCCTTTCTATCCTCTGCACTCTGTACCACGAGATAGTGCTAACTCAGTACCTCAGATAGTGCTCCCTGAATACCCCAGATAGTTCTCCCCCAATACGTCAGATAGTGCTCCCTTAATACCTCAGATAGTGCTCCCTCAATACCTGAGAAATTGCTCCCTCAGTACCTCAGATAGTTCTCCCTCAATACCTCAGGAAGTGCTCAATCAATACCTCAGATATGTTTCCCTCAGTACCTCAGATAGTGCTCCCTTAATACCTCAGAAAGTGCTCCCTCAATACCTCAGAAAGGTGCTCCCTCAATACCTCAGAAAGTGCTCCCTCAATACCTCAGAAAGTGCTCCCTCAATACCTCAGAAGGTGTACCCTCAGTACCTCAGATAGTGCTCCCTCAGTATCTCAGAAAGTGCTCCCTCAATATCTAAGAAAATGCTCCCTCAATACGTCAGACAGTGCTCCCTCAATACCTCAGAACGTGCTCCCTCAATACTTTAGATAGTACTCCCTTAATACCTCAGAAAGTGCTCCCTCAATATCTCAGATAGTTCTCCCGCAGTACCTCAAATAATGCTCCCTCAATTCCTCAGATAGTTCTTCCTCAATACCGAAGAAAGTGCTCCCCTAAAGCCCCTTAGACAGTAGCTCCACAAAACATTCACATCCTCAACATTTCAGGGCTCAGCCCAGCTCCCCCCTCAGATTGCGTTCAAACCCCTTCAGACTGGAAGGACCCACATCCACCCCTGTCCAAGATTGGAGCCCAGGTCCCCAGAACATTACTTGTCTCTCTGGATTAATTTTAGAATTCCTACAGTGTAGAAGCAAGCCATTCGGTCCATTGGCTCCACACTGACTGAACAGCATCCCACCCAGACTCACATCCTCTACTCTATTCCTGTAATGCTGCATTTCCCATGGCATCTTTGGGTGGTGGGAGGAAACTGGAGCACCCGGAGGAAACCCACACAGATACAGAGAGAATGTGTAAACTCCACACAGACAGTCACTGGGAGTTAGAATCAAACCACTGAGACACTGTGCTGTCCTCTCTCCCTGGATGGCATGTCATCTAACCTTTTACTAAGCAACCTCCCATGTGAAACCTTCTCATCTGTCTCCTTGGTCATCCCTTCAAAAGCTCTATCAAGTTGGACACACCATTTCATTTCCACAAACAAAGCCAAGCTGACCATCCCTAATCAATTCTTGCTTTTCCAAATGCATGTAAATTGTCTCTCAGAATGCCCTCCAACAGCTTACCCACCACTGACCTCATGCTCACAGCTCCATAGTTCAATGGCTGTTCCTTGCAGCCTTACTTCAATAATGGCACATCATTAATCACCCTCCAGTCTTCAGGCACCTCACCCGTTGCCACTGATTGGTCCATCTGACAAGGCCATCTCCATCCTTCTGTAATCTAAGGCTATCATCCTCAGTATTTATCACCCAACCAATCTTCATATCATTCATGAACCCAATGATTAACCCTCCACCATTCAAACCTAAATCTTTTTTATCAACCACATCAACAAGACCCCAACAGTGAGACATGAACAGACAGAGGTTTCTAATGGGGCCATCACTGTCTGCTTCCTGTCACTCAGCATTCTGCACCAAATTCCTTGGATCTTGAGTTTTTATGTTCATTATCAGTTTCCAGTATGGATCCTGATAAAAGCCTTACTGACCTCCAAGCAGGCGACAGGAAAGTATTGCCCTTATTTACACACCTGGTCACCTCCTTAAAAAGTGCAATCCCATTGGTCAGACCCGACCCCTCCTTAACACAACCATTCTGACTGTTCTTCATGAACTCCAGTCTCTTTAAATGCTGATTAATTCTATCTCCCAAAATTGCTTCCAACAGACGTCCCACCCACGATATTAGCCTGACTGGCCTGTAGCTGCCTGGTATATCCCATGCTCCTTCTTGAATAACAGTACCACATGGTCAGTACGATGACACCTCTCCTGTGGCCAGAGGGGATTTGAAAATGTTTGCAAGTGTACCTTCTCCTTCCTCCATCACCTCATTCGGTAAACTGAGATACATTTCCACCGTCTTTGGAGATTTATTGGGTTGGAAGAAGGCCTGACTACTCAGAACCACCTCTCTCTATATATGCTCATTCATTTAATTGTATCACAGAGCATCTTCACGATTTCATGTCAACCCTGTCCCAATGAGCGGTGACAAAATGCATCCATTCACTGTTGCCTTTGGGTCCATGCACAAATTCTCACTGTGTTCCACAACCTACTCTTTCTCTCATTATCAATTCACCCTTAATGTCACTGTAAGGTACTTTCAGATTTTTATTTCCTCTCTTAGCATTCTTCTCTCCCAGGCAATTAGCCTGCAATATGATTTGGAGGAGTGTGGGATGTCAGTCTGGATGTGGAGTAGCATTGGGAAGCTCAGAAATAAGGAACACACGACTGTGCTGAGTGTGGGGCAGTGGGATTCATTTGGGATGAGCACACGGAAGCTGAGGAATAAAACAAAAACTCGATCCCTGGGAAAAGAGGGTGGTACCTCTTCAGGTTCAATAACCAATTAAAGATGGTCTGTTTGAACACAGTCTCTGGAATCTGGACGTGGGAATCATTGCTGAGCAGGGTTTGTAGGAAGCAGAGTCAGAAATGGACTGAACAATTTCAGATACTCCTCGTAGACCACAAGACATGGGAGCAGAAATTAGGCCATTCAGCCCATCTGATAGTGTGGCACTCATTCAGTCCTGACTCTCTTACAATGCAGGTATCCCCCAGACTGATGCGCTGACAGTGCAGCACTCCCTCAGTAATGACCCTCTGACAGTGTGGCACTCCCTCAGTACTGACCCTCTGACAGTGCAGCACTGCCTCAGTACTGACCCTCTCACAGTGCGGCGCTCCCTCAACACTGACCCTCCAACAATGCAGCTCTCCCTCAATACTGACCCTCTGGCAGTGCAGCACTCCCTCAGTACTGACCCTCTGACAATGCAGCACTCCCTCAACACTGACCCTCTAACAGTGCAGCTCTCCCTCAATACTGACCCTCTAACAGTGCAGTGCTCCCTCAGTACTGACCCTCTAACAGTGCAGTGCTCCCTCCGTACAGACCCTCTAACAGTGCAGTGCTCCCTCAGTACTGACCCTCTGACAGTGCAGCACTCCCTCCGTACAGACCCTCTAACAGTGCAGTGCTCCCTCAGTACTGACCCTCTAACAGTGCAGTGCTCCCTCCGTACAGACCCTCTAACAGTGCAGTGCTCCCTCAGTACTGACCCTCTGACAGTGCAGCACTCCCTCCGTACAGACCCTCTAACAGTGCAGTGCTCCCTCAGTACTGACCCTCTGACAGTGCAGCACTCCCTCCGTACAGACCCTCTAACAGTGCAGTGCTCCCTCAGTACTGACCCTCTGACACTGCAGCACTCTCTTTGTACTGACATTTCTACAGTGCAGCATTCCCTCTGTACTGATACTCATACAGTGTGGCATTCCCTCAGTACTGACCCTCCGACAATGTGGCACCCCCTCAATACAGATGCTCTTACAGTGTAGCACTCCCTCGGTTCTGACGCTCCGATAACGTGGTATTTTCTCAGTACTGACCCTCCGACAGAGCAGAACTCCCTCAGCACTGACCCTCTGAAACAACACTCCCTCAGAACTGACACACTGACCGTGTAGCGCTCCCTCAGTAATGACACTTTGAGTGCGCATCACTCTCTCAGGACTGACCCTCTGGCAATGCAGCAATCACTTAGTACTGACTATCCGACAAATAGTGTGGTGCTCCCTCAGTACTGACCCCCTCACATCGCGGTGATCCCTCAGTACTAACCCCCTCACATTGCGGTGATCCCTCAGTTCTAACCCTTTCACAGTGCAGCGCTCCCTCAGTAGTAACCCTCTCACAGTGCGACACTCTGACAGCATGGCCATCCATTAGTACTGACCATCAGAGAGTGCGCACTTCATCATTACTGACCCTCTCACTGCACAGCAATCCCTCCATCCTGACCCTCTGACAATGCAGCACTACCTCCACACTGACCCTCTGACAATGCTGCACTCCCTCCACACTGACCCTCTGACAATGCTGCACTCTCCCAACCTCACTGACCCTTTGACAATGCTGCACTCCCTCCACACTGATCCCCTGACAATGCTGCACTCCCTCCACACTGACCCTCTGACAATGCTGCACTCCCTCCACACTGACCCTCTGACAATGCTGCACTCCCTCCATACTGACCCTCTGACAATGCTGCACTCCCTCCACACTGATCCTCTGACAATGCTGCACTCCCTCCACACTGACCCTCTGACAATGCTGCACTCCCTCCACACTGATCCTCTGACAATGCTGCACTCCCTCCACACTGACCCTCTGACAATGCTGCACTCACTCCACACTGATCCTCTGACAATGTTGCACTCCCTCCACACTGACTCTCTGACAATGCTGCATTCTCTCCACACTGATCCTCTGACAGTGATGCACTCCCTCAGTACTGACTGACTTACAGTGTGGAAGTGGCCCTATACTGACCCTCCGACAGTGTCGCCCAATCTCAGGACAAAACCTCTGACAGTACAGCACTCCCTTAGTACTGACCCTCTGCCAATGAGGCACTCCCTCAGTACTGACCCTCTGATGGTGCAGTGCTCTCTCAGTGCAGATCCTCTGAAATAGCACTCACTCAGAACTGACACTCTCACTGTGTAGCGCTCCCTCAGTACTGACCTTTTGATAGTGCATGCTCCCTCAGTTCTGACCCTCTGACAGTGTAGTGCTCGTTCAGTCCTGACCCTCTGATGGTGCAGTACTCTCAGAGTACAGAGCCTCAGACAGTGCGGCATTCCCTCTGGATTGAACCTCTGACAGTGTGGTGCTCCCTCAGTACTGACCCTTTGACAGTGTAGTACTCCTCAGAAATGGCCCTCTGGTAATGCAGCAGTCCCTCACTACTGACTGTCCGACAGTGCGGTGATCCCTCAGTACTGACCCTCTGACAGCACAGTGATCCCTCAGTACTGACCCTCTGATAATGTGGCACTCCCTCAGTACTGACCCTCTCACAGTGCAGCACTTCCTCAGTACTGACCCTCTGACAGTGCAGCGCTCCCTCAGTACTGACCCTCTGACAGTGCAGCACTCCCTCAGTACTGACCCTCTGACAGTGCAGCGCTTCCTCAGTACTGACCCCCTGACAGTGCAGTACTCCCTCCGTACAGCCCCTCTGACAGTGCAGCACTCCCTCCGTACAGCCCCTCTGACAGTGCAGCACTCCCTTCTTACTGGCCCTGTGACAGTGCAACTCTCCCTCAATACTGTTCCTATGACACTGCAGCACTCCCTCAGTCCTGACCCTCTGACACTGCAACAGCCCTTGGCCCTGCGCCCCTGACGGTGCTGCAATCCCTCAGTACAAACCCTCTGACAGTGTAGCACTCCCTCAGTACTGACCCTCCGATAACGTTGCATTTTCTCAGCACTGACCGTCCGATAGAGCAGAACTCCCTCAGCACTGACACTCTGACAGTGCGGCACTGCCTCATTCCTGCACTTCTGATAGTCCAGCAATGCCTCAATACTGACCCTTTGGCAGTGCAGGACTCCCTCAGTACTGACCCTCTGAAACAACACTCCCTCAGAACTGACACACTGACCGTGTAGCGCTCCCTCAGTAATGACACTTTGAGTGCGCATCACTCTCTCAGGACTGACCCTCTGGCAATGCAGCAATCACTCAGAACTGACTGCCCGACACCTAGTGTGGAGCTCCCTCAGTACGAACCCCCTCACAGCACGGTGATCCCTCAGTACTGACCCCCTCACAGCACGGTGATCCCTCAGTACTGACCCCCTCAGAGTGCGGTGCGACCTCAGTTCTAATCCTTTCACTGTGCAGCGCTCCCTCGGTAGTCACCCTCTCACAGTGCGACACTCTGACAGCATGGCCATCCATTAGTACTGACCGTCAGAGAGTGCGCACTTCATCATTACTGACCCTCTCACTGCACAGCAATCCCTCCGTCCTGACCCTCTGACAATGCTGCACTCCCTCCACACTGATCCTCTGACAATGCTGCACTCCCTCCACACTGACCCTCTGACAATGCTGCACTCCCTCCACACTGATCCTCTGACAATGCTGCAATCCCTCCACACTGACCCTCTGACAATGCTGCACTCCCTCCACACTGACCCTCTGACAATGCTGCACTCCCTCCACACTGACCCTCTGACAATGCTGCAATCCCTCCACACTGACCCTCTGACAATGCTGCAATCCCTCCGTCCTGACCCTCTGACAATGCTGCACTCCCTCCACACTGACCCTCTGACAATGCTGCACCCTCTCCACACTGATCCTCTGATATTGATGCACTCCCTCCACACTGACCCTCTGACAATGCTGCACTCCCTCCACACTGACCCTCTGACAATGCTGCACTCCCTCCACACTGACCCTCTGACAATGCTGCACTCCCTCCACACTGATCCTCTGACAATACTGCACTCCCTCCACACTGACCCTCTGACAATGCTGCACTCCCTCCACACTGACCCTCTGACAATGCTGCAATCCCTCCGTCCTGACCCTCTGACAATGCTGCACTCCCTCCACACTGACCCTCTGACAATGCTGCAATCCCTCCGTCCTGATCCTCTGACAATGTTGCACTCCCTCCACACTGATCCTCTGATATTGATGCACTCCCTCCACACTGACCCTCTGACAATGCTGCACTCCCTCCACACTGATCCTCTGACAATGCTGCACTCCCTCCACACTGACCCTCTGACAATGCTGCACTCCCTCCACACTGACCCTCTGACAATGCTGCACTCCCTCCACACTGATCCCCTGACAATGCTGCACTCCCTCCACACTGATCCTCTGACAATGCTGCACTCCCTCCACACTGATCCCCTGACAATGCTGCACTCCCCCCACACTGACCCTCTGACAATGCTGCACCCTCTCCACACTGATCCTCTGATATTGATGCACTCCCTCCACACTGACCCTCTGACAATGCTGCACTCCCTCCACACTGACCCTCTGACAATGCTGCACTCCCTCCACACTGATCCCCTGACAATGCTGCACTCCCTCCACACTGATCCTCTGATATTGATGCACTCCCTCCACACTGACCCTCTGACAATGCTGCACTCCCTCCACACTGATCCTCTGACAATGCTGCAATCCCTCCGTCCTGACCCTCTGACAATGCTGCACTCCCTCCACACTGACCCTCTGACAATGCTGCAATCCCTCCGTCCTGACCCTCTGACAATGTTGCACTCCCTCCACACTGACCCTCTGACAATGCTGCACTCCCTCCACACTGATCCTCTGACAGTGCAGCACTCCCTCCATAGTGACCCTCTGACAATGCTGCACTCCCCCCACACTGATCCTCTGACAATGCTGCACTCCCTCCACACTGACCCTCTGACAATGCTGCACTCCGTCCACACTGACCCTCTGACAATGCTGCACTCCCTCCACACTGATCCCCTGACAATGCTGCACTCCCTCCACACTGACCCTCTGACAATGCTGCACTCCCTCCACACTGATCCCCTGACAATGCTGCACTCCCTCCACACTGACCCTCTGACAATGCTGCACCCTCTCCACACTGATCCTCTGATATTGATGCACTCCCTCCACACTGACCCTCTGACAATGCTGCACTCCCTCCACACTGACCCTCTGACAATGCTGCACTCCCTCCACACTGACCCTCTGACAATGCTGCACTCCCTCCACACTGATCCTCTGACAATGCTGCAATCCCTCCGTCCTGACCCTCTGACAATGCTGCACTCCCTCCACACTGACCCTCTGACAATGCTGCAATCCCTCTGTCCTGACCCTCTGACAATGTTGCACTCCCTCCACACTGACCCTCTGACAATGCTGCACCCTCTCCACACTGATCCTCTGACAATGCTGCACTCCCTCCACACTGACCCTCTGACAATGCTGCACCCCCTCCACACTGATCCTCTGACAATGCTGCACTCCCTCCACACTGATCCTCTGATATTGATGCACTCCCTCCACACTGATCCTCTGATATTGATGCACTCCCTCCACACTGATCCTCTGATATTGATGCACTCCCTCCACACTGACCCTCTGATATTGATGCACTCCCTCCACACTGATCCTCTGATATTGATGCACTCCCTCCACACTGATCCTCTGATTTTGATGCACTCCCTCCACACTGACCCTCTGATATTGATGCACTCCCTCCACACTGATCCTCTGATATTGATGCACTCCCTCCACACTGATCCTCTGATATTGATGCACTCCCTCCACACTGATCCTCTGATATTGATGCACTCCCTCCACACTGATCCTCTGATTTTGATGCACTCCCTCCACACTGACCCTCTGATATTGATGCATTCCCTCCACACTGATCCTCTGATATTGATGCACTCCCTCCACACTGACCCTCTGACAATGCTGCACTCCCTCCACACTGACCCTCTGACAATGCTGCACTCCCTCCACACTGACCCTCTGACAATGCTGCACCCTCTCCACACTGATCCTCTGACAATGCTGCACTCCCTCCTCACTGACCCTCTGACAATGCTGCACCCTCTCCACACTGATCCTCTGATATTGATGCACTCCCTCCACACTGACCCTCTGACAATGCTGCACTCCGTCCACACTGACCCTCTGATAGTGATGCACTCCCTCAGTACTGACTCTCTGACAGTGTGGAAGTGGCCCGATACTGGCCCTCCGACAGTGTGGCCCAATATCAGGCCAAAACCTCTGACAGTACTGCACTCCATCATAACTGACACTCTGACAGTACAGCACTCCCTCAGTACTAACCCTCTGACAGTGCAGCACTCCCTCAGAACTGACCCTCTGACTGTGCAGCACTCCCTCAGAACTGACCCTCTGGCAATGAGGCAGTCCCTCAGTACTGACCCTCTGATGGTGCAGTGCTCTCTCAGTGCAGATCCTCTGATAGTGAGGCTTGCTGTCTGTACTGAAACTCTGACAGTGTCGTGCTCACTCAGTACTGACTCTCTGACAGTGCAGCACTCCCTCAGTACTGACCCACTGACAGTGCAGCACTCCCTCATTACTGACCCACTGACTGTGCAGTACTCCCTCAGTACTGACCCTCTGACAGTGCAGCACTCCCTCAGTACTGACCCTCTGACAGTGCAGCACTCTCTCTGTACTGACCCTCTGAAATAGCACTCACTCAGAACTGACACTCTCACTGTGTAGCGCTCCCTCAGTACTGACCTTTTGATTGTGCATGCTCCCTCAGTTTTGACCCTCTGACAGTGTAGTGCTCGTTCAGTACTGATCCTCTGATGGTGCAGTACTCTCAGAGTACAGAGCCTCAGATAGAGCGGCATTCCCTCTGGACTGAACCTCTGACAGTGTGGTGCTCCCTCAGTACTGACCCTTTGACAGTGTAGTACTCCTCAGAAATGGCCCTCTGGCAATGCAGCAGTCCCTCATTACTGACCCTCGGACAGCGCAGTGATCCCTCAGTACTGACTCTCTGACAGTGCGGCACTCCCTCAGTACTGACGCTCACACAGTGCAGAACTTCCTCAGTACTGACCATCTGACTGTGTGGCACTGCCCCCATACCGACCGTGTGACATGCTCGGTCCTGATCCTCTCGCAGTGTAGCTCTTTGACAGTGCAGCGCACCTTTCGTTCTGACATTCTTACAGTGTAGTGCTCCCTCAGTACTAACCCTCTGAGAATGCACCGCTCCCTCAGTACTGACCCTCTGAGAGTGCAGCACTCCCTCAGTACTGACCCTCTCACAGTGCTGCACTTCCTCAGTACTGACCCTCTCACAGTGCGGCACTCCCTCAGTACTGACCCTCTGACAGTGCAGCACTCCCTCAGTACTGACCCTCTGACAGTGCAGCACTCCCTCAGTACTGACCCTCTGACAGTGCAGCACTCCCTCAGTACTGACCCTCTGACAGTGCAGCACTCCCTCAGTACTGACCCTCTGACAGTGCAGCACTCCCTCAGTACTGACCCTCTGACAGTGCAGCACTCCCTCAGTACTGACGCTCACACAGTACAGCACTCCCTCAGTCCTGACGCTCACACAGTACAGAACTTCCTCAGTACTGACCATCTGACAGTGTGGCAATGCCCCCATTCCCACCGTGTGACAGTGCGGTGCACCCTCAGAACTGACCCTCTGGCAGTGCAGTTCTTTGAGAGTGCAGCGCTCCTTTAGTTCTGACATTCTTACAGTGTAGTGCTCCCTCAGTACTGACCCTCTGAGAATGCACCGCTCCCTCAGTACTGACCCTCTGACAGTGCAGCACTCCCTCAGTACTGACCTCTCACAGTGCAGCACTCCCTGAGTACTGACCCTCTGATAGTGCAACCCTCCCTCAGTACTGGATTAGTGGTGCTGGAAGAGCACAGCAGTTCAGGCAGCATCCAAGTAGTTTCGAAATCGACGTTTCAGGCAAAAGCCTTTCATCAGGAATAGAGACAAGGTGCCTGCAGGGTGGAGAGATAAATGAGAGGAGGGTGGGGGTGGGGAGAATGTAGGAAAGAGTACAATAGGTGAGTGGGGTGATGCTGAAGGTGATGGGTCAGAGAGGAGGGTGGAGTGGACAGGTGGAAAGGAAGATAGGCAGGTAGGACAAGTCATGGGACAGTGCTGAGCTGGAAGTTTGGAACTAGGGTGAGGTGGGGGAAGGGGGAATGAGGAAACTGGTGAAGTCTACATTGATGCCCTGGGGTTGAAGTGTTCCGAGGCGGAAGATGAGGCGTTCTTCCTCCAGGCGTCTGGTGGTGAGAGAGCGGCTGTGAAGGAGGCCCAGGACCTCCATGTCCTCGGCAGAGTGGGAGGGAGAGTCGAAATGTTGGGCCACAGGACATTGTTTTTACCTAAAAATGAGCTACTTTTCAACAGACAGAACAGACAAACCTTTCTCGTTCCAGTTAAATGCCAATAATATTCAGATCCTGATGACTCTGCTGACTGTAGAAACATGCTTTTGAGATCCCGGTCTCAATTATTCTCAATTAATATCTGATAAAAATATTCACAAGACAAAGCTCACAGTCAGTGCAAGATGAATATGAAAGACAAATATTTCCTTGGTATGTGTCTGATGTGTAAATGCTCCTCTTCAAATCTCCCCGCCCCCACCCAGGAAGAGGACATGTCCATGCGCCTCGCTGTACCTTGCCCCCAATAAAGATGGTGGCCATAACCCAGGACCTATCATTGCCTGAGGACCACAGACATTTTACCATTTGCTTCAAATGTGGGAGCAGGAGTTTCTAATTCAGGACTAGCGACCTGTACAGAGTGTAATTAAACCCCTCCCAGTCTAAACTGATACATTTAATTCGGTTTCCGCTGCCACTCCCCCTCTCCCGTTTCCACCTCCTTCACACACCAAGGGTCATTCCGGTACCTGTGACCCTTCCTTAGATCCGATTGTAGGAATTCTAAATTTTCCCAGCCACCTTGTGGAAGCAGGGCCATCGGCCCAACAAGCTCGCATCCACCCTCCGATGACTATCCCACCCAAACCCATTCCCCGACCCTATTAGTCTACATTTCCCCTGACTAATGCACCAAACTATGCATCCCAGAACACAACAGGAAATGTAGCTTGGCCAATTTACCGAACATGCATATCTTTGGACTGCAGGAGATAGGGGATAAAGAGTAAATAATAGGTTGAGATGGAGTGCAAAGAGAGACAGGAATATTTGGAAAGACAAAGGAGTGGAAAATGATCTTGCTGGGAGTGTGCATATCTGTTAATGGAGGAGACAGGAACCTGTGTCTGGCAGCATCTCAGTGGCGTTGGTGGAAATGGTGGCTGATGATTTACGTTCTGCTGCAAAAAAGACCCTGAGCTTCCAGTTGCCTGCTCTTTAACACACAAGACTGTTCCCTGGCCAACATCTCTGTCTCAAGCTTACTGCAGTGTTCCAGTGAAACTTGATGCAAGCTGGCAGAACCCTCCAGAACATACCAAATTGCCTCCTCTTTCAAGGATTCACAATTTCCCCTCCCATGTGGTCAACAATGCCCTCCAGTGTATCTCCTCCCTCCTCTTGAACCCCACACCTCCAACCGCAACAAGGATAGAACCCCCCAGTCCTCACCTTCCACCAAGATACAACACATCATCCTCTGCCAGTTCTACCACCTACAATCAGACCGCATCATCAGAGATATATTTCCCTTCCCACCCCTTTCAGCATTCCACAAAGACCATTTCCTCTGCGACTCCCTCATTAGATCCATGCTCCCCACCAACCCACCCTCCACTCCCAGCACCTTTGATTGCCAGTTCAAGAGGTGTAAAACCTGTGCCCACACCTTCCCCTCACGTCAATCACGGCACCAAAAGATCCTCCCACATCCAGCAGAGATTTCCCTGCACGTCCAGACACCTCACCTATTTTATCCTTTGCTCTCGATGTGGTCTCCTCTACATTGGGGAGTCAGGACGCCACCTTGATTCAGAGAACATTTCTGGAACACATGCACCAAACAACTCCACCACCCTGTGGCTGACCACTTCAACGCCCTCTCCCACTCCACAAGGACATGCAGGTTCTGGGCTGCCTCCATCGCCAAATCCCAGCCACCCGACGCCTGGAGGAATAACACCTTATCTTCCACCTTGGGACCCTTCAACCACATGGCATCAAGGTTTGCTCATCTCCCCTCCCCCCACCTTATCTCAGATCCAACCCTCCAACTCGACACTGGCCTCTTGAACTGTCCCACCTGTCCATCTTCCTTCCCAATTATCCATTCCAACCTCTCATCATTACCTCCCATCTACATCTTCCGAGTTCCCATCCCACCAACCCCACACACCCCTCTTATTTGCCTCTCAGCCCTCTTACCTTTGGAGAGCTGATGAGTTAAGCAGCCTCCTTTCTGCATTAACAATTCTGTGAACATTTCATTCTGAGCCCTCTAAGGGAATATCAGGGCAGGGTTTGTAAAGAGGTCAGATTGAATGAGGGTCTCAGTGAACAAAAGTGAGACACAGATACAGAGAGGTTTTGGGATGGATTGAATCAAATGTTATCAATTTGCACGGCTGCCAACATTACAGAAGGTACAAAGGGGAGTGATCAAGAGAGTGGAATTAGAGCAGCAAATAAATCTTAAACATTTATGGAGCTAAAGGGGATGCTGGGTAAAGATACCACAGTTAGTGCTGATTTCATTCCAGACACACCAGCCAGGGCACACATCCTTGCTGTGTCTACCATATTGATCTCTTTAAGATTTTTGTTCATTTGAAGTGTTTCATGTTTAGATAGTCCAGAGAAGACAGCTTCATTCTCCTCAATCTCTTCTGCCAAGGCAATGTTACTGTTAGAATTCAAGTCACTATGACGTGTTACTGGCTGCTTCAAGGACTGGAACTGGCAATTGAGACTGAAAGGTTACTGTATAAAATATCTTCAATTGTATTGCCAGATTGCCAGACACATGAGGGGCTTTAAGAAAAAGAACTTAAATGATGGGCACTGAGTGTCAGAGTGCCTACTGTTGTGGGGACATTCTGTTCAGATCCAATCTATTGGTAATTGTTAGAATTGACTTATCCTGGCTCCAGAGAAGTGGGCAGAGCATCATAATGGTCATCGAAGATGGTAACAAATTTCCCAGAGGTTACAAATCGTAAATGACAGAGTAGGCATGAGTTCTGCTGGTAAAAGTGTATAAATTTATTCAAAAAGGCTCCAATTTACTTTCAGAAACAAGTGAGAGAAAAGCACATTCCTGAGGTCTTTGCATTAGTCCAAATTTAGACATTCAGGAGAGCTGAAGGGAGAGCTGGTGTTGGGAGTTGTAGTAATGATAGGGAAAAACTCGTTTCACAGAGAGAGAGAGTTCACAGATGGAAAACTCAGCTTTAACATCACATCAACTGCAGAGTCGTCCAATTCTGCAGGTCCTGGTCCTTATCAGTAATATAAAAGGGGAAAGCAGCATTCTTCGCTCAGACAAATCATTCCCATGTTAGGCAGCTGGTCGAATATTTAACTGGTCATGTGATCTGGGAAGACACCAATGTAACTGGACCAGGGCGAAGCTGTGTAAATGTGAAGAAATTTACTTACCCCTCCGAGTGGGACACTCACTGACACCGTCACACTGGGGAGAGGCTGTTCACCTGCCTCACGTATGGGAAGGGATTTACTCGATCTTACAATCTGCTGAGGCACCAGAGGGGGCACAATGGATTTAGATCCTTCACCTGCTTCTTGTGTGGGAAAGGATTCACTCAGTCCTCTGATCTGCTAAAACACCAGCGAGCGAGCTCTGGAGAATGACCATTCACTTACTCCCAATGTGGGGAGAGATTCACTCAAATGCCCCACCTGCTGAGACCCCAGTGAGCCCACACAGGGGAGAGGCCATTCAGATGGTCAGTGTGTGAGAGGGGATTCAGTGATTCGTCCTGACTCCCTGAGACCCCAGTGAGCCCACACAGGGGAGAGGCCATTCAGATGGTCAGGGTGTGAGAGGGGATTCAG
Organism: Chiloscyllium punctatum; assembly: GCF_047496795.1. Taxonomy (NCBI): domain Eukaryota; kingdom Metazoa; phylum Chordata; class Chondrichthyes; order Orectolobiformes; family Hemiscylliidae; genus Chiloscyllium; species Chiloscyllium punctatum. Next base: position 4,475,273 of record NC_092772.1, read on the forward strand.
TGATTCATCCTGACTCCCTGAGACACCAGCGGGTTCACACTGGGTAGGAGCTGTTTCCCTCTTTGTGTGACAAGGGGTTTGCTGAGACTTCAACACGACTGAGAGCCCAGTGAGTGCACACAGGGAAGTGGTCATCCCCCTGCTCCGTGTGGTGTAGAGTTCACACATCACTGCAGGACTCTGATTCTGATGTTACTGTCCACCAGAGTCAGGACTGGACCTTGTACATGATGACACTGCTGGAGTATTGATGTTGTTGTTGTTAACCACATTAACTGGGCTGGAGTTGACTGAATTTATATTGCCACTTTCTGAACCTCAGGATGCCTCTCTGGGCAGTAGGTCACCACACACAGCAATGTGACAATCAGCAGGGTTCATCTGTATTGATTTAAATTGTGATCATAGCACTGCTGTCTCACAGCACCAGGTAAAAGGTTGGAGTCCAGCCGTGGTCAACGGCCTATGTGGGGTATCCACATTCTCCCCATAATCGTGTGGGTCCCCTCCATGTGCGCTGGTTTTCTCCCACAATTCAAAGATATGCAGGTTAGGTGGATCGGTCGTCATAAATTGCCCACAGTGTTCAGAATTTGCAGACTAAGTGGATCAGCCATGGGAAATGCAGTGTTACAGGGATGGAGTGCTCTGGACGGGATGTTCTTCAGATGGTTGGTGGGGTTTGATGGGCCAATGCTCTCCTTCCACACTGTAGGGATTATATTCTATGATTGAGGATAAAGAATATTCTCGGGGTCTCCTTGGAGGAGGGGCATGTGGGGTGTATCAATGCTCTCTATGCCATTAGATAGAGGTGGGCACCGCAGGGGATACAGTGCATTATCTCCACCGCCACCGCCACCCCCTCACCCCCAACTCTACTTTGATTTAGTCCTTTCCTACTCTGTCACTTGTAACGGTTTGCTTTGCCCATAATGGGCTTTGTTTGTAAATATTCAACTGATGACACTGGTGTGCTCCTGCTGGCGATTATACGTTAACAAAAAACAAAATAATAGAATAATGATGTTGATGGTGGGAAGGTTGCTCAGCTGTGGGAGATAACACTTCTGGGGAGGAGAAAAATGCTTCACAGCTCACAGAACGAGAACTGAAAGTAGTTAAATCAAACCAAAGGTTCAAAGAGGGAAGGAATATTTCCCTGGAGTTTGAGTAACTGAAAAGTGATGGGGTCCGGGAGTAGGCAGGATTTTGTTTAAAGGGCATTTGAAATTTTAAAAACTGTTATATGCAGATAGTTTCAATTCTTTAAGTTTTATTTATTGTGGAATAAACTTGTACTTTTAAAAAAAAAACAAATTCACAAACCTTGCGTTAAAGATAAATTTTAAAGAAAATCCATCAAACCATCCCTCACTGAAAACAGAGGTCGAAGTGCAATCTCCTGCAGAATCCCTGCCCCCTTCTTCCTACCCAGGCTCCGTGACTATATACATACCTGGGAGATAGCAGCAGGAGGAGCCCATTCAGCCTTTCAATCCTGCCCCACCATTCAATGGGAAACAGCTGACCATTCAGCTCAGTCTCCTGTTCCTGCTGTGTTCCAATCCCCTTTCATGGCTTTACCTTGAAGAACTATATTTCAGTCCTCCTTAGGCTTCACTGCCATGTATACCAGCGATGTTGCTGTGTTATTGCTGGGTGTAGGCAGGGTTAATGTGATGGTGCTCTTCCTGGAGGATACACTCAGCGTCCCTCATCATCCTGCAGGAACATCAACTGGGTTTCAGCAATGAGAGATAGAACCCATTTCCAGGATATAGTCATCACTGGCTCAGCCAGCATTTATACCCCATCACTAGGTACCATTGAGATGATGGTCGTGAGCTGCTGTCTTGAACCATTCACCGTCCATTTGTCGCAGATAGACCGACAATGCTGGGAGGGAGAGAGTTGCAGGATTTTGGCCAAGTGATTCTCCATCTTTGGTTCTTCAAATGCTGGTTAACTTAATCACAATCTGCACATGATTTTGAGATTTCAGTCTGCAAATCTTCACCATCTAGCACTCTGTGTAAAGGAATATGTACAGATTAGAAATTCAGAACAGACTATTCTAGTTTCTCTGGAATATCTTTTTCCCCTTTCTTCCCCCAAAGCTGTAACCCTCCAGCCCACTTACTCTCTCCCACCATTCTGACTCTACTACCCCCTAATGTACACCCTCCTCATTCTCATGGAGTTACTGATAAACAGATCCATGTCACCACTTCCCATCCTGGTTTGACTCTGCACCCTTTCTGGGTTTACTTGCTTTCCCTTCAGTTGCTGCAAGTCAATAATGTAAGAGCAGAATGAAACAGACGGAAACAGAAAGGGAGGTGGCAGATCCTGGACAGAAGAGAAACCTTTAATCTGGGAGAATGGATCAGATTCTTCCTTGTTTCCCATTAGTTTATTCCCAGTATTACAATGAACTGGGGATGGAGAGTGGTCCCACGAGGGTGTAGTGACACTTTGACCCCCCAACTGATCAATACTACAAGCAGATACATTCCTCCTCAAGCCAATCACAGTGTGAAATACTTTCCCCTAATTACCCCAAAACACATGCTCCAAAACCCGCCCACATTCTGTACATATACAGTGCCGGGTTTCCCAATACACCTGTGGTTCCTGCCTCAGGAATTATGGAAGTTACAGTCCCCATGAAGTCACTGGAGCCCTGTCTCTGGAAAGTGAATGAAACGTGTGGGATGGAAGGGTGTTGTGTATAGGATCCCCATTCAGACAGACAGGACATTTAGCTTGTCACTGGGTTTGACTGAGACATCTGGTTAGACAACCCAATTTTTGACATAAGGAATATAGATTCAGTCAATTGCGGGGTGGAGGGGTCAATAAGTGGAAGCAGTTTTAGGCAGAGGTGGCTCAGTGGCTAGCACCTCTGCCTCACAGCTTCAGAGACCATGGTTTGATTCAAGCCTTAGGTGACCATGTGGAGTTTACACGTTCTCCCAGTGGCTGCATGGTTTTGTTCGGTGTTCCAGTTTCTTCCCAAAGTCCAACGATGTTCAGGTTAGGTGGATTCGCCATGGTAAACCACAGTGTCCATGCATGTGCAGATTAAGCCATTCACCATGGGAAATACTGGGAATGGGTGAGTCTGAATTATAGGATTGGTGTGGACCCGATGGATGAATACCCTGCTTCTGCACTGCAGGGATTCTATTCTATTCTCATGAAGAAGAATGTACCTATCTCAACGTGTTATGAATCTGTGGAATTCCCTATTCAAAACGCAGTGGATGCCAAGACAATGAGCAAATTTAATGGACAGATACAGATTTTAAATTTGCAATGAGCTGAAGGGTGAGAGAGAGAGGGGGAGAGGGGGAGAGGGGGAGAGGGGGAGAGGGGGAGAGGGGGAGAGGGGGAGAGGGGGAGAGGGGGAGAGGGGGAGAGGGGGAGAGGGGGAGAGGGGGAGAGGGGGAGAGGGGGAGAGGGGGAGAGGGGGAGAGGGGGAGAGGGGGAGAGGGGGAGAGGGGGAGAGGGGGAGAGGGGGAGAGGGGGAGAGGGGGAGAGGGGGAGAGGGGGAGAGGGGGAGAGAGAAGGTGGGAAAATCCAGCTGAGACCGAGGTGAGCTCAATCATCACCGTATTAAATGGTGGGGCTGGTTCGAAGGGCTGCATTACCTCTCCTGGGCCCAGGGCTTATCTTCTTACGGTAATAACTGGAAAGATGAATCCAAAACTCACCACCTTCACCAAAGGGGATTTTCGGAAACAGCAGGATAGTCAGATGGGTTAGCGTTCCAAACTTAGATAGTGAGGAAGCGTGTAGGAGATAATGGTTTTGCAATTTTAAACTGAGGGGTAACAGTGATTTATGGTTATAGATTGTGTCGTACATTCACACTGTCCAGAATACTCTGTTGTGAATATCTATTCTGTAATTTATTACAAAGCCAAGGTTACTGATAATGAAAAACAAAACACCCAGGATACATCGCCTCACCTCGTAATCTGACAAAAGACGCGTGATAAATCTGGTTGAATTTCGAACACAGATGGAAAGCGGGTAGATTAAATCCAGTCCGTAGATCCTGTGCTAAAACAATGAAGACTACAATAGGATGAGGCGGGAGTTGGTAATGTAGACTGGGAGCAAAGACTTTACGGTGGGATAGTTTACAGATAGTGGAGGAATATCAAAGCAATTTTTCGAAGTGCTCAGCAAAAGTTTATATATCAGTGAAAACGAAGGACTATCGGAAAAGGAATAATCTGCCATGGGTGTCTAAGGAAATAAGTGGAGTCTATCAAATTGAAATAGAAGGCATACAAATTGGCAAAGACCAAGGAGAAACTAGGAGATTAGAAAAACTTCAAAAGGTCAACTGAAAGCTTGATGGGAGTGGGTATAAAAAGTGATGAGTAGCAATGCCCAGGGACAGATAGCAGTTTACACTGTTAGAGGGAATACTGGATTAGTGGTGCTGGAAGAGCACAGCAGTTCGGGCAGCATCCAACGAGCAGCGAAATCGACGTTTCGGGCAAAAGCCCTGGGCTTTTGCCCGAAACGTTGATTTCGCTGCTCGTTGGATGCTGCCCGAACTGCTGTGCTCTTCCAGCACCACTAATCCAGTATTTGATTTTCAGCATCTGCAGTCATTGTTTTTACACTGTTAGAGGGAAACCTATTGTTTGGTGAACATATGGCCTCTGTAATTGTTGAAGCATTTAACAGTTACCAGAGAGATAATCCTGATCAAGTTAAAAATCACAGCACACTCCAAAAGCTTGTACTTCCAAATAAACCTGTCGGACTATAACCTGGTGTTGTGTGGTTTTTAACTTTGTCCACCCCACCCCAACCCCGGCTCCTCCATATCAGAATCCTGATAGACAGCTCCACTGAAACTGAAGCGCCTGTAAGGTACTTGAGGGAGCCACAGGGGGTGTGTGGGGGAGGGGTGTGTGGTTTAACCAGAGTTGAACTGAACTAGAGACTTTTTAACTGTTGTTGACATGGAGATAATCCTGAGAGACAGTCTCTATGCAGTCACAAATCACATAGGTAGAAGAATGGGAGCCATACATCGGACCTGATGCTGCCTAAAGGCGTTTTGCACATAAAATACCCAGGTAACTACCATGTCTCATCAATAAAGACTCAAAGAAGACCTCTCAGAGTTCTGTGCCTAGTTATTCCTATCCAGCAGGGTTCAGGAATATGAGTACACAGCAGTCAGTCTTCACAGTGGAGAACACGAAGAACATGCCAGTAATTGACAAGGAGACTGAGGAAGGTGAGGATCTAGATAATAACCATTATCGTGAAAGAGTTAGAGCTGGGCAAGCTAATGGCGCTAAAGGTAGACAAGTCTCATTGCCCTGATGGAATACATCCCAGGATACCAACAGAGTTAGGGGGAGAAATAGCAAATGCACTTAGAGTTATAGAATCTGACAGCAGAGACAGGCCCTTTGGCCCAAACTGGCCCATACCGACCAGAATGTCCATCCACACTAACCCCATTTCCCTGCACTTGGCCCATTTCCTTCTGACCCTTTCCTATCCATGTATTTGCCCAAATCCCTTTTACCTGTTGAGAGTGTTCCTGCCTGAACCACTTCCCCTGCCAGCCCCTCCCATATCCATCCCCCCCTCTGTGTAAAACAGGTGCCCCTCAGCTTCCCTTTGATTCTTTCCCCTCTAACCTTAAACTGATCCAATCAAACCGTCCGATCCTCGAGTTCCTGGGAAAAAGACGGAGTGCATTCACCTTATCCATGTCCCTCATGGTCTTATACACTTCTAGAAAAGAACTCCCTCAGTTTCCTCTGCTCTAAACATAAAATCCTCACTTGTCCAACCTCTCCCTATCACTCAGACCCCTGAGCCCTGGCATCATCCTTGTAAATTTCTTCAGCACCTTTTCCAGTTTAATAACTGAAACCTACACTGCACTCATCACATTTCCAGTGTTTCCCCACAGCGTTGGAACAGACATGACAACGCCAATGGATTACAATTAATGATCGATAATTTACCCCATTACAACAATCCCATTTTCATAGCTTTTTCCATGATGCAGGAATCCTTTTGTGTTTCCTGTTTCATGGTTAATTGTCCTCATACAAAACCAGTGGCTTAACTGTTCCTGGGAAATGTGCCATGATTGTTTAGACTTTCAAAAACCAATGAAATCTCTCTCCACAGTCCCCACACTAACATGGACTTCGCTGTCTCAGTACTTTTTTCCCCAATCACACTGACATTTGAAATACTCATCCACGGGCAGAATGCACCACCTTTCCATCCAGGTAAGGCCAATGATGCTCAGATCTGCACGGATCCAGTAACTATCAAAACTGAACATGAAGTTCAATTTGAATTTCTCAACTGTAAATCCCCCCTTTCAGTACTACACAACAGAGAAAACTGAAAGTGCTGGAAATCCTCAGCAGGTCTGGCAGCATCTGAAACGCTGACAGATGCAGGAAACATTGCAGCCTTGAAGAAGTGGTTAGATTATCACACCAGGCACGTGCGCTTGATGGCCAGTATGTAGAAGATGGGGGCATTGTGTTCAACAGTTTTATACCAGAGACTCTGACCTCATTTGATTCCATGTTTCTCTGCGATTCCCTCTTTTCGGAAGCAGGCAGGAGTGGGAAGCAGTGGAGAATGTAAATGATGGGTGACCTTCCTAGTGAGAGGATTCATGTATAGTAGCAGGGATCCCTTTCTGGAAGGGCCTTGGTGAGACCACACCTGGAGTACTGTGTATACCTTTGTTCCCCTTTCCCAAGGAAGGCTACCCTGGTTATTGAGAGAGTAAAGGAGGGTCACCAGCCTGAGTCCTGGGATGTGGAGATAGTTATGGGCTGCAGATGCTGGAAGTCAGAACCCATACAATGTGGATCTGGGGAAGTGCAGCAGGTCAGGCTGCATCACAGGAGCAGGAAGGTTGATGTTTTGGGTTGGAACCCTTTGTCAGCCCTGATGAATAGTCTTGACCCGAAATGTCACCTTTCCAGCCCCATCGTATTCATGCTGGTCATCAAGCACCTATTAATTCTAGTCCCACGTTCTGGCACTCAGCGTGTAACCGATATTGTAGTGCCTGGTGTGATCATCTCAACACTTCTTCAAGGCTGCAATGTTTCCTGCATCTGTCAGCATTTCAGATGGTGCCCGACCTGCTGAGGATCTCCAGCACTTTTTGTTTTTATTGTGGATTTCCCTCATTTTGCTCAAGCACTTAGAGTCAGAGAGCTGTACAGCTCCATATTTTGCTGACTATAATTCCTGGGATGGTAGGACTGATAGATGAAGAGGGACTCAATCCTCATTTCATCCTCCTTCCCTTTGGCTTTCTGAGCCGCTGACTACATCACTACTATTCTACCTCCCATTCCCTGTCCTGAATCTGACCCATCTAAGCCTACACTTTAGTTCCCATCCCCCTGATAGACTAGTTAAAACGACACCAATGGGACTGGCAAAAGCCTCCACCAGGAGATTTCTCCCAGCTCTGCCCAGGGGTAACCGGTCAGGCTGGTACAGGACCCACCCAGAAACGGTCCCAGTGCCTGAAGAATCTAAACCCTTCTCTGGTATACCATTTCGCCAGTCACACGTCCAGCTGATCTATCCTCTTATTCCTGCTCTCACTAGCCCATGGCACTGTGAGTAAGTCTGACATTATTTTATTTCAGGAGCTACATTTTACTGTATCCCTGATCTCCCTATATCCAGCTTTCAGGACCTCATCCCTTTGTTTAATGATGTCATTGGTATCGGTGTGTTCCACAACCACTGACTTTACCCTCCAGCTCCAGAATGTCCGGCAGTTGCTCCATGATAATCGCGGATCCTGGCAGCAGGGAGGTAACATACCATCCTGGATTCATGTCTGTGGCCACAGAAGTGCCTACCTGTACCCCTGACCATTGAATCCCCTGTCACTATAGCCCTGCCACTGTCTTTCCTCCGGTTCTGTACAGCAGAGCTATCTGTGGTATCATGAACCTGGCTGTTGCTGATTTCCCGAGAAGCCACTCCACACATTCACCCCCAACAGAATCCAAGCAGGATTCAGTATCTTTTTGAGAAGTGGATGATCACTGGGGATTCCTGCACTGCCTTCCTGAGCCTTTTATTTGGTTTGATGGTCACCCATTCCCTTTCTACCTTGCAGTGTGACGAACTCACTAAATATGCTGTCCATAACATTCTCAGATGCTCCACAGTGAGTACACTCATAACTCCAGGTCTGAAAAGCAGTTTCCCAGCAGCTGCAGGTGGGCCCACTTCCTGCACACATAGCCGTCAGGGACACTGAAAGTATCCCTTATTTCCCACATTGTACAAGAGGAGCACCCCACGGGTCTGAGGGCTCCTGTCACAACGTCTCTCTCGATTCAGCTAATTACTCCCATTAAGAGAATTTAATAGAACGTTCAACCTTTCTCCACTTCAAACATTTCCATTATATATCAAAAACCCCAATCTTTACTTAAGCTGATACGTTATATTTTAAAAACTTAACAAATACTCTGCAGGTATCACTTACAAATTGGCTGTTCCCATTGGGACCATGTGAACACTCAATGACAATGACAGGGCTGCACTGTCTGCTCACACCTACACTGCCCTCAGCCTCCTGTCCTGTTCTAATGCATCTCAATGGGAGCTCAGGAACTGCATCTCATCTTTCAGCTCAGCCCTTTGTAACCCCAGAGTCAACATGGACCTCAGCAGTTTCTGGATGAACAGAGAGTTGTCAGAACCTGGAACATTCCACCTGAAAATGTGCTGGAATTGGAGTCCACAAAGCATTTTAATGAGAATTTTGCAGGGAGTAGAAAATTAGGAGTTTACAGGTTAACATCATGAAGTGAGTGATTGGGACTAAATCTGACAGTTCCTGCAAAGAGACTAGGTATAATCTGGATAAATCTGTGCTCCCACTCAGGCCAAATCACCCAGGGGGGATTCAACCACAAATTTGAACATCTTTCTGCATGTTGCTTCACAAAAGTATTGGAGATATTTTCCCAGAGACAAAACAGACAGCCCTTTCTCCTTCCACAGTAAAATGCTAATGATATCCAGATCCTGATGACTCCGCTGAGTGCAGAAATCTGCTTTTTTGAGATCCTGTCCTCAATTATTCTCATTTAATATCCCATAAAAAGAATTCACAAAACAAATCTCAGCCAGTGCAGGATGAATTGGAAAGACAAATATTTCTCTGGTATGTGTCTGATGTGTAAATGCTCCTCTTCAAATCAACCCTCCCCCACCCAGGAAGAGGACATGTCCATGCACCTTGCTGTACCGTGCCCCCAGTAAAAATGACGGCCATAACCCAGGACCTATCACTGACTGAGGCCCACAGCCGTTTTCCCATTTGCTGAAAACATGGGACCAAGACTTTCTAATTCAGGACTAACACCCTGTACAGACGTGTAAATAAAACCTCCCAGTCTAAACTGAATCATTTTCTCCCGGTTTCCGCTGCCTCTCCCCCTTCCCAGTTTCCAGCTCCTGCACACACCAAGGGCCATTCCGTGTCCATTGACCCTTCCTCAGAACAGATGGCAGCTGGGAAAATTAGACTCCCTACAGTGTGGAACCAGGCCATTCGGTCCAACAAATCCACACTGACCCTCCGAAGAGTATCCCACCCAGACCCATTCCGCAACTCTGTTATTCTAAATTTCTCCTGAACAACGCAGCTCACCTACACATCCCTGAACACGACGGGAAATTTCGCTTGGCCAATTCACCTAACCTACACATCTTTGGACTGCAGGAGATAGGGGTAAAAGAGTAACTAATAGGTGGGATGGAGCGACCCTTCAACAACATGGCAACATTTACTCATCTCCTCTCCCCGACCTTATCTCAGATCCAACCCTCCAACTCAGCACCTCCCTCAAACTGTCCCATCTGTCCATCTTCCTTCCCAATTATCCACTCCACCCTCTCACCATTACCCCCACCTGCATTTTCCTATCACCTTCCCCACTACCTTCCCACCAGCCCTACACATCCATCCTATTATCTGTCCTCTTCCCCACCCTCACATTCCTGAAGAAGTGCTTAGGCCCAATATGTCAATTCGCCTTCTCCTTGCATACTGCCTGACTTGCTGTGCACATCCAGCGCCACACTTTAACACAAATTGGAAGAACATCACCTCATCTTGTACCTGGCGACTCTTCAGCCCTCTGGCCTCAATATTGGATTCCATGATTTTAGGTCTTACGTCTCCTATGTACTAGTGTCCTAGCCCCCATCCCATAGACCAGGCCCTGTTATTACATCGCCTGCAATTATACACTACCTAGGGTTAGTCACTAACAGTCTCCATAAACAGCTATTCACCCTCCCCCAGCCAGATCGTTATACATTCCTTTGTCCAACTGCTCCCATCGCGTTCTTTGGAATCTATCACCCCCTGACTGTGGCTCTGCCCTGGGATGAGCTTCATCATTCAGTGAATGGGGCAGTATCACAGAGCACAGCGGCTGGGGGCTATTCAGCCCATTGGGGCTGTACTTTCTTCCTCTGGAGATGCTGCCAATCTGCCCTTACTCCACTCCCATTTACCAGTAGCCCTCCACATTTATCCTCAAATAGTTAAATTCCAAATCTGTTTTGACAATAACAAAAGCTGCATCCAGCTGTGGTTCAAACTGTTCCAGATGCTCAGAACCTACTGAGTTTTTAACCTGCATTATTTGCCAATTACCTGAAGGTAGTTACCAAAAATTGTGACAATAATTTCTCTCAGTGTCTCTGTAAATTAAATATCCTGGAAACAAATCTGTTTCTGGTTGAAATCACTGCTTAAGCTCCTCAGCTCCAAGGAGAATTGTCAGGTCTTTTGCTAACTTTCCATAAAAGAGAAATGTATCATAATTTTAATTTATTAGTGTCATAGAGATGCACAGCATAGAAACAGACACTTCGGTCCAAATCGTCAATGCCGCCCAGATATCCTAAATTAATCTTGTCCCATTTGCCAACACTTGGCCCATATCCTTCTAAAAGTTTCCTAAACACGTACCCAATCAGATACCTTTTAAATGTAATCGTACCAGCCTCCACACTTCCTCTGGCAGCTCATTCCACACACGTACCATATTCAGCTTGAAAACATTGCTCTTTAGATCGCCTTTCTATCTTTTCCCTCACACCTCACGTCTGTGCTCTCTGGTTCTGGACTCGCCTAACCTGGGAATAAGACCCTGGCTGTTCACCCTAACCATGTCCTTCACGATTTATCAACCTCGAAGGTCACCTCTCAGCATCCGATGCTCCAGTGAAAACAGCCCGAGCCTATTCAGCCTCTCTGTATGGGTCAAACCCTCAACCCTGGAAACATCTTCGCACATCTTTTCTGAATCCTTTCAAGCTTTATAATATCATTCCGATAGCAGGGAGACCAGGACTGAAAGCAGAATTCCAGAAATGGCTGAATCAATGTCCTGTACAGCTGCAAAATAATGTCGCAACTCCTATACTCAATGCACAGACCAATAAAGGCAAGTATACCAAACGCCTTCTTCACCACCCTGCCTATTCCAATTTCAAAGAACTATGAACCTGCACCTCAACATCTCTTTGTTCAGCAACACTCCCCAGGCCATTCCCATTAAATGTATAAGTCCTGCCCTGATTTGTTTTTCCAAAATGCAGCACCTCACATTTATCTGAATTCCACTCCATCTGACACTCCTCAGCCCAGTTGATTGAAGTCTCATTGTACTCTGAGGTAACTTTCTTCCCTGTCCACTGCATCTCCAATTTTGGTGTCTATGCAAAGTCACTAATCATAGCTCCTATATTCACATACAAATCATTTATATAAATGATGAAAAGCAGTGGACCCAACACCAATCCTTACACCATATTGCTCAGCACAGACCTCCAGTCTGAAAAGCAACCCTCCACCACTATCCTCTGTATCCAGTTTTCCAGCCAATTTTGTATAATTTGTTAACCAGTCTGTTATGTTGAACCTGTTGAACATCTTTCTTGTCACCAAGTTAGTGATTTCCATGCACAAAGCCATGCTGACTATTCCTAATTATTTCTTGCCTTTCCAATTACATCCAAATCCTGTCCCTGAGAAGCCCTTCCAACAACTTGCCTGTCTTCAGGCTCACCGGTGTATTGTTCCCTGGACTTTCCTCATCACCTTTCTCAAATAATGGCGCCCGTCTTACAGCACCTCACCTGTGGCTATTGGTGATACAAATATCTCAGCGAGGGGCACGGCAATCACTTCCCTAACTTCCCACAAGGTTCTGGGACACACCTGATCAGGTCCCAGGGATTTATTCAGCTTTATGTATTATAAGCTATCCAGTACCTCATTCTCTGTAATATGAACACTTGTCAAGTTATCCCTATTTATTTTTCCAAACTGTCTCACTTCCACATCCTCTAAGTAAAAGCTGACATGGTTCCACAGACAGCCTTGCTGATCTTTGAGGGTCCCTAATCTCTGGTGGTTACTCTTTTGTCCTAGGTGTATTTGTCGAATCTCTTTGGGTTCTCCCTTAAACCTATTTCCCAAAGCTATCTCATGTCCCCTTTTAGCCATTGGTTTCCCCCAACTATACTCCTACTGCCCTTTTACTCCTGGAGGGATTCACGCAAACCCAGCTGTCTGTACCTGCCATATCCCTCCTTCATTTTCTTGACCAGGCCCTTAATTTCTCTCGACAGGCAGCATTCCCTACACCTCCCAGCCTTGGCCTTAACAGGAACATACTCTCTGTGTACTCTCGTTGTTGCAGGCCTATGGAGGCAATGGCAGATGAGGACAGAGAAGCAATCATTCTCAGTAAAGAGGTGGTGTTGGGAAATATAACAGCCTAAAGGTAGATGGGTCGTCTGGCCGTGATGGAGTGCATCCCAGGGGACTATAACAGATGGCAGAGGCTAAATAGCAAACGCACTCTTGATAATTCACTGAAATGTGCTGGACACTGGGACGGTTCTGACAGATTAGATAGCTGCAAATGTGATGCCAATATTTTAAAATGGACCTGTTCGCATAACTTCTGTAGAGGGGGAAATGCTCGATCTCTCAAGGAAGAAATAGCGAGCTATCTGGATCGAAATTGTCTCAGAGCAGACACAGCATCGATTCAAGAAAGGTAGACAACACTAAGCTGAGTGGTAGAACAATGTGTGCAGAGGCCACTGTAAGTCTGCAGAGGGATACGGATAGGTTAAGTGAATGTGTAAGGGTCGAACAGATGGAGGACAATGTTGGGAAATGTGAGGTCATCCATTTTGGTCGGACTAACAGCTAACTGATGAAATGGTGAAAACATGCAGCACGCTGCTGTACAGAGGGAGCTGGATTTCCTTGTGCATGATTCACAGGAAGTTGGTTTGCAGGTGCAGCAGGTAAATAAGACAGTGAAGGTAATATTGTTTTTCATTGCGAGAGGGATGGTTATGCTGCAGCTGTACAGGGAGCTGGTGAGGCCACACCTGGAGTACTGTGTACAGGTTTGGTCTCCTTACTTCAGGAAGGATGTACTGGCACTGGAGAGGGTGCAGTGGAGGATCACTAGTTTGAGTCAGGATTTCAGAGGGTTGGCGTATGCGGAGAGATTGAGAAAACTAGTTCTATACTCATTGGAATTTCGAAGTATGGGGGGTTTGATTGGAAAAAAATTGAAATTATTAATGGAGTAGATAAACTAGAAGCAGGGGGGTGATTTCCACTGGGGACGGAGCAAACTAGGGAGCAGAGAGTCAAAATAAGGGGATATCAGATTTAGGACTGAGTTCAGGATGGACTTCTTCAGATAAATCTGTGAATCTGTGGAATTTGCTGCTGAGTGCAGCAGTTGATGTTATCAACTTGACTATCGTTAGGTCAAAAGGTAGATTTGTGAACAGGAAAGGAGTTAAGGGTTATGGTGAGAGAACAGGACAGTGGAGCTGAGACCATGAAAAGATCAGCCCTGACCTTATTGAATGGCAGAGCAGGCTCGAGGGGCCAGGTAGCCGACTCCTGCTCCTCTTCCTTCTGTTCTTATGTTCCCACTTTCCAGCTGTCCCTTTACCTGGGAATAGCAAAGAAATATTGAAAGTTCTCGCCTTGTACCGTCAAAATTCGCCTTTGTCCAATTTAGAACACCGTTTAGATCTGGTTTATTATTTTCTGTAACTATTTTAAAACTAGTAGAATTATCAGAGAATCCTGAGTGTGTGGAAGCAGGCCATTCGGCCCATCACATCCACACTGACCGTCAAAGCCTCCTACCTTAAACCTGTAACGCTACATTTCCCATGCCTAATCTACCGAGCCTGCGCATCCCTGAACAATCTGGGCAATTCAGCCTGGAATATCCACCCACCCTGCATATCTTTAGATAGTGGGAGGAAACCACAGCAAACAGACGAAACCCACGCAGGTAATAACAACAAGGTGATCATCCCTTTCTTATTTCCCAGGTCAACCTAAATAACTTCGCTGGACGTAATCTCAGAATATCCTCCCTCAGCACAACTGTAATGCTACCCCTAATCAAAAAGGCCACTCCGCCTCTTCTCATGTCCCCCTTTCTATCCTTCCTCTTGCATCGATATCCTGGAACATTACGCTGCCAGTCCTACCCATCTCTGAGCAACGTTTCTGTAATACCCATGATATCCCAGTGCCACATTCAAAACCATACCCTGAGCCCATCTGCCTTCCCTGTCAGGCCTCTTGCATTGAAGTAAATGCAGTGTAACTTGTCAGTTCTACCTGGTTCTGTGCCTTGCCCTTGTCTGCCTTGACTGTCTGACTTCTGAACTGTACCAGCCTCAGACTTACCTCTTTTCTCACCATCTCTTTGAGTTTACCCACACTTCCTCACTGGTTTACTGACTCCTGAGTAGTACGAGCAAATCTCCCTGCCTGGATATCAGACACCTTCCAATTCAGGTACAATCCATCCTTCTTATGCACATCAACTCTACTCAAGAGGAGATTACAATGATCAAAAGATGTGAATCCTTCTGCCCTACACCAGCTCCTTAGCCAATCATTCATCTCCTCCATCCTGCTATTCCTACTCTCACGAGCATGTAGCACCTGGAGTAATCCACATATTATGACCGAGGACCTGGTTTATGATATTCCAGGCTAATTTGCTATATTCTCTCATCCGGATCTTTTCCCCTTCTTATGTCATTGGTACCAATGTACAATGACCCCCCCACTGGTCATTCTTTCCTTTGAGAATATTCTGCTACCTGTCCGAAACATCCTTGACCCTGGCACCAGGGTGGTACCACCCCATTCTGATGTCTCACTGTCAGCTGCAGAAACAGCAGTCTGTGCCCGACTAGAAAGTCCCTGATCATCCTTGAGCGTTTGGAATCTGATATACCTCTGATTATAGTGGAGTCAATCTCAGTACCAGTAACTTGGCTGTCAGTGCAACATTCCCTGAAATTCTATGACAACCTACATTATCCAAAACAGTAAACTTGTTTGAGATGGGGATAGCCACAGGAGACTCATGGCTGAAAAAATGTGTTGCTGGAAAAGCGCAGCATTAAAGGAGCAGGAAAATCGACGCTTCGGGCATAAGCCCTTCTTATGCCCGAAACGTCGATTCTCCTGCTCCTTTGATGCTGCCTGACCTGCTGCGCTTTTCTAGCAACACACTTTTCAGCTCTGTTCTCCAGCACCTGCAGTCCTCACTTTCTCCACAGGAGACTCATGCTCGACCTACCTCCCTCTCCTACCTTTCCCAGAGGTAACCCATCTACCTGACTGTATCTGCAGTTTTCCGGCCTGAAACACATCCTGACTCTTGTAAATTCTTCATTACCATGAAGCACTACTCCATCTGATCCATGTGATCCAAGAGGATTTGCATCACTTCCTGCAGGCTATCATCAGGATCACTCAAACTCCCCCTACTCTCCTCCAGGAAGTGCACATCACTGTACGAATGGCCATCTCTGCACCTTAATCTGTAGACCCAGAAAAAGGCAGAGTCTTACAGCTTTACAAAAGACTACTCTCGAATACATTAGAACCTGTATTTTATATTTAAAACATTGAACCAAAAGATCATAACAGAGGCACTTAAACTAGTAAACACTCACCCTACTGAATGTTGTGGATTTTAAAAAGTAAAACAGAGTAAGATTTACCTTTTAAGAGACTGAAACCCACTGAGCTGATCCCCGGCTGCGAGTCACAGACATACAGCACGGAAACAGGCCCTTCAGTCAAACTCGTCCATACCGACCAGATATCCGAACCTAATCTCGTCCCATTTGCCAGCACTTGGTCGATATCCCTCTAAACCCTTCCTATTCATATACCCATCCAGATGCCTAATAAATGTTGCAATTGTACCAGCCTTCACAACTCCCTCTGGCAGCTCGTTCCATAAACGCAACACCGTCGCATGAAAATGTTGCCCCTTCGGTACTTTTTATATCTTTTCCCCTCTCACGCTAAATCTATACCCTCTAGTTCTAGACTCCCCCACTCCAGTGAAAATACCTTGTCTATCTATCCGATCCATGCTCATGATTTTAGAAACCTCTGAGACCACTCCTTAGACTCTGACACTCCAGGGAAAACAGCCCCAGCCTGTACAGCCTCTCCCTATATCTCAAACCCTCCAACCCTGGCAATATCCTGATAAATCTTTTGTGAACCTTTTAAGTTACACAACATCCTTCTGATAGGTGGAGAACAGAATTGCGCACAATATTGCAAGAGTGGCCAAACCAATGTTCTCAACAGCTGCAACCAGACCTCCCAACTCTCTTACTCAATACAATAAAGGAAATCATACCAAACACCTTCACTATCCTATCTACCTGCACCTCTCCTTTCAAGGAGCTGTGAACCTGCACAACAAGGTCTCTTTGTTCAGCAACACTCCCCAGGACCTGACCATGATGTGTATCAGTCCTGCTAAGCTTTGCTTTTCCAAAATGCAGCACCTCGCACTTATCTGATTTGAACTCCATCTGCCACTCCTCAGCCCATTTGCCCATCTGATCAAAATCCCATTGAAATCTGAGGTAGCCTTCTTCACTGTCCACTTCACCTCCAATTTGGTGCCATCTACAAACTTACTAACTATACCTCCTGTGTTCACATCCAAATCATTTATATAAATGATGAGAGGTAGTGGACCCAGCACCAATCCTTGTGGCATTCCACTAGTCACAGGCCTCCAGTCTGAAAAATAATCATCCATCACCACCACCCTCTGTCTTCTGCCTTTGAGCCAGTTCTATATCCAGATGGCTACTTCCGTGCGATCTAACCTTGCTAACCAGTCTCCCATGGGGAACCTTGTCGAACGCCTTACTGAAGTCCATACAGATCACAACTACTGCTCTTCCCTCCTCAATCCTCTTTGTTACTTCTTAAAAACCAGATCGAGTATGTGACACATGATTTCCCATGCAGAAAGTTATGCTGACTATGCCTAATCAGTCCGTGCTTTTCCAAATACACGCAAATCCTGTCGCTCAGGGCTCCCTCCAACACCTAGTCGAGCACAGCGTCTGTAGTTCCCGAGCTTGTCCGAACCGCCTTTGTTAAATAGTAGCACCGTATTAACCAACCCGCAGTCTTCTGGCACCTCGGCTGTGACTATCAATAATACAAAAATCTCAGCAAGAGGCCCAGAAATCACTTCCCTCGCTTCCTACAGAATTTTAGGGTACACCTGATCAAAGCCTGGGGATTGATCCACCTTTATGCGTTTCCAGACATCCACTACTCTGCAGTATGGACATTTTTCAAGATGTCACCATTTATTTCCCCACATTCTACATCTCCCGTGTCTTTCTCCACAGTAAATACTGTTGCAAAATATTGCATCTTGATAAAACAAACAAGGGCAGGACTTACACTCATTAAAAGTAAGGCTTTGAGTAGTGATATGGAACAAAGAGACCGAGGAGTTCAGGTCTTCTTAGTCTGTGTCACATGTAGACAGGGTGGTTAAGAAGGTGGTTAGCACACTTACCTTCATTGCTCAGACCTCTGAGTACCGGAGTTGGGAATTTAGGTTGAGGCTGTACAGGATGCTGGGGAGGCCTCTTCTGGAATACTGTGTCCAGTTCTGGTTGTGCTGTTACAGGAAGGATATTATTAAATTGGAGCGGTTTCGGAAGAGACTAACCGGGATGTTGCCATGAATGGAGGAATTGTGTCACAAGGAGAAGCTGAATAGGCTGGGATGCTTTTTCACCACAGCGTAGGAGGTTGAGGGATGACCTTAGAGGTTTATAAAACCATAAAGCGTGTACATAAGGGGGTGTGGGGGGATTCAAGACCTGGGTGCATACAATTTTAAAATAGATGAGAAAGGTTTAAAAAATAAATTGGGGATTTGTTTTTACTTTTACATGTGTGAAGTGAACTCCCAGAAAAAGAGGCAGCTGTGAATACAATTACAATGTTTAAAAGACATTTAGACAAGTACATAAATAGGAAATGTTTGGATGAATGTGGACCAAGCGGAGGCAGGTGCGATTAGATTAGTTGGGAATTATGGTCGACACGGACTGGTTTAACCACAGGGTCTGTTACTGTGCTCCCAAGAAAATCGACCAATCACGTGTCATCTATTCTAGTATCACCTTTTCTGACCTGATGTCCAATGGAGCCTGTCATATTCCTATAATAAACATCTCAGCGGTATACAGAACAGAAAAACGCTCTAGTGGTCCATTGAGTCTGTGAGAAAGAAAACTACCACCGAAGTATCCTCATCTATTTTCCAGTACTTGTGGAAAAGTGTCATCTATCATGGCATAGCAAGTGCACACTAAATACATCTCAAATGTTTTGGGGATTTGTGTCTCCCACCCTCACAGACAGTGAGGTTTAGTGCAACTGGTGCTCGATGATGACATCACCCACAGGAACACAGAGCAGCTGGGTCTGTGCAAACCAGAGATCGCCCATACATTGGGAAGGATGGCAGGGTCCCTGAGAGGGGGCACAGGAGAGTTACCAGGATGGTTCAAGGAATGGGGGATTTTAGTTGCAGGGACATGGGTGTTGTTAATACATATCAAGAATATCCATCTATAATAGATGGACTCTCGTTCTCAACCTCTCCCCTTGCCTGGGCTGTCGTAACCTTCAGGTTAAACCACCACCAGACATCTCTCCCTAATAAGAGAGCAGCCCTATGGTCTGGTAGGACAATGCTGACTTTACCTTTTACACAGTGATGCCACTGTGCATCGGGGGTGGAGAGAGGGAATGCTGAAGGTGGTGGATGGGACACCACTCAGGCACAGTGCTTTGTCCTGGAGGATGTTCACTTTCTTTAATACTGTTGAGGGCTGCACCGATGCAGGCAAGTGTAGAATGTTCCAACACGATCCTGATGTGTGCCTTATAGACAACAAACAGACATTGAGGAATCAGGGGTTTGGGAAAACTGAGATTGTTCTCCTTGTAGCAAAGGAAATTGAGGGGAGCTGAGAGACAAGTGTCTGCAAAACATATACATTAGGATGTTAAACCTTACAGTCATCAACTCATCGTACAAGGATTACTGGACACATATTGAAGATTTCGGGGAGATCTATTGACAGGGTGGTTTGATTCAAAGGAGAATTTTTACGCAGAAAATGGATTTGAGCTGAACAATATACTCACACACAGTGCAAATATCCAGGTCCTGATGAATGGAGTAATTCAATCAGCGTTTGGTGTTACAATTACTGAGATTCCCATCTGAATATCCACCTGTAGTATCCTGTAATACAAGTTTATAAAATCTGTCACTGTCAGGTCAGGTTAGAAACTCACACCATCCCCTCCTCCTGGGCCAGGATGACTGGACACATTACCCCTTGTGGAGACCAGTAGTCAGTTCAGGGGGAAATCTATGTGGGTTTCTATGAGTTTCCAACTTGGGACTTCATGTGACTGAACAGGGCAGATCTTTGCCACATGGGACAGAATGTTCCAAGAGTCAGTGAGATGTGGCGACCAGGATTTCCTTCCTTCTGTGCTGCCGCTGTGCCTCATCAATAAGACATGGGGGGGGGGGGTGAAAGGCTCATGCAGCTCGATGGGCAAGTTGTCTCCATTCTCACTAAGGGGCAGCAAGATCCTCCCAGTCATTCCAAAGAGTCTCTCTGAAAAGACAGCAACTCAGCATGCTTCCCACTGGCCGGTGCTCCCTGGAAAGATTTAGAAGAATGAGGGGGGTATCTCCTGGAAAATGCAGAACAGTAAACTTCTAAAAGGATTATAAACTGTTTACAGACAGGGATTCGTTGGAAAAGTGTACAAGTTGGTAAAAGGAGCATAACTTGGGATAATGTGAATTTGTTTATTTTGGAGGAGGTAATAAAAGAACAGAGGACTATTTAAATGGTGGAAACTGTAGAAAGCTGCAACACAAAAGGGACCAGGGGTTAACTGTACAGGAAACACAGAAAGCTAGCACACAGTTACAACAGGTCATCAGGAAGGGGAATGGAATATTGTTCCTGATTTCAGGGGATTTGCAGTAGAAGAGTTTCGAGTATATTCCTGAGAGCCACTTTATATAGTGCGAGTGAGACCACATCTGGAGTAATGAGAGAAGGTTTGGTCCTTTATTTAAGGAAATACATCACTTCATCGGAAGCATTTAGAGAAGATTGACTGGGATGATCGCTGGTTTGCAGGGACTCTCTTTTAAGAAAAGGCTGAAGAAATTGGGACTCGACTCACTGGATTTGTGGGAGAATGAGAGGGGACCTTATTGAAACATATAGGCTTATTAAAGGGTATGACAGGGTAAATACTGAGAGGATGCGTCCCATCAAGAGGGAACCTAGAACCAGACTCTGGGTCAGTTGCAGAATCAAGGGTTTTGTTTTAGATTTGTCAACTTTAATGCAACACAGACATGGGTAAGGGGTTTCAGTAGCAATGGAGCTGGGGTGAGGTGGAGAAAAACAACATTTTAGAGATTGGAATTCCTGGTGTTTGCGATTGTGTCGATGTCTGATCAGAAGATCAGCTTGGGGTCAGAATATGAGAGCAATATTGTGAAGAGTGTAGTTCTGCCTCAGGCATTTACCAGTGAGAGGGAAAGGAATTTGTAATAGCAACTGAAGGCAAGGGGTTTAACCATTGCAGTGTTTCATTGGAGGAAATTGCAGCCAATCAAGTTGTAGGCGTGTGGTAAGCAGTTTGATGAATGAGTAACAGTGGAGCAATGGAGAGGGATGATAGGGAGAGAGAGCTGGGCATTGTCAGTGTACATGTGAAACCAATACGATGTTACCTCCTGGCAGTATGTAGGTGAGATACAGGAGGGGACAAAGATAGATCCTGGATGGACACCACATATGAAGAATTCAGAAAGGGAGAGTGGAGATGGAGCAGGATTTTCCAACAACCTTGAGGTCAAATATTCGTTCTTAGCAGAATTGGAGAGAAGGTCATAACCAGAAAAGACAGACAGAACAACGAACAATATTTGTGAATGGGTGAGGGGGAGTGATGAGGAGAAACCAGACTCCAAAACTGCTATTTCTACAACAGTGACATCACCCAACTCCACCCTAGTCTCAGCCCATTTACTGAAATACTCGTCCATCCCGGTGTTATCTCCAGACTTCATTATCCAAACACACTCCCGTCCAGCCTCCCACATTCAACTTCCATGTAATCTCAAGAGTATCTAAAACCCTACTGCCTAAGCGCTCACTTGTACCAAAACTTGTTGATCCATCAAAAGGCTCCTATTAACAAGCAACAATTTAAAATTCTCACCCTTGATGTAATTCCTGGCTGTGAACATCCCTGTCTCCCTGCACCACACAACCCGAGAGACCTCGACAGCTCATTTTCTTTCAGACTCCCAAAGATGCATTTATTCATTGCTTCACCAGTCTGGCTGTTTCGACACGGTCATGGGAACACAGTCTGGAATTCGCAAACTAACCCTCTCAGACTTGCTTTCCTCAAAACCTGCTTATTTGACGATATTTTTGATCACCTGACCTAATATCCCCATCTGTGGCCTTATGTCAGAAATTCTCAATTTCTGTGAAATTATAAAAATGATAAAAATACAAACTATTGCTGATTTGCACACACATTGTCAACTCTTCACTGTCGCTGAGTGAATAATCTGTAACATCTCTTACCCAAGAACATTGTGGGAGCACCTTCACCACACGAACTGCAGCTGTACAAGGAAGTCAAACATCACCCTCTCCACAGGCAATGGGACTCTGGCATTAATCACTGGTGGCTGTGGACAGAGAAACACAGTTGATATTTCAGGGAGTGCTAAATGCATTACAGGAAGTGAGAATGTTGCAGAATTTGATGGTCAGAAATGGAAGGAAAATGCACTCTTTTGTTGAAAAAAAAAGAATTATTCACTGGCAAAGATACTGTGGAAAATTTAGTCCGTTTAGAGAGCAGCACATTGTCAGGGGTTGGGCAGCAGAGGAAAATTAACTTACAAAAGGTCTGTGAAAGTAACAGTAAAACACTAAACAAGCCAAACAGCCTGTGTCCAAAGACTTTAACTCCCCTTCCTGCTCCACCAAGAACATGCAGGTCCTGGGCCTCCTCCACCGCCAAATCCCAGGCATCTGATGCCTGGACGAAGAACACCTCATCATCTGTGTTCGGACCCTCCAACCAGATGGGATCAATGTGGATTTCACCAGTTTCCTCATTTCCACTCCCCCTACCTTATCCCAGATCCAGCCTTCCAACTCAGCACCGCCCTCTTCACCCGTCCTACATGTCCATCTTCCTTCCCACTGATCGGCTGCTGCCTGACCTGCTGTGTTTTTCCAGCATCACACTTTTTGACATTGAAAACATCCTGACTCTCACACTGCGTAAATCCTGCCCTCTCACTTCCTGCCAGGGAAGGCTGCGCATGCGTCCCCCTGCAGCTTGCCCCTTACAAAGTCGACGGCTACACACATGTCCCGTGGATCACTGCCCCCAAGAAGGATGGCGTGATCACTCACAATTTCACCATTTTCCGGTTTGCCACAAACATGGGCCTGGGATTTTCAAATTTGTGTTTTCCGATGTGCACTAAGTTCTGTAAAATGTCTCAGCCCGTTCCATTAAAATTTCCTTCTCTTCCTGGTCAATAGGTCATTCCATAACCGTGCCCTGCACCTTCACACATTTCCAATGGCTTGGTCCCAACAACACTGTGCTGCCAGTGAAGCTTATCACGTGGCTGAGTACAGCCACGCCCCTCATTCACTCAGATTTGTTGGAGGACCAACTGGCACTGCCTGGTCTTCCAGTCCCGTCTCCATCATCTTATTCGTCCTGCACTGAGATCAATCACCAGAGGCCCATTATGGGCTGGAGCATGCTCAGTGCTTCCTGCTTTTGCTGCTGTTCATCAGGTATAAAAGAGAGAGAGGGCTCATTCCTGTTTCTCCTAATGTCAGACAATAACAACAACTACCTGCATTGTATGGAGCCTTTCACATTGACAAATCCCGAAAAGTGTTTCACGAATGCTGGAAACGTTGATTAAAGAGAACAACTTTAAGATACATCTTTGAGGAGTTCAGAGGGTGTTAGGAAGGATATTGAAGAGGTTTTATTTTTTATGATTAGATTACTTAGACAAACCGCCTAAAGAGCAACCCACTCAGACCCATTCCCCAACATCTAACACTGTGGCAATTTAGCATGGCCAATTCACCTAACCCGCACGTTTTTGGAATGTGGGAGGAAACCAGAGCACCCGGAGGAAACCCACGCAGATACGGGGAGAATGCGCAAACTCCGCACAGACAGTTGCCTGAGGCGGGGACAGAACCCGGGTTCCTGGCACTGTGAGGCAGCAGTGCTAACCACTGTGCCACTATGCCGCCCATCTGCAGCTCTGTCCTCTGCAGCTCCAATCATACAGTGATGTCTGTGGGAAACAGCTTACAACGGAGACAGTTAGTGGCAAACCATAGTTTAGCAACCTCATGTCCTAGCCCCGCCCCCCCCCCCCCCACCCTCCTACCCACACACCAGGCCTCGTTCTCACAGCCTGCCATTACACACTACCTATGGTTAGCCACTAACAGTCTCCATTAACAGCTAGTCGCCCTCCCCCAGCCAGATCGTTATCCACTCCTTTATCCAACCCTTCTTCTCACTCTATCCCCACCTATCCTTTACTCCTTACATCGTCCCCTAAACCCTACCTTCTGCACATAAACTGATCTTTTTTTCTCAGTAATATCTGTTCTGAGGAAGGGACACTGGGTCTGAAACTTTAACTCTGATTTCTCTTCTCAGATACTGCCAGACCTGCTGAGCTTTTCCAGAACCTCCTGGTTGTTGTTTCTGATTTACATCTTCTGCAGTTCTTTTGGTTTTAATTTACCAGGAGTTTGTAATTCAGGTCCCACAGCCTCTGTCCCAGTCTCTGCTGTCTCTCCCAACCCCACCCAGTGACATTGCACCTGCACAGCTCATGGACAGGTGTTGTCTTGCTGGCCACACCCCTCATTCACTCCCATTGGCTGCAGGACCACACAGCCACTCCTCCCATTGGTCTGGAGCTGCCGTCAATCAGCGAGGCCCCATTGTGATGAGAGTGGAGGGCTAATCCCTCTCTCTGCCCTGGGATGAGCTTCACCATTCACAGTGAATGGGGCAGTATCACAGAGCACAGGGCCTGGGGGCTATTCAGCCCATTGGGGCTGTACTCTCTCCCTCTGGAGATTCTGCAAATCTGTCCCAATTCCCCTCCTATTTGCCCACAGTCCCCCAAATCTTTCCTTAAAAATTAAAATTCCAATTCTGTTTCAGAATACCTGCTGAATCTGTGTCGTTCAGACTGTTCCAAATGCTCAGAACTTACTGAATACAATAATGTTCATATTTTCACTTTGTATTATTTGCCAATTACTTGACAGTAGTTACTAAACATTATGACAGTGTTAACAATTCCTCTCTCTAGACAAATTCAAGACCTTGGAACCAAATCTGCACCTGGTCAAAATCACTGCTGCACCTTCTCAGCTCCAAGGACAATTATCTGTGCTGCAGCTTGCTTTCCACAAAAGAGGAACACATCTTAGTTTATTAACGTCATAGACATGTACAGCACAGAAACAGATCTTCGATCCAATTCATCCATGCCAACTAGGAATCCTAAACTACTGGAGTCCCATTTGCCAGCTATCCATCAAAACCCTTCCTGTTCACGTACCCAATCGGATGCCTTTTAAATGTTGTGATTTTTCAGCCTCCACTACTTCATCTGGCAGC
Organism: Chiloscyllium punctatum; assembly: GCF_047496795.1. Classification (NCBI taxonomy): domain Eukaryota; kingdom Metazoa; phylum Chordata; class Chondrichthyes; order Orectolobiformes; family Hemiscylliidae; genus Chiloscyllium; species Chiloscyllium punctatum. Next base: position 4,500,543 of record NC_092772.1, read on the forward strand.
TAATTCCATACACACACCACACTCAGCTTGAAAACGTTGCCCTTAGATTACTTTTAAATCATTGCTCTATCAACCATGTGCTCTAGTTTTGGACCCACCTAACCTCAGGAAAAAGAACCCCAGCTGCTCACCTTATCTATGCCCCTCGTGATTTTATAAATCTCCATGAAGTCACCTCTCAGTCTTGGACTCTGCAGGGAAATTAACCCCAGCCTATTCAGCCTCTCCCTGTAGCCCAAGTCCTCCAAACCTGGCAACGTTTTTCTAAATCTTATCCGAACCTTTTCACGTTTCACAACATCCTTCCCAGAACAGGGAAATTCAAACTGAAAATAGAATACGAGAAGTGGCTTAATCAATGTCTTTTAAATGTTGTAATTGTACTAGCCTCCACCCCTTCCCTTGGCAGCTCACTCCAAACATGCACTGCCCTCAAACTATCCAACTCTGGCAAAGTCCTTGCAAACATTTCCTGAAAAGTTTCAAGTTTCACAACATCATTCCTGGAACAGGGAGATTGGAACTGAAAACAGAATTCCAGAAGAGCCTTAATCAATGTCCTGTACAACGACAACATGACAGAGACCATAACAAACGCTGCATTCACTCCCTTGCCTATCTGTGACTCTACTTTCAAGGAACTATGAACCTGCACTCCAAGGTCTCTTTGTTCAGCAAGACTCTCCAGGACCTTACCAGTAAGTGTATAAGTCCTGCCCTGATTTGCCTTTCCAAAATCCAACAGCTAACATTTATCTAAATTGAACTCTATCTGCCATTCCTTGCTCCACTGGCCCATCTGATCAAGATCCTGTTGTATTCTGAACTAACCTTCTTCGCTGTCCACTACACCTCCAATTTTGGTGTCTTGTGTAAAGCTACTAACCATACTTCATATTCACATCCAAGTCATTTATTTAAGGATCCAATATCGATCCTTGTAGCACACTGCTGCTCACAGTCCTCCAGTCCACAAAGCAAATCTCCATCATCACCCTCTGTCTCCTACCATCAAGCCAGTTTCGTACCCAAATGGCTTGTTCTCCCTTCATTCCATGTTATGTAACCTTGCTAACCAATCTGATTTGTGGAACCTTGTTGAATGTCCATATAAACAACGTTCACAGCCTGGTTTAATCAATTTTCTTTGTCACTTCAAAACATTCAGTCAAGTTAGTGAGACACGATTGTGCACGTACAAAGCCACATTGACAACAGGAGAAAGGAGGACTGCAGATGCTGGAGATCAGAGCTGAAAACGTGTTGCTGGAAAAGTGAAGCAGGTCAGGCAGCATCCAAGGAACAGGAGAATTGACGTTTTGAGAAGGGCTGATGCCCGAAACGTCGATTCTCCTGTTCTTTGGATGCTGGCTGACCTGCTGCGCTTTTCCAGCAACACATTTTCAGCTCCACATTGACAACAGTCAATGATTATTCCTTACTTTTCCAAATAGATGGATATCCTGTCCCTCAGAATCCCTTCCAACAACTTGCCTGCCACTGACTTCAGGCTCACTGTTTTCTTGTTCCATGGCCTCTCCTTACCACCTTTTAAAATAATGACACCTCACCTGTCACTATCAATGATACAAATACCTCAGAAGAGGCCCAACAATCACTTCCCTAGATTTCCAGACAGTTCCGGGATACATCTGATCAGGTCCCAGGGCTTTATCCATCTTGATGCGATTCAAGACATCCAGTAACACCTCCACTCTAACATGGATACTTTTCAAGTTCTCTCTGTTTATTTCTACAACCTCTCGAGCTTCCATATCTTTCTCCAGTAAAAAGGGCGTGAAATATTTGCATATCTTCCCCACACCCCGGTGGTTCCATAGACAGCCTCGTTAATCTTTAAGGGGTCCTATTCTATGGTCCAGTTCATCTTTTGTCTGTGATATATTTGTTTAATCTCTTTGGATTCTACTTAAACCGTTTCCTGAAGCTATTTCATGTCAAACAGCATCAGCAGCAAGCAACAGAGCTAAACGATCCCACAACCAATAGATCAGATCGGAGCTCTGCAGTTCTGCCACACCCATTTGTGAACGGTGATGGACAATTAAACAACTCACTGGAGGAAGCATCACAGATATCCCCACCCTTACTGATGGAGGGGTCTCACACACCCATGCACCAGATAAGATGATAGCATTTGCAGCAATCTTCAGCCAGAAGTGCAAAGTGGGATGATCCATCTTAACCAGTGGTTTCTAACATCACAGATGTGAATTTTAAGCCAGTTTGATTCAGTTTGAATAACATCAAGAAATGGTTAAGTAGTGCAAAGGCTACGGGCCCTACCAATATTCTGGAAATAATACTGATGGTTTGTGCTCCAGAACTTGCCACCTACCAAGCCAAGAACTGCTCCTGCACTGGCATCTACCCATAATGTGAAACATTGCCCAGGAATGTTCAACACAAAAACACCGCTCCTGCACTGGCATCTACCCATAATGTGAAACATTGCCCAGGAATGTTCAACACAAAAACCAGCCAATTTCCATCTATCAGTCCACACTCGATCAGCAGTAAAGTGATGGAAGATGTCATCAACAGGGCTACCAAGCAGCAGCTGCTTAGCAACAGCCAGCTCAGTGACACTCATGTTTGGCTCCACCAGGGCCACTCAGCTCCCGATTGTGTTACCGTCCTGATTCACAACCTGACAACTAACTGATTCCCAGAGGCGAGGTGAGGGTGACAGACTAGTCCCACTCCAAGATCACTATTTCTAGCTGATTCTACCCTTGTCTCAGCTCATATACTCTCATCCACCTTCTGTTATCTCCAGACTTCAGTATCCAAACACACTCCTGGCCAGCTTCCCACATTCAATCTCCCTGTAATCTTAAGAAAAACTAAATCTCTGCTGCCCAAGTGCTCCCTCGTACCAAAACTTGTTGATGCATCAAAAGGCTCCTATTCATAATCAACAACATAAAGCCACAGAGATGTACAGCATGGAAACAGACCCTTCAATCCAACCCATTCATGTTGACCAGATATTCCAATCCAATCTCGTCTCACCTGCCAGCATCCGGCCCACATCCATCAATTTAAAATTCTCACCCTTGTTTTAATTCCTGGTTGTGATCATCCCTAGCTCGCTGCATCACACACATCCTTGAAGACCTCGACAACCCATTCTGTTTGAGACTCCCAATGATCTGTTAATTCATTACTTCACCTGCGTGGCTGCTTTTACAGTTGTCAAAGCAACATTTTCTGAAATTCGCAGCCAAAACCTCACAGGTCTGCTTTCCCCCTTTAAGACATTCCTCAAAGCCTGCTGATTTGGCAATGCTTTTGGTCACCTGACCTAATATCATCAGTCTCTGACCTTATGTCTAAAGTTCCCAATAATATTTTGGTGAAATTATAAGCATGATGATAAAACTACAAACTGTTCTTGATTTGGACATTACCTTCAAATCATCACTATTGCTGTAATGAATACTCTGTAATGTCTCTTACCTAATCACATTGTGGGAGCACCTTCACCAAACAAACTGCAGCTGTACAAGAAAGTCAAACATCACCCTCTCCACAGGCAACAGGACTTTGGCATTAATCACTGGTATCTGTGGAAGGAGAAACACAGTTGATGTTTCAGGGAGAGCAAAACAGATTACAGGGAATGAAAATGGTGCAGAATTTGATAGTCAGAAATGGAAGGAAAATACACTTGCTTATTGGAAAAATAATTCCTGACTGTTCAAGATTTTTCAGAAAAAAATTAATAAGCAGCACATGGTCGGGGCTGGGCGGCAGTGAAAAATTAACTTACAAAAATGCCTGTAAAAGTAATCGTAAAATACTAAACAGATCAAAAATACACCCATTGTCAATATCTAGCTTGCTCAGAATCGAACAAAGTGCTCATAAGGGAGCCCAAGGATGAAGCAGAGTTGTATAAGCTGTTATGATCCCACAGTCATAGAGATGTATAGCACCGACACAGACCCTTCGGTTTAACTCATCCATGCCAACCAGGTATCCGTACCTAATCTATTCCCATTTGCCAACACTTGCCCCATATCCCTGTAAACGCTTCCTAATCAGATCATGTGTCTATTTAGATGCCTTTAACATGTTTTAATTGTACTAGCCTCCACCACTTTCTCTGGCAGCTCATTCCACCCACTGCATGAAAGTGTTTTCCTTTAGGCCCCTTTGAATTTTTGCCCCGTTCACCCTAAAGCAATGTCCTCTACTTTTGGACACCACTACTCCAGGGAAAACACCTTGTTCATTTACCCTGTTCATGCTCCTCATGATTGTATAAACCTCCATAACATCACCGCTCAGCCTATGGCACTCCAGGGAAAACAGCCCCAGCCTTTTATGCCTCATCCTGTAGCTCAAATCCTCCAACCCTAACAACATCCTTGTAAGTCTTTTATGAAACCTTTCAAGTTTCACAGCACCCTTCTGATAGGAGGCAGGCCAGAACTGCACACAATATTCCAAAAGTGGCCTAACGAATGTCCTGTACAGCAACATGACCTCCCACATCCTATATTCAATGCTCTAGCCAATAAAGGAAAATACACTGAACACCTTCTTCATCATCCTATCTACCTGCAACTTGACTTGCAAGGACTATGAATCTGCAGTCCAAGGTCTCTTTGTTCTGCAAACGTTTCCAGGGCCTTGCCATTCAGTGTATAAGTCCTGGGCTAAAAAACGTGTTTCTGGAAAAGCACAGCAGGTCAGGCAGCATCCAAAGATCAGGAGAATCGACATTTCAGACATGAGCCCTTCTTCAGGAATCCTGAAGAAGGGCTCATGCCCGCAATGTCGATTCTCCTGATCTTTAGATGCTGCTTGACCTGCTGTGATTTTCCAGCAACACATTTATTAGCTCTGATCTCCAGCATCTGCAGTCTTCACTTTCCCCTAGTGTATAAGTCCTGCCCTGACTTGCTTTTCCAAAATGCAGCACCTCACATTTATCTAAATTAATCCGTATCTGATCAATATCTCACTGGAACCTGAAGTAACCTTCTTCACTATGCACAATACCTCCAATTTTGAATGACCTGCAAACTCAGTTACGATAGCAAGCCATTTAAATGAATGACGAAACAAATCCAGAAATAAACATCCATTTCTCTGAGTTTGAATGTGCTCTGTGTAAATCCTACCCAATGACTCTGTACCAGAGAAAGGCTACACAAGCACCTGGCTGCACCTTGCCCCCTACAAAGATGGCGGCCGCGCACGTGTCCAGTGAATCGTTGCCCCGAATAAAGATGGCGGCGCTCACTCAGGCCTGCAGCCGCGCTGAGGCAATTTCCCGTTGACTACAAACACGGGACTGGGACGTTCAAATTTGTGCTTTCCGACGAGCACAATTTATTTGTAAAACCTCTCCGCTCATAGCAACACAGTTTTTCTCCCGTTTCCCCCGGTTTATTTATTTCTTTCCTTACCGTATCCTTTCGCTCCATAACTTCCTGAGTATTCATTACAGCGACTCGCCGCTGTGGGCGAGGGTGATCACGTGGTTTGTCTAGTTCTGCCCCTAGTTCACTTTGATTGGTTGGAGGACCAACCTTCCGCCGGGTCCTCCAGATCCGCCCACCGTCCTTTCATTGGTCCGGTGCTGACATCAATCACCTGGGGTCCCTTTGTTGGGTTGAGCATGCGCAGTGTTTCCTGCTTTTGCTGATATGTTGGGTAATGTGATGGGTCAGTTCAGTGAGGGGAAGGATCCCTTTGTGTGAGCTCTGCAGTAGATTTCCTTTATTAATGGAGGGAATTGCCTTCCTACTCATGACTGTATAGCTGTGATTGATGAACCAATGCCATCTGAACCAGTACATAAACACCCCATTTTCACAACATCTGAGATCTTCAGCTCATTGTATCGCGCTCTTCTTTGGAAACAAAACAACATGAAATAGAGCCTCAAGGAATTGGAGCAGGAGTAGGGCATTCATTCCCTTCAGCTTGTTCCCCCCATTCTGTCAGATTATGGCTGGGCCAACCCAGACCTCAATACCTCTTTTATGCTTGATCCGCATAGCCCTCAACTGCTCAATATTTCAAAAATCTATCTGCCCTCTTTTAGGATAATTTGAGATAGAATCATAAATTCCCTACTGTGTGGAAACAGGCCCTTCGGCCCAACAAGCCACACTGACCCTCTGAAGAGTAACGCAACCAGATCCATTCCCCTACCACATTTAACTTTCACAATTGTTTGGGCTTGAAAATTCTAGACATTCACTGAGAGAATAAAAATCTTTACTGTTAGAAACGAAAATCGCTTCTTAATAATCGCTCTAGACAAATTCAGGAAAACAAAGTTTTATTAGCAAGTCTGCAGAGTCGGGCACCCTTCTGAGTAAAAGGCGCCCCGAGGCTTACAAAGTTTCTCATTATATACAGTACAAGTCCCTCCCCTCCTTGGTTCTAACGAGCCATGAGGTTCACATTCTTAAAAACATCATTATTCTCCAACTTGTATCCTTATCACAAAGTCTGCAACAAATGTCTCCAGACCCTCCCCTTCCTGACTCTTAATGAGCCATGAGGTTCACATTCTTAAGAACATCATTATTCTCCAACTTGCATCCTTATCACAAAGTCTGCAACAAATGTCTCCAGACCCTAGAGGTGTTATTTTTCTCTCCCTGTAGTCTTATCAGTCAAAGACTTATTCTTCTCTGTGCTGTAGCAGATGTCTCTCGAGTCGTTTCCCTGTTTTGCAGCCTCTATCAGTCAAGGACTCCTCCTCCCCTGTCTGTGTTTATGGTTTCATCAATCAAGGGCCTGCTTGTTTTACTCTGCTCACAAATTGCCAGCATTCTGCACAATTTAAACTATTCTACTTTTGAGTATACAAAATGTTTTTAGAAAAAAAAACAAAAAGTCTAATGTTTTAGAAAAGACGTCACTCTGCTTACAAATTGTCAGCAATATGCACAATTTAAACTATTCTACTTTTGAGTATATAAAATCTTCTAGAAAAGAAACAAAAGTTTTGTCTTTTATTATGGATCAGTCTGTGGTCCAGGCACATCTTAAAGTTTAAACCGAAATTACCTCTCACAATTCCACCCTTTTCTTTCTTTAAGATGTGCCTGACCAAGATAACCCCCCCCTCCTCAAGGGCCCGGGAAATCCTTGGTCTTTCGCAGCAACATCACTTTAAGTTCACGCGTCCCATGTTGTGGAACCACCACTGCCTGGAGTCGGGAAATATTTTTCTGAATTAAAAACTGAATACAGGGGATTAGGCAGGGTAGTACGAGAAGAAGAATCATGCCCCCCCCAACCATCAGCAACGCTGTGCGCCACCAACTACCACTTAGGAGACCATCCCACCATCCGATGCCACTAAGAGGACGCCAAGATTGTACTGGCACATGGGCCAATTTCCGAATTTCATCGGAAATTTCCAAAACCGCTTTACCATTATCGTCAATTTCTAGACAGCAGTTTGTCAGGTTAAACTTCCCGCACACGCCCCCCTCCGAGGCCAACAGATAATCCAAGGCAAGTCGGTTTTGATATATAGCAGCCCATATCTGATCCTGCTGCTTAGCCAGCAACTCCAGGGCCAGAGCGGTCTGGTTAGTAATGACCTCTACGACTGCTTGGAGCCTGATAATTCGATTTAACATATAGATAGGAGTACGATATCCCCATGATCCGTCCTGTGCCCATGTAGCCGGCCCGTAGTATTCAATAATCCGGGCCGGTGGCCACTCATCCCCCCAATCACCGACTTGGATATCTCTTGGCAACCTACGCAGGGAGTCAAAGAGTTTAATTCCCAAATCATCGCCTTCCTCCCGGGGTAATAGGAAGAATTCAGGTCGTATTAGACCCAGGAAGCATACTCCAGCCCATCCCATGGGGAGTTTGGAATATGCCTGATTACCGCATATCCAAAATAGGCCATCTGGAGCAGGCCCCCCCTGTTTCGCAACTTTATTCCACACCTCTTTTACCCCAGGAATGCCCTCATAAGGGCCGGAGCCGCTACAATTCCAAAACCGAGAGTCATCACCCAGCCTCACACAATTGCGGTTCTCCTGTTTTGCAATGTACCATGTGATATCCTTAGGCCACCAGACTTGTGTGGTTGCATTCAATACACTCTGACAGGGGCTGATACCCACCTCAATCTTCCCTTTCCCTTCAACACACAACTGGCCTTCCGGGCTGTTAGTCAGTCTCCACCTCTGTCCTTTTCTTTCGTTGACATGTGTCCAATTATACTGATGTAACTCCCATATATCTAAGCTATGACCAGACCACGGCCATTGTGCAGTCATATGCGGCCCCCCACAAACCCAGCAATTGCTAATATTTAACACGGTGGCTATCCTAGACGTAAGATCAATAAACAGGTTCTGTGTTACATCGGGAAGTTTGATCTCCTCTTCTACCTCCTTGTATATAGACGGCACCTTGGAGACAACGGCCGTCCTTTGACGGTCCTGCTCTTTCTCTAACTTCCGTACAGTATTCTGTACTCTGGTCTCCCTGACTCTGTCCACATGTTCCTTAAGCAACATGGAGGGTAGGCCCCACTGCCCAGCTTTGTTAACACAGACCCAGCGGTCATTTTTGGGGCACCCACGGACCCTGCCACCGTATCCTTTATTATACACTTGATAATAGGGTTTTCCACCCTCCCAACATTCTTGCCGTGCATTCAAATCGTAACACCGATCGTCCACATGGGAGTGAGAAACAAATGATCCCGAGTAGATCCTACTCCCAAGCCTCACCGTAGTCCGACATTTGTCACATCTCCCCTCACCCTCCCCCACATACAAGAGAAAACTGATTAATATCCCCACCAATACAGTCCAAGTAGAGTTCATTATTGCTGTCTTTTCAGTTTTACCACCAACGGCTTGTCCCCTGGCTCGCATGTCCAAGTGCTCTCTCCTTCTGGCGGAACAGGTCCCTTTATCCTTGATGCGTGGACCCACCCTTTTTCTTTCGTCCGAACAGCTGCTTCAGTTGTTAACAGAACTAGGAACGGTCCTTCCCACCGCGGCTGGAGCTTTTCGGCTTTCCAGGTCTTAACAAGTACCCAATCTCCGGGCTCCACCTTATGCAGGAGGAAGTCGAGCGGTGGAGTCTGAGCCAGGAGACCTTTCCTCCGGAGTTCTGCAAAAGAACGGGATAAGGCCAGTAAATAGTTTCTGATAAATATATCTCCCCCTTGTAAAGTGGGACATCCGTCAACCTTACTCCAATATGGTAATCCGAACAGCATTTCATAGGGGGAAACCCCGACATCCCGGCGAGGTGCCGTACGAATCCTCAATAGGGCAATGGGCAGGCACTTCGGCCAAGGTAACTTAGTTTCTAACACCAGCTTAGTCAATTGGGTCTTGAGTGTGCCATTCATTCTCTCAACCCGACCCGAACTCTGAGGATGCCAGGGTGTGTGGAATTTCCATTGGATACCCAGGGCAGTACAGATCAAATGGTGTAGTTTAGAAATAAAATGTGTCCCGCAGTCTGAGTCGATAGATTCCATTATGCCATATCTCGGGATTATGTTCTCTAACAACAGTCGGGCCACGGTTGGTGCATCGGCTTTGGCAGTTGGGAAAGCCTCTACCCAGTGAGTGAAATGGTCTACTATTACTAGCAGATATTTCCATCGCCGTACTGGGGGCAATTCTGTAAAGTCAACTTGGATCCTCTGGAATGGCCTAATTGCGAGGGGCTGACCACCAGCTGGCATAGAACGCATGGCTTTCTTGTTAATACGCCGGCAAGTGGGGCATCCGACTACCTCCTGTTGGGCTAATGTGTATATCCCCCTGCACACATAGTCTCTCAGGATCGTATCACACATGGCTTGCACCCCCCAGTGGGTTTGATGGTGTAATCGGTGCAGAATACCCCGGGTGATCTGTTTGTTCAGTACTTGTCTCCCATCAGGAACTGTCCACTTCCCGTTGGTACCTAGCCGGGCACCCAATTGATCCATTTTATCAATCTCCCCCTGGGTGAAGACGGGTTGTTTAGCGAGCCCTTCCCTCAACGGTATTAACGTTAACAATTGGACGGATTTTTCGACCGCTGCCCGCTTGGCTTCCTCATCTGCCAGCCGGTTTCCCACCGCTTCCGGTGTCGACCCCTTCTGGTGACCGGGTACATGGACTACTGCAAGCTCCGTAGGTAACGCCAGGGCTTCCAACGTTAGGCTGATCATTTGTTCGTGAGCTAATTCTTTTCCCCGGGAAGTTATCAATCCTCGCTCTTTCCAGATTTTCCCAAAAGTATGAACGATCCCGTATGCATACTTTGAGTCAGTATATATGGTTCCCACCTTCCCTTCCAACAACTTCATGGCCCTCTGGAGGGCGTACAACTCACAGGATTGGGCTGACCACTTCGCAGGCAGTCGTCCGGACTCGATCGTCTGCTTTGCTGCACCATCTATGATAGCGTAGCCACTGTACCGTACCCCACTGATGCACCGGGAGGACCCGTCGATGTACAGTTCCTGTCCTTCACCCAGCGGGGCTTCTTGCAGGTCCTCTCGGGTCTTGGTCTGCAAGTCTACAAATTCCACACAATCATGCTCCTGTTCTCCATCTACAGGACGTCCGTATAGAAACTGGGCTGGGTTGCAACTAAGATCTTTTGCAAAATTGAGATCGTCCCCGGTCATCAAAATCGTCTCATACTTCAGGATGCGAGAGTCTGTTAACCAGCGGTGAGCCTTCTGAGCCAGTATGGCACTAACCGAATGTGGGGAATATACTGTGATCCTTCCTCCAAAGGTAAGTTTTCGGGCCTCTTCCACTAACATTGCCGTAGCTGCCACTGCCTGTATACAGGTCGGCCATCCACATGACACAGGGTCTAACATTTTTGACAAAAATGCAACCGGCTGACGTTTCCCTGCCCGCAGCTGGGTAAGCACGCCCTGGGCAATTCTGCCGGCGGTATTGACATATAACTGGAACGGTTCCTTCAGAGTGGGTAAAGCCAATACCGGAGCTCGGATCAGTTTACTTTTAATAATATTAAATCGCTGCTCCTCCTCATCTGACCAGTCCACCTTTTGTACTTCTTGTCCCAGTTTGTCGTACAAGAATTTTACTAAAGTGGTGTAACTTTCAATCCATATCCGGCAATATCCTACTAGCCCCAGGAATTGTCTGATTTCCTTCTTCGTCCTGGGTATTGGCATAGCCGTAATCCCTGATATTCGTTCTGGCGTGATACGGCGATGTCCCTTACTGACTTGATGGCCCAGATATCTTACTTTTTGCTCCACAAACTGGAGTTTTGTCCTGGAGACGCGTAGGCCCTGTTTCCCCAGGAAGTTCAGCAGGTCAACGGTGTCTGTCCGTACCTCCTCTTCTCTTGGTCCTGAGAGTAAGAGATCATCGACATATTGGAGCAATTGATTTTCCGCGTTACACCGAAATCCTCCTAAGATCTGCTCCAGTATTTGTCCAAACAAGTTGGGTGACTCCGTGAATCCCTGCGGCAAGACCGTCCACCTTAACTGTCGCTTTCGTCCTGTGAAGGGATTCTCCCATTCAAAGGCAAAAAGGTTCCGACTTTCTTTGTCAAGGGGGCAACTCCAGAAGGCATCTTTCAGATCTATTACGCTGAACCATTCGTGTTCGGGGGAAATTTTACTCATTAACGTGTAGGGATTGGGTACCACCGGGTACCTAGCCTGGACTACTTCATTCAACCCCCGCAAGTCTTGCACCAGCCTATATGTCCCATCCGGCTTCCTCACAGGGAGTATTGGAGTATTGAAAGGGGACATACATCCCTCCAGTAGTCCATCTGTGATTAATCTTTCTATCACAGGTTGTAACCCCTCGCGTCCTTCCATAGCAATCGGGTACTGTTTCCTTCTTACCGGGCCTTTTCCTGGTAACATGGTGATTTGGAGAGGTTTGATGTTTAAACCCCCTCTGTTCCCTTCTCGGTACCATACTTCCGGGTCTATTTGTTGATCATCTTCTTCGGTGAGGGCGAACAACCTTACCACTATTTCCCCGTTACTTGGTACCGTTCCGATCCCTAGTTTGACCTGCAAGTCTCTTCCTAACAAATTAAACCCCGCCGATGGCAGTAGAAGGAGGTCTCGTTTAGTAGTTCTGTTTTCATATCCAATTTCCACGTCCTCCACCACTGGAACTTGTAATTTCTGTCCTCCAATTCCAGATACCCCCATAACTTTTTCTCCTGTTCGGGTGCCGGGGGGTATTTGGATTATACTTGATCTTTCGGCTCCCGAGTCCACCATAAATGTGATCTCCGATCCTTGGGGTCCGACTTTCAAATTTACCAGGGGTTCCTGTCTATAGTCCTTTTGCCCCAAGGGTAGGAACCCCCGACCTCCCTAATCTTCCTCCATCAGTGCGTACGACCGCACCTCCTGCTTGTAGCTGGGGCACTCCCGTTTAAAATGTCCCTCTTCATTACAGTAGTAACATCTGAGTATCCTCTTTGTTTCCCTGTCGCGGTCTCGCGTTCCTCCACTCTTCCTTTGTTCCGGCCATGGTTCTCTTTTCCTCTGCTCTTGCCACGACTCTCCCTTCTCCTGTTTCTGCCACGGTTCCCCCTTTTCCCTTCTTCCAGCTGTCATTTGTTGCACCGCTTGCATCATTATCTTTGTCGCCTTCTTTTGCTTCTCATCGTCCCTTCTCACAAACACCTTTTGCGCCTCCCGCAGTAGTTCACTTAGAGATTTACTATCCCAATCATCCATTTTCTCTAACTTCTTGCGTATGTCTGGCCAGGCTTTTGATACAAACTCTACCCGTATGAGTTGTTGCCCCACGTCCGTCTCAGGGTCCACCCCAGCGAACTGCTGCAAATTCTTCCTAATCCTGTCTAGGAAGTCCGTCGGGGTTTCCTCCGGGTTTTGATGATTACCAAAGGCCTTGGTAAAATTGTGCCCCTTCGGGGCTGCGTGTCTTATTCCTTTTATCCAATAGTCCCGCATGTCTCTCATGTTGCGCCGTCCTTCCTCCGTGTTCTTATCCCACTCGGGGTCGGTGAGGGGAAACTTCTGCTCCCCTCCTTCTCCTCCCTCTCTCTCCCAGGCCAAGAGCGCAGCTTGTCGTATCATCTGTCGTTCCTGGCTAGAGAACAATGTTTTCATGATGGAATACATCTCTTCCCACGTGTAAGTATTCGGACCCAGGAACTGATCTAATTGTTCAGCCAGGCCCATGGGGTCCTCCAGTAGGCCCTTCATCTCCCTCCTGAAATTCCGTACTTCAGTACTCGTCAAGGGAACGTTCACATAGCCCGTGCCTCCTTCCTCGCCCCCCATGGGCACTTCCCGGAGTGGATTCATTAATGCAATTGAGGTAGGATTTTGCCCGTGACCCCTTCCAGCTCGAGATCTGGTCTGTACCCCTGAGGTAGTCTGTGATTCCTCCCCTTTTTCTTCCCCTTCCTCTGACTCGTCGTCACCCTGAGGAACATTTTGTGGGGCAGACGGGGTCACGTAGGGCGGCGGTAAGTGATCTAAAGGTTCCCATTCTTTCTGCTTTCTCGAGTCTTCATTAGGTGCCTGCATCTGGCAAGATATCGTAACCGGTAGCCAACAAAAGGCATATTCACTTTCTTCCAGATTACCATCAGGTTTTGAATTGACATATAAAATAAGAGCTTGCCGGACCCAGTCTTCGTCAGTACCGAATCTAGGCCACCACACTGAGTCGCCCTGAATAGGTTTCTGGGACCACTTTTGACAGTATTTTACCATCTTCCTTTTAGATTTTCCTTTTCTCCCACCCTGATCCCAATTATTTAACATTCTTCCTAACGGACTATCGTCAGGTACCCCGGGGTATTTGTCATTGTCTCTGTTCAAGCCTACCTTTCCCTTACTCGCCTTGGATCCCTTATTTCCCATTGCCGAGGACTTCGTAATTTTCCCGTGATAATCTATCACAATTTAGCCAATTCCCGGACCTTCAGTCCCGTGATCGCCCAGGTTCCTTTGCAGGCACCCCCGGTCTTTGGATTCCTGTGTCCTACGTCTCTGTGACACAGATCACAGGCATCCCGTAGGTACACGTTCCTCCTCAAACACGGTCTCTGCAAATTCCCTCACAGGCAAGCCCCGGTCTCTAGATACCTGAGTCCTACGTCTCTGTAGAAAAATCCACAGGCACCCCGTAGGTCCCCAGGCGTCCGGAAACACGGTCCCCGCAAGTTTTTCTTACCTGGGTTCGGTGCACCGAAATTACTCGATCATTAACCGTCCCCACTGCCTCGGCCACACCCCTCCTTTGTTTTCCTGAGCCTCCCGGATATCACTCGCTCAAGCCGCGCGGGGCGACAAGCAAGGAATCAGGGACTGCTGAAATCAGCAGGGTGCACCTTCTCCGATGTCCTTCCTCAGCTCCCCCCGCGGCCGGAGTGTTGATCCCGGACGAGCCCCCAAGTTGTTAGAAACGAAAATCGCTTCTTAATAATCGCTCTAGACAAATTCAGGAAAACAAAGTTTTATTAGCAAGTCTGCAGAGTCGGGCACCCTTCTGAGTAAAAGGCGCCCCGAGGCTTACAAAGTTTCTCATTATATACAGTACAAGTCCCTCCCCTCCTTGGTTCTAACGAGCCATGAGGTTCACATTCTTAAAAACATCATTATTCTCCAACTTGTATCCTTATCACAAAGTCTGCAACAAATGTCTCCAGACCCTCCCCTTCCTGGCTCTTAATGAGCCATGAGGTTCACATTCTTAAGAACATCATTATTCTCCAACTTGCATCCTTATCACAAAGTCTGCAACAAATGTCTCCAGACCCTAGAGGTGTTATTTTTCTCTCCCTGTAGTCTTATCAGTCAAAGACTTATTCTTCTCTGTGCTGTAGCAGATGTCTCTGTATCAATCTGTAGCAGATGTCTCTCGAGTCGTTTCCCTGTTTTGCAGCCTCTATCAGTCAAGGACTCCTCCTCCCCTGTCTGTGTTTATGGTTTCATCAATCAAGGGCCTGCTTGTTTTACTCTGCTCACAAATTGTCAGCATTCTGCACAATTTAAACTATTCTACTTTTGAGTATACAAAATGTTTTTAGAAAAAAAAACAAAAAGTCTAATGTTTTAGAAAAGACGTCACTCTGCTTACAAATTGTCAGCAATATGCACAATTTAAACTATTCTACTTTTGAGTATATAAAATCTTCTAGAAAAGAAACAAAAGTTTTGTCTTTTATTATGGATCAGTCTGTGGTCCAGGCACATCTTAAAGTTTAAACCGAAATTACCTCTCACATTTACTTTTTTTACAAAACGAATGTTCCCTTATGTAATGTCCCCTGGTTTGAGACTTCACTGGTGCTAGAAGATCTAGTCAACATCTACCCTGTCAAGCTCCTCAGAATCTTGTTTCCATAAGATCACCCCTTATATTATGTGGCTGGCACAGTGGTTAGCACTGATGTCTCACAGTGCCAGAGACCTGGGTTTAATTCCTGCCTCAGGTGACTCTCTGTGTGGAGTTTGCACGTTGTCTCTGTGGGGTTCCTCCGGGTGCTCCAGTATCCTCCCACAATCCAAAAAAAAGTGCAGGTTCGGTGAATTGGCAATGCTAAATTGCCTGTAGTGTTAGGTGAAGGGGTAAATGTAGAGGAATGGGTCTGGGTGGGTTGTGCTTTGGCGGATAGTTGTGGACTTGTTGGGCCAAAGGGCCTGTTTCCACACTCTATTTTTACCTGTCGAGATTCTATTGAATAATGACCTAACTTGTTTAGCTATTCTTGATAGGTCAACCTTTACATCCTCGAAGCAGCGAGCTGAATCTTCTTTTGAATGGTCTCCAATACTGGTTTATCCCTTATTAAATATGGGAGCTAACATTGTATACAGTACTCCAAGTGAGGTCTCGGCAACAGCCAGTGTGGTTAACCAATCCTCACTCCATGCAAATACGTTACCCCTGACACAGTGAGCTCCTGTATTATGCAATTAACTTTGCTGTAGCACCTTATCATTTGCATTTTTGAAATCCAAATACGGAACATCATTGGATTGCCCTTTCTCAGCCCTGCTTGTTATCTCCTCAATGAACTGTCGCAAATTTGTCATAGTGTCTCTTTCACAAAACCCAGTCTACCATGTTTAATGATAAGCTTTTCTAAATGCCCTGCTATTTATTACTTTAATATTCGAATCTGCTGTATTACAAAAACAGATATTAAACTCACTAGTCTATAGTTTCCTGATTTCTCTCTCCCTTCCCTTCTTGAAAAGGTGCATGAATTCACTGGATGCTTCCTGTATCCCCTGATTCTGGAATATTCCAATCGATGCCTTGAATATCTCTGCACTCAGTTGCCTTAAAAATGTTTGATCCAGGCCATTAGGTCCTGTCTGCCTTTAGTCCTATTAGTTGGTCAATACTTTGTCCCTTGTGACAAAGACGGTTATAACATTTTTCTCCCCATGATTAACTTGCTTATTTGCTACCTTTAGGATGATAACGGTATCCTCCTTCATGAACATCAATGTAAAATATCGGTTTAAATTATCTGCTGTTTCCTTGTACCCATTGTCAATTCCACACTCAGAACCTCCAAGGGTTCGATGCTGACGTTAGATACTCAATTTTTATATACCTGTACAACTCTTGTCATTCATTTTTGTTTCTTGTCAATTTAATTACATGATCAGTTTTCTCCCTTTTTAGTCATCCACGGCTATGTCATTCTTTTCCTTGTGGGTACTGCTCTTGACTGCCTTTGTTACCCACGGGCGGTTCACCTTTCTCTTCGCGTTCTCCTTTTTGCTTCAAATTAACTTTTGCTAAGAATTATGTAAAACAAAACTCATCATATTACAGTGACTGAGAATGTGATTTTTTTTAAACATTGGATGCCTTAATGTTCTCATTGGGTTTTCCTGTTTCAAAGAAGATCTGAGATCAGCTGCAAAGGAAGTGACAGCTGATTCGCTGTTAATTTCCAAAATTAATTTGAATACTTGCAAAAAGAAATTGTTTGTATTACTGTGAGAGCAGGGATCTAGCCAAATACCTATTTTAAAAAGGTAGCACAGTTGTGATGGGTTGAAGAGGGGCCTCCGATTTCAAAAGCACAATGTGATCCAAGTTGTCTTCTTATCTGTGCTGTACTAATTCTTTCTGATTGAGATGACTGGGTTGGCATGTGCGCAGGTTGTAGCAGGATCTCTGACTGCCACAAACCGATCTGGGGGAACAGCTCCTGTGTCAGTGACAGTGCTGTTGGACTAATAGAGGCAACAACATTCAGACTTCACGAAGCAACTGCGAACCAGGGCTGCAAACCCACAATTCAAAGAACTGCAGGTTAGGTGAATTGGTTATGCTAAATTGCCATAGTGTCCAGCGATGCACAGTTTCAGCGCATTAATCAGGGGTAAACATTGAGGAATAGGTTTGGTTGGGATACTCTTTGCAGGGTTGGTGTGGATTTGTTGGGCTGAAGGGCCTGTTTCCACAACGTAGGGATTCCTTGCTATGAGTAATTTTGGGGATCTAACAGAATCCTGGAATTCAGAGGGTTCACTGTTAGTTAAAATAGTATTGTGCACTCAGCTTATGTTACCTTCTGAAGCAGTTTGAGGTCGACTGCTCTGTGCAATTTTACAGAACAGATGCTCTAGAACCAATCAGGGAACAGCTATTTTAGACCTGATAATATGATTGATTAATGAGCTCAATGTCAAAGACCCTTTTGGTAAGATGCAATGCAGCATAATAGAATCTAGCTTTAGGGTGAGGAATTTGACTCTTCAACTAGTATCTAAACTTAAAGGCAGTGACAAGGGGATAAGGTAGTCGTTCACTAAACTGGAATGGGACTCTAGTTAGAATGTCAAAGCAGAAGAATATATTCAGTTATTTTATTATTCTCAACAATATATATTAACTTGTAAAAGAAATGCACGATGAACAGCGGTGCATAGCTGAGGGAATTATGAGTGACATCAAATTGAAAGAAAAGATGTACAAAACTGCAAAGATGATGGTAGACAAGAAAGTTTAAAAATTTCAAACTATCGAAGGATGAACAAAACAACAGGTGGAAGATATTTTGTCCCTTGTCAGAGAGACTGTTGTAACATCTTTGCTCCCCTTAATACCTTGCTTATTTCCCAGCATTAGGATGGTAACAGCATCTTCCGGATTAGTAAAATAATTGGGCAAATTAACCCACCAGTCACTCAGCCTAAAACACAGTGCTCTTGTGATTCTGTGGTAGTGTCTCCAACTTTGAGCCAGAAGGCCTGGAACTGTCCCACCTCCAGAGGTGTCATAATGCATTGAAATAGTTTGATTGGGAAAGCAATACTGAGACAAACTTCAGTAATTGAATGGACAATCTTGATGGTCTCTGAAAAATCCAAACTTGACTGATTTGTATCCTCACCTGAGGCCTGATCTCAATTAATCTGCCTCATTTAAATGGAATTGCCTTTTCTTGTGTTGAATATAATTGAAGTTTGCCCTGTCTGCATGCCCCCTTGTGCAAAACATGTTGCAATCTGTCAAAGAATAAGATTGAAAACTCAGATCAGCTGATAACCTGTTCAAGGGCTTAAACCAGTGGCCTTTTCCACTGGGACAGTAGGCGCTACAAAATTGATCCCATTTCCCATTAAACTGAGACAGGTGGTGGTGAGCTTCCTGGAATGTCTTTCACTGAAACATTTTTGAATTAAAATAAATTACTTTGGTTGCGGTGCAATTGAATTTAGAGATTTAGTGGGGAGTATCGACTGTCATTTCTTCATTTCATCGCAGAAGGAATGAGAGCAGCCCAACGCCAGCCGAAACTGCCAGATATTAAAATGCGTAACTCCACCTCATTAGCCAGTCTGACTGAGTCATACAGACTCAAACATCATGACTGGAGGTGGGCTTTTTGTGTTCACTGTGGATGCTTTTACAGAGTTCAAAATTAATGCAGAACATATTTCTTGAGAACTGAAAACAACAAATAATGAATATCACAGGAGGGAGCTGATGGCCGAGTGGTATTACTGCGAGGTAAAAACATTGACTGCAGATGCTGAAAACCAAATACTAGATTAGTGGTGCTGGAAGAGCACAGCAGTTCAGGCAGCATCCAACGAGCAGCGAAATCGACATTTCGGACAAATGCTCTTCATCGGGAATAAAGGCAGTGAACCTGAAGCGTGGAGAGATAAACTAGAGGAGGGTGGGAGTGGGGAGAGAGTAGCACAGAGTACAATGGGTGAGTGGGAGAGGAGATGAAGGTGATAGGTCAAGGAGGAGGGGATGGAGTGGTTAGGTGGAAAAGAAGATAGGCAGGTAGGACAAGTCCGGGCAAGTCAAGGGGACAGTTACTGAGCTAGAAGTTTAGAACTAAGGTGAGGTGGGGGAAGGGGAAATGAGGAAACTGTTGAAGTTCACACTGATGCCCTGGGGTTGAAGTGTTCCAAGGCGGAAGATGAGGCGTTCTTCCTCCAGGCGTCTGGTGGTGAGGGAGCGGCGGTGAAGGAGGCCCAGGACCTCAATGTCCTCAGCAGAGTGGGAGGGGGAGTTGAAATGTTGGGCCACGGGGCGGTTTGGTTGATTGGTGCGGGTGTCCTGGAGATGTTCCCTAAACTGCTCTGCTAGGAGGCGCCCAGTCTCCCCAATGTAGAGGAGACCGCATCGGGAGCAACGGATACAATAAATGATATTAGTGGATGTGCAAGTAAAACTTTCATGGATGTGGAAGGCTCCTTTAAGGCCTTGGATGGAGGTGAGGGAGGAGGTGTGGGCGCAGGTTTTACAGTTCCTGCGGTAGCAGGGGTAAGTGCCAGGATTGGAGGTTGGGTTGATTGGGGGCGTGGACCTGACGAGGTAGTTGCAGAGGGAACGGTTTTTGCGGAAAGGGGTGGGGAGGGAAATATATCCCTGGTAGTGGGGTCTGTTTGGAGGTGGCAGAAATGTCGGTGGATGATTTGGTTTATGCGAAGGTTGTTAGGGTGGAAGGTGAGCACCAGGGGCGTTCTGTCCTTGTTACGGTTGGAGGGGTGGGGTCTGAGGGCAGAGGTGCAGGATGTGGATGCGATGCATTGGAGGGCATCTTTAACCACGTGGGAAGGGAAATTGCGGTCTCTAAAGAAGGAGGCCATCTGGTGTGTTCTGTGGTGGAACTGGTCCTCCTGGGAACAGATTCGGCGGAGGCGGAGGAATTGGGAATACGGGATGGCATTTTTGCAAGAGGTAGGGTGGGAAGAGGTGTAATCCAGGTAGCTGTGGGAGTCGGTGGGTTTGTAAAAAATGTCAGTGTCAAGTCGGCCGTCATTAATGGAGATGGAGAGGTCCAGGAAGGGGAGAGAGGTGTCAGAGATGGTCCAGGTAACTTTAATTTCAGGGTGGAATGTGTTGGTGAAGTTGATGAATTGCTCAACCTCCTCGCGGTAGCACAAGGTGGCGCCAATGCAGTCATCAATGTAGCGGAGGAAGAGGTGGGGAGTGGTGCCGGTGTAATTACGGAAGATCAACTGCTCTACGTAGCCAACAAAGAGACAGGCATAGTTGGAACCCATACTTGTGCCCATGGCTACCTCTTTGGTCTGGAGGAAGTGGGAGGATTCAAAGGAGAAATTGTTAAGGATGAGGACCAGTTCAGCCAAACGAATGAGAGTATCGGTTGAAGGTTACTGTTGGGGACGTCTGGAGAGGAACAAACAGAGGGCTTGGAGGCCCAAGTCATGGCGGATGGAGGTGCACAGGGATTGGATATCCATGGTTAAGATAAGGCGTTGGGGGCCAGGAAAACGGAAGTCTTTGAGATGGTGTAGGGCGTGGGTGGTGTCTCGAACGTATGTGAGGAGTTCCTGGACTGGAGGGATAGGATAGTGTCGAGGTAGGTAGAGATGAGTTCAGTGGGGCAGGAGCATGCTGAGACAATGAGTCGGCCAGGGTGGTCAGGCTTGTGGATCTTGGGAAGGAGGTAGAACCGGGCAGTGCAGAGTTCCCGGACTATGAAGTTGGAAGCTGTGGGTGTGATATGTCCTGAGGTGATGAGGTTCTGTATGGTCTGGGAGTGGGGACACTGCTGGGCAAGGAACAGCTATATTCGAGGCTTCAATCCCACTATCTTGTGAGGACATTTCTTTCCCCTCTGATGTATCGTCCTCACTGAGACAACCCAGGTGGTCCCAGGTATCAATCTTGACCCATGCTGTATTAGTGATCCCTGTAATATCCTCCATTCCCGATCATCTTTCCTCTGTTTGGAATCTCTTCTAGTCCCCACAATGCTCTCTATCTCTGTCAGGTTCTCCAATCCCTAACAACATAATCCCTATACATCTCCAGTAGAAACTAAATTCCTTCATCCTGGTTAACCCCGAGAGTCCTGTTTATCCCTGTAAGCCCCTCCTACCAATACTGCCCTCCATGTAAATGTATTTGCCTTTAACCTCTCCATCCTTTCCTGTCTGGGTAAACGTCTCCAGCTCCTCCAAGTCTTCCTTGTCTGTGAAAAATTATTCACTCCATTGAGCTGTCCCGATCTGTGTAATCCCTTCCAGATCTAAATACCTCCCTGTCTTTGAAACTATGTCAGGCTCCTACCTGAGAATCTCACTATCCGTGTAATCTCCCAAGGAACCCCTGACTTCAGGAACCCCTCCACCTGATAACATTCTCCACGTCTGTAGAAATCTTCCAGTTCAACCGTCCCTATCATGGAACTTTGTCTCTATAATCCTAATGATGATGATAAACTCTTCCTCTCTAAAGCGCACTCAATCTCTGTAAACTCTGCTGGTCCCTGCTCCCCTCCTTGTGCATGTAATCTGCTTCAGTCACTACATATCTTTATATCTTTAACGTCCTCCCCATGTGACTACACTATTTATTTCCGTTACCTTCATGAGCTTCCGTAATTCTCACCGACTCTCACCATGTCCCATCCCTATATCCCTCTGTTTTTCTGAAAAGTCCTCCTGATTCATAAAACCCTCCCTAAATTTGTCTCCTGTTCCAGCCTCCACATCTCTCCCTGGAGCAGTCAAAGCTGCTCCAATAACCTCAAAGCCTCCTGGTGTTTCTAACTCCCTTTAGTTGTGAAACTCTCCCCATGTCTGTAATATATCCTGCAGTGTCAAAAGCTCTCCCTATATTTGTATGGTCCTCCAATCCCTACAATTGCCCCTGTTTTTGTAACATTATCCTGCACCTTGAAACCTCCTGATTGCCGAACCTTCTTCAGGCTCTGCACTTTCTCTATTTCTGCTACTTTCTCCTGTTCTTAGAACACTCTCTCTCTGTATGATCCCCTGCAGTCTCTGTAGCCATCCGTATCTCAAACCACAAGCTGCCTCCACAACCTTCCCCACACCTTTTCCTGCTTCCAGTCCCTTCAGCACCTTCTATAACTGCAAACTGCCCGTTTGCCAAGGCTACTCCAGTTCCTACAATGTCTGTCAGAATCTGATGCCCACACTCTCTCTAATCTGCAAGTGTCTCTGTAATCTGTTAATATCTGCAGCCACCACTACTGTCCGTAACTTTCTTCGGTCTTCCAGTCCCATTAAGCTTCCCATTCTTGCATTAACTAAAGCCTGTGTATCTTAGTACTGCCTAAAAACGTGCATGTCTATGTAAACTGTTCCAACCCCTCACTATCTCCATAAACACCTGCTACCCCTAAATCCATCTCTATTTGTATTCCCTCTTCTAGTCCTGTCAAAACCCCCAATCTATGGAGCCCATTTGATCTTCCCTTGTTGGGTAATCTCTTGAAGTTCCAGGTGATTTCCCAATTTTAGCAGTTTCCCCAATCTTTATGACTCTCCAATTCCGATCAGACTCACTTTCAATGCCAGTTTATCTAGTATCAAAACCTACCTATAATCTGCTTATTCTTCTCCAATTCTTAGAAATTAATCTCTTTACATTTCACCCTAGTTCTCCCCCAACCCTCCCAACCACAGGAACCTCTTTCAGTTTGAGCAACCCTCCCCATCTGTGTCATTGTCTCTAACCCAGTAACCTGGCATTCTCCATTGCCTTCCTATCTATGAGCCTTCAGAACCTAGAAGCCTTCGAATATCTGTAAACATCTTCCGTCACTACAACCTTCCATACCTCTCTCAGGACTCTTCTCTTGGAAACACCCCCTGTCTGTCCCTCTCAGTCTGCCTGCCTCACCCTACACCCATCCCAATCCCTATCTCCAGAATTAAATCCAGCTCCCTCTATCTCTGTAAATTCCTCAAATCCCCAAACACCTTTGTCCCGCTGACATTCTTGATCAGATGTACTCTGTTTAACTCTAACATCCTTGTGTCCCTGTAAGCCTCCCTATCTCTGTAACCTTTATCCATCTGTTCAAACCCCCACTACTGAGGAATGACTCCCTGTATTCGCCATAAGGGAGAAGGAAAGACAGTGAACAGATATGATGGAACTGTCATTCCGGAGATGTAGCTGCAGAATCACCATCGCTGGGAAGGGAATATTGAAGGGTTGTTGGGATCTATACAAAAAGGCAACAAGTTGTGAAGAAAGGATGAGGTTAATGCATTAATGAGACAGTCATATGGATCTGAAGATCAAATGTTGGAGTCTGTTTGGGTGGAGCAAGCAGCAACAACCGTTAGCAGGAATTATTTTATGGGCACCAGAAAATGATGGTAATGTCAAGATGGTTATGATCAGGACACTGAATATACTTGGAGCAAGGGCAGTATAGTTACTGTGGCTGACGGTGGTCTCCATCCCGACTGGATAACTAATGAATATCAGGGCTATAATGGATGGAATCCTGGATTGATTACGAGATGGTTTTCTCTAACATCATATCAAGGAGCCATCAACAAAATTGTCTATTGTAGATCAAATACTGTGTAATAATAAATATCTAAAAATCCTAATCTAAAGGTGTTTTTTTTGAGCAGAGACCCACAATGTTGTAATGTAGATGCTCAGTTTGAGCTAGGACCATGAGAAGTAGGAGTGAAATTAGACCATTTGGCCCATTGAGGATGCTCTGCCTTTCAATCTGATCATGGCTGACCTGATACTCTTCAACTCTACTTTCCTTCCTTTTCCCCAAGCCCTTGTTTCCCTGATTCATTAACATCTGACCATCTCTGCTGTAAATATTCTTAATGACCCAGCCTCGACAGCCCCCTCCAGTCAGGAATTCCCACAGAGTCACTACCCTCTGAGTGAAGACATTCCTCCTCATCTCCATCTTAAATAGGTGAGCCCTTGATGGGATTTTAGGGTCTCTGGTTCCAGATTCTCACACAACTGAAACGAAGGGAAATGACAAAGATAATTATTGGAGGTGAAATGAAAATTGGTGGAGATGGGGTTAACGAACAAGAATGTCCAAGGTTGCAGAGCTTTACAGATCAGTTGGAAAGATGTGCAGAGAAATGGCAAATTGAGTTTAATCTGGACAAGTGTGAGGTGATGTCAGATTCAAGCGGAAATTAAGGACACTGAGGGAAGTTGATAAATAGAAAGATCTTGGTGCAAGACATTAACTCCCTGAAAATGACAACAGAAGTGTTTCAGACAGGAAAGAAAACAAATAGAACACTGGCCTTCATCGGTCACAGCGTTGGGTATAGTGGTTGGCATCTGATGTTGTAATTGTATTAAACTTCTGCTTGGCCACATTTGCAGTACTGTGTGCTGTTCTCATCTCCACGCAATAGGAATTATGGGGAGACTTTGGAGAGGGTACAAAAGGTGTTTATCAGCACGTTGCCTGTGTTAGGTTTTTCATGGTGTGTTAGGTGTAAGAGGAAATTAAACAAAGTTGGATTGTTTTGCGAGAGTATCAGAGGCTGACAGGAGACCAGGTACAGAGGATGTTTAAACGAGATGTGTATGCCAGGTTTTTTTTTTATATAGAGAGTGGAGGTTACCGAGGGATGTCGTAGCAGCAGATTGTGAATAAAGTTTCAAAGTGGCATTTAGACAGAAACATGAACAGGGATACGGGATATGGACCATGTGCAGGCAGATGGTATGTTTTAGAATAGCATCTTGCACAGCACAGCCATGGTAGGCCGAAGGGCCTGTTGCTGTGCTCTACTGTTCTATTTTCTAACTTCACAGCATCTGCCCGATCAGAGACCCTCAGAATCTTGGATGGTTCATTCCATTTCTCTCTCATTATCTAAACTTCAATGGGTTCAACCTCAATCTACTTCACCTATTCTCACTAGAAAATCCCTCCATTCCCAGGATCAGCCGAGTGACCCTTCTCTGACCTGCCTCCAATGCGACAGTATCTTTCCTTCGGGCACTCAAACTGTTCATAATATTCTAGGTATTGTCTGACTTGAACCATGCCTAATTTTAGCTAGATCTGCCTATTTTTAGACTCCATTCCCTTTGTAATAAATGCCAGCATTTGATTTGACTTCTCTATTACCTGCTGACCTTGGAAGCTAACCTTTTTAGATTGATGAACAAGAACTCCCATAACCCTTTCTCCTGCCAGTCTGAAACCAAATAGTGTTAGCCTGACATTAAGTCGGGAGCATATTAAAATTGTTCGAAAGGATATTTTAAAATAAAATAACTGGCCACTTAGAAACACATTTTATAAAAAAGACTTTGTTTTTGAGCCTGTTGGATTTAATTGGTTTGTGTGAATATAAATGGCTGAATTGAATGGGTATAGAAGGGGTGTAGTGGTACAGGGGAAATGGTGTCTTTGAATTATCAGAAGCCTTTACACAAATTTCAATAAGGGCTAATGAGTAACTTGGTAGAGAATAGGGCCTCTGAAATATGAATAAGTTCGCCTATGTGTGGAACCAGAGGAGGTGGGTGAGATATTAGACAAAATAGTGTTGTCAGTATTTACTGTGGCGAAAGACATGGAAGTTAGGGAAAATGGGGAAGTAAATAGTGATGTCTTAGAAAGAATCCTCAACAGAGAAGAGAAAGTGCTGGAATCTTAAAACAAATAAAGTTAGATCAATCCTCAGTAGCTCATTAGGTGCATCCTAGAATATTGTGGAAATCTAGGGAAGAAATTGCACTGCCCCTAATAGAAATATTTATATTATCAACAGATGCAGTGCGGTGCCGGAAGACTGGAGGGAGGATAATGCTGTTCCATCACTTAAGAGCTGCAGGGAAAAGCCAGGAAATTACAGCCCAGTGAGCCCAGTGGTAGGGAAGTTGTTGGAGGAGATTATGAGAAAACGGTACCACATATATTAACAAAGGCAAGGGCTGATTAGAGATAGTCAGCATGGCTTTGTGAGTGGAAAACCGTGTTTCACAAATCGGATTCACTCTTTGAGGAGGTAGCCAAGAGATCGATGAAGGCAGACCAGTGAACATTGTCCACATGGACAGCAAAGCATTTAACATTGTTCGAAGGGATTTCGAACATCTTGTCAAGAGGAAGAAGGAAGCTTATTTTAGGTTGAGGAAGCAAGGGTCAGAAAGCTTTTTCGAGGGTAACATAGAGCAGAACGATGGCTCAGTGGTTAGCACTGCTACCTCATAGCACCACGGACTCCATTTTGATTCCAGCCTCAGGCGACTGTCTGTGTGGAGTTTGCACATTCTTCACGTGTCTGCGTGGGTTTCCTCCAGGTGCTCCGGTTTCCCCCCACATCCCAAGGATGTGCATGTCAGGTGACTCAGCCAAGATAAATTACCCATAGTATTCAGGGATGTGTAGGTGTGGCGCATTAGTCAGGGCAATTGGGGAGTAATAGGGTGGGGGAATGAGTCTGGGTGGGATACTGTTTGCAGGGTTGATATGGAGGTGTTGGACCAAATGGCCTGTTTCTATACTGTAGGGATTCTCGAAAGTACCAGGAAGGAACTTAGGAGTGGACTTAGGACAGCTAGAAGGAGACATGAAAAATCATTGTTGGGAAGGATTAAGGAAAACCGTAAGGCAGTCTCCACTTAAGTGAGGAACAAGAGGATGGCCAGAGTGAGAGTAGGGCCTGTCAGGGATAATGGAGGGAACTAGTGCCTGAAGTCGGAGGAGGTTGGGAAGGACCTCAATGAATCTTATGCCTCAGTATTCACTGCTGAGAGGGACATTTGTGAGGACAGCCTGAAACAGGCTGATATACGTGAACAGATTGATGTTAAGAATGAGGATATGCTGAGAATTTTGTAAAAGATAAGGATAGATAAGTCCGCTGAACCAGATTGGATGTGCCCAAAGTTACTGCACGAAGCGAGGGAAGTGATTGTTGCACTTTGGCGATGGTGCACCCTCACTGCAAAGGTGCACCCTCACTGTTCACTGGAGTCGGACCAGATGATTAGAGAGTTGCAAATTTTATTCCCTTGTTGAGGAAATGGAATCCTGGGAATTACAGACCTGTCAGTCTTATGTCTGTGGTGTGCAGATTATTGGAGAGGACTCCGAGACAGGATTTATAATTCCTTGGCAAACCATAGTTTGATTACAGATAGTCAGCATGGCTTTGTAAGGGGCTGATCATGCCGTATAAATCTTATTGAAACTTTTGAGAATGTGACAAAATACCTTTTAGGCTCAATTCAGAAAGTACAGAGACATGGGTTGCCGGGAAACCTCTCATTCTGGACATGGAATTAATGGCCCCCAGAAGACAGAGGGTGATTACAGATGAAAAGCATTCATCCTCGAGCTCAGTGACCAGTGTTGTTCTGCAGGGAGAGGTGCGAGGACCTCTGCTCTTTGTGAGTTTATGAATGACTTGGATGTGTGAGTGGAAGAGTGAGTTAGTAAGTTTGCCAATGACACAAGCGTTGGTGGAGTGGTGAATAGTGTGGAGGACTGTTGTTGTTTGCAACGGGGCAATGACAGGATGCAGAGCTGGGCTGACAAGTGGCAGATGGAAGTCAATCTGGAAAAGTGTGAAGTCATTCATTTTGAAAGATTGAATTTGAATACAGAATGCAATGTTAAAGGCAGGATCTTTGGCATTGTGGAGGAACAGAAGGATCTTGGGTAACAGGTCCAGAGATCCCTCAAAGTTTGCCACCCAAGATGATAGGCTTGTTAAGAAGGAATATATTGTGTTGGATTTCATTAGCTGGGGGATCGAGTTTTAAAGCTGCGAGGTTATGCTGTAGCTCTATAGAGCCCTGTCTGGACCCCACTGGTAATATTGTGTTCAGTTCTGGTCTCTTCATTACAGGATGGATGTGGAAGCTTTAGAGAGGGTAAAGAGGAGATTTACCAGGATGCTGCCTGTACTGGAGGGCATGTCTTATGAAGAAAGGTTGAGGGAGCTAAGGCTTTTCTCATTGGAGTGAAGACGTGTGAGGATGACTTGGCAGAAGTGAACCAGATGATGAGAGGCACAGAAAGAGTAAATAGTGAGAGACATTTTTTTTACCCTGACATAAATAGCTATTACAAGGGGGTGTAATTTTAAGGTGATTAGCGAGTATTTAAGGGGAGATTTCAGAGGTAGGTTCGTTACATACAGAGTGGTGGGCGAGTGGAATGCACTGCCAGAGGTGGCAGTAAAGTTAGACGCATTAGGGACATTAAATATATTTCTGGATAGGCACATGGATAATAAAATGAAGGGTGTGTAGGTTAGTTTGATCTTACGTTTGGATAAAATATTGGCATGGCATCATGACCGAAGGGTCTGGTGCTGCACTGTCCTGTGTTCTTTGTTCCGTATGGTAAAGTGGGTAATGAGCTCAGATCAATGTAAAAGGATATGGCATTCAGGAGGAGTGAGGGAACTGGATACAAAACTGGGCTTGATGATAGGAGACAGAGGGTGATGAGAGACATGTTGTTTTTCTGACTGGATGCATGTGACCAGCGGTGCAGTGGGTCCCCTGTTGTTTGTCATTTGGACTAATGGTTTGGATGGGAATATTGGTATCCTGGAAAGTAAGATTTTGTTTTTGAGTTATACTGAAATTGGTGGTAAAGTGGACAGTGAAGAAGGTTATCTGTGATTCTAC
Source organism: Chiloscyllium punctatum (assembly GCF_047496795.1). Lineage (NCBI taxonomy): Eukaryota > Metazoa > Chordata > Chondrichthyes > Orectolobiformes > Hemiscylliidae > Chiloscyllium > Chiloscyllium punctatum. Next base: position 4,529,459 of record NC_092772.1, read on the forward strand.
AGGATGAATAGTACTGCTGGGATAGTGGGCTGAAGAATAGCAGATGGAGTTTAATTAGATAAATGTGAAGTGTGCCATTTTGGTAAAACAAGTCAGGGTGGGACTTGTACAGTTAATGCTTGGGCCCTGGGTGGTGTGGTCAATCAGAGACCCAGGGATGTAGGTACACAGTTCTTTGAAAGTAGTGTCACAGGTAGACAGGCTGGTGAAGCAGGCGTTTGGGATGGTTACCCTCATTGGTTAGAGCATTGAGAGTCGGAGTTGGGATGTCATGTTGAATCTGTACAAAACATCGGTGAGGCCTCCATAAAAACATTGTTGATCAGTAGGAAGAACTCACCTGGTTCACTTACCTGCTTTAGGGAAGGCCACCTGACATTCTAACCTGGTCTGGCCTACATGTGACTCCAGACCCACAGCAATATGGCTGACTCTGAACTGCCCTCTGGGTAATTACCAGTGGGGGCAAAAAATGTAGTCCAGGCAGTGACACGCACATCCCATGAATAAATAACTAAAAATACACATGGCGCTCCCTACCTCTGCAAACCCCTCCAGCTGCAGCAATCCGTACTGACCTTGTAACAACGTTCAGGCCCTGACCACTCTCTGTAACACTCTCACCACCTCCATCCCCTTCATCTCTCCCTGTTCCTTTTGTGACAATAAGCCCTGACAATTGTACCCCTTCCATCTGACTTCCTCCTGCTAGACGACCCTTTGTAATTCCTTTAAAAATTACACCTAAACACTCCCTTATTGCAGAATTTGGTGATCCTCTCAGCCTGATAATCTAATATGATGCATTCTGTCCTGAGTGAGGGACCAGTGGGAATTTCTTGCTGAGGTTTTGTCTGTTTCAATGGAATGTCCTTTTGTTGAGTGTTTTACACTGTTCCTTCAAATGTTTTCCACTGTTCATTTACAGACACATATTTCAGTCTGTTTAGCCTGTTTACCTTGGTCACTTGTCTGCTCAAACACAAGTAATTGGCTATTTTCATTTCTAGTTGTAACTTGTCCTTTCTGCGAGTCTCTTTACAACATTATAATGCTTAAAACTGCACTTACCACAATTTCCTATAGGATCTCTTAAGGTGATATGACTCATTCACTAAGTTTCATCACACAACGGTCCATCTGAGATAGTTACGTTCCTAGCCAGTTGCCCAATGAGTTATTTAAAGCAACACTGAAAAAATATTCTTGGAACTCCTCTTCCAATATCACAGTTGTCCATCTGACTGTCCCAGGTTATGCGAAAATTGAAGTTTCCCAAAATTATCACAATGCCTTAGTTAAAAATTTCATTGAGTTCCTGTTCAATGCAGTGATGAGGAATGAAATACTGTTCGGTGGCGAAAAACTGTTCTGCTGCTTGAGTCCTTGACAAGTAGTAGCCAGAATTTACATTCAGACTGACTCTACTTCATGATCTGCGGCCAAATGCTTTCTCTGTAATGCCTTTGTTATCCATTATTGTTAGCGTTACTGATTTTGCCTGAGTTTCCACAAGATTGTGAACCATTGAATATTTATGTTTCACCTTTTGTTCGCCCTGTAACCACGTCTCCCTGGTGACTAAATCTCTTCTTATCACTGCATCACAAATCCATCTACCTTATTGATGAGAATTCGTCCATTGCAAAAACAAAGTCATATTTTACTCTTTCCCACAATTTCCTGTCACAAACCGATTCACTGATGTACAGTTTTAGTTAAACTTTGTCCCATCCTGTTCCTTTCTGCTTGTCTTCAGCCACATTCCCATGCTGTTCCGATGCTTCACCTTTTCTTTTTGGATTTGGAAAGCTCCTTTCACCTGAACCCTGTCCCTTAATCCTCTCTGTCAGTTTAAAGCCCTGTCCATAAACCTACCGACATGATTGGCCAGGATACTGCTCCCAGTACAGTTCCAGTGGGACCGTCCTAATGGACTATTTATTAAATCAGTTATGGGATGTGGGTGTCTCTGGCTAACCAGCCTTTCTTGCCCAGCCCGAGCTGCCCTTGAGCTGAGTAACTTGCTCGGCCATTTCAAAGTGTAATTGAGAGGCAAACACTTTGCTGTGGATATGTCGTGCCGACCACGTGAGGATGGGCAGATGTCCTTATCTAAAGAACAAGTGTTTGGGTTTTTTGTACATCAGCAATGGTTTCATACTTACTTATGGATTCTTACTTACTATTTTTGAAATTATTCATTTGAAATTCCACTATTTCTGTGGTGGGATTCAAATCTGTCTCCCCTGAACATTAGCTGTGGTTTGGGATACATGCTCTAGCAATAATACCACTAGGGCATCACTTCACCTGCTCACTGGTTGCTCATCCCTGAAACCAGTGCATCATGAAGCTAAACCCATGATTCTGTGATCCCAACACCTTCCAGCACTCTAGTGATATCACTCAGTATCTCTCCATGTGGTATCCCTCACTGTGTGGGTATAATTGCAGTCTCTGTCAGTGCTTCCCGCTCTTGCAGTTAGTCTAGATCCTGGGTCAACAGATTTCTACCTCCAGAAAGATACAGCAACACAGAGCAGGATGCATTTTCCAGATCTCTGTGGGACTTAGTACCATTCTTCTTGTGTAACCCTCACTGCATCAGTCTAATGTCCCATTCTGTGTAATGTCCCATTCTGTCTATTTCCCTGTCTCCTGTAGGTACTTGGGAAGTTCCTGGCTCAATAGACTTCCCAACTGCTTGTCTGTCACCACATTGAAGATGTTTGGTCAGCCAAAGAGACAAAGGGAAGAGAGATCTGGAGCCTTCAATAAATCCTGCAGTGAGGTGAGATCACTCACAGTGCACAGAGCAGGGAGCAATGAGTGGGCTCCAAACACCGGCAAACAAGACATGACACAGATGCAGTGCTGGAGGGGGAGCATTGTACAGACACACCCCAGGCTCAATCACCACATCTACTTTAACGTACGTTGTGAGACAGCATCGGGAGTTCAGAGAAATCATTCCAGGCCTCTGCTGTCTTAGTGAGCATCAGTACAAAATAGGTTAAAGCAGGCCTCCCACAAGACGTTTGGAATGCTGCATGGGATCTTTCTCTTCTGTGTTCTCCCTCCAACACTGCACTAAGACTCAGTACCTGTAACACTGTGTCTACGGCATGGCTTGTGCACCAGTGTCTTCAATAATTTGTAACTCCTAGAACAGTTCCTGTCCCTGTAACCACCTCCATTCCCTGTACTCCCTCCACATATTTGAAAGGTACTGCATTCTGGATTACCATCCCTATTGCTGTAAATTGCTTCAGTGTCTATAACATGCTTTATTTCGGTAATCTAATCCTCTTTAACTGGATACAGAGTCATACAGCACGGAAACAGAACCTTGTGGTCCAACTCCTCAATGCTGCCCAGCTTTCCGATACCGAACGAGTCTCACTTGCCTGCATTTGGCTCTTTTCTATTCTAACCTTCTCCTCTCCATGTACCTCTCCATGTTCCTGCCCAAATGTCTTTTCCATGTTGTTATTATTCTTGTTTCTCCCATGTGCCTCTGGCAGTCCATTCCGTCTATGCACCATCCTCTGTGGATAATGTTGCCCCTCAGCTCCCTCTTTAAATCTTTGCTCTCTCACCTCCCGTTTATAGCGTCTAGTTTTAGACTCACTTCCCCTTGGCTATTCACCATTCTTAGGAACTGTATGGTTTTGTAAAACTTTATAAAGTCACTCCGTAGCCTCCTCTGCCCAAGAGAACTATTTAGGACAATGTTACAAATATCTCCAACGTATCTAACAAAGTGCTGGACAATGACGGCAAGTGTCCTAAATGCCACTTTCGCCACCCTGTCCATCTGTAACTGTACCCCTTGGTCTCTCACTGTTCGACAACACTGGCCAGGGCTCTCCCATTAACTGTGTCATTCATCCCTCGTTTGTCTTAACAAAATCCAAAACCTGAATTAAACTCCATCTTTCATTCCCTGGTCCACTGGCCCAGTTGGTCAGTGTATTCACTGTATACGATAACTGTACTCACTGCCCACTACACCATTAATTTGATCATCTACAAACTTACTAACAATGACTCCTATATTCTCAACCAAATTGTTTGTGTCGGTGATGTATATCAGTGGACCCAGCCCTGAACCTTCTGGCACACCGCTGGTCACAGGACTCCAGTCTGAACAACAACCCTTTCCCACCGCCCTCTGTCTCCTATTATCAAGCCAATTTTGTATCCAATTGGCTAGTTCCCCCTGATCCCATGTCAACTAATCTTACGAAACAGTATATCTTGATAAATCCTGTCAAAGACCCTGCTGACTTTAGTGTAGACAATGTATGGTCACCACTTCAACAAAAGTATCAAGTTAATGAGACCTGACTTTGTATGCACAAAGCCGTGCTGACTATCTTTAATCAATCCTTGCCTTTTCCAAATGAATGTGACTCCTGTCTGGCAGAGTCACTTCTACAACTTACCCACCATTAGGCTAATTGGTCTTTAGTTCCCTGGTTTTCTATTGCAGCCTTTCTTAAATAATAGAATTAACCCACATTCTTGTCATAGAGTCATAAAGAATGGAAACTGACCCTTCACTTGATACCCATCATAATCTCAAACTAAACTCATCCCAGCTGCATGTTGCTGGCCCAAATCCCTCCAAAACATTCATGTTCATATACTCATGCAAATGTCTTTTAAACGTTGTAATTGTACCCACATGCACCCCTTCCTCAGGAAGTTTATTCCACACTCAAACCACCCTCTGTGTAACAATTTTCCGCCATGTCTTTTTTTAAAAAAATCTCTCTCTTCTAACTTTAAAAATGTGGTCTCTCCTCTTGAGAATCCCCCACCCTGAGGAAAAGGCACCGACCATTAAATTGGTCTATATATCTCATTTTTTTCATAAAAAGTGCTCAGCCTATCCAGCCATTTTTCAATCTCAAGCCTTCCATACCCAGCAACATCCTGGTTAATCTCGTCTGAACCCGTGCAGCTTAATAATATCCTCCCTATAACTGGGCGGTCACAACTGGATGGAGTACTGCAGAAGAGACCTCACCAGTGTCCATACAATCTCAACATGTTGTCCCAAATCCTACACTCAATGGACTGAGCAATAGTCAAACATGCCAACACTGTCTTATCCATCCTGTGATACAAACTTCAAGAAATATGTAACTGAACCTGGAGGTCTCTCTGCATTAAAACACTAACTGAGGCCCGAACATTAATTGTATAAGTTCTACCCTTGTTTGTTGTACTAAATGTATTCGTTGCATTTATTCAGACTGAATACCATCTACGGTTTTTCAGCCCATTCACCCATATTATCAAAGTCCATTTGTAATCTGAGTAAACCTCCTTCACTGTCCACTATGCCACCCTCCAGCCTTCCAGCACCTCACACGTAGATGTCAATGGTATAAATACCTTTGCTAGGGGCTCCACCATTTTTTCCCTAGCATCCCACAATGTCCTGTGATACACTTAATGAGGTCCTAGGGCTTTCCATTCCTCTGTGTTTTAAAACCTCCAGCACTACCTCTTCCATAAATGCACTCTTTTCAAGTCACAGAGATGGATACCATGGAAACAGAGCCTTCGGTCCAACGTATTTATGCTGACCAGTAGATCTAACACATCCCTCCCATTTATCAGCATTTGGCCCATGTACCTCAAAACCCATGTTATTCATGTTCCCATCCAGATACCTTATAAATGTTGTCATAATATCAGTCTCTGTTACTTTCTCTCTCAGCTCATTCCATACACGCATCACCATATGCATGAAAAAGCTGTCACTTCAGTGCCGTTTAAACCTGTCCCCTCTAACCTTAAATCTATGCTCTCTAGTTTTGGACTACCCAACCCCTGGGAAAAGACCTTGAATGTTTACCCAATCCATGTCCGTCATGTTTATATAAACCTCTGTCAGGTCACCCCTCAGTCTCCGATGCTCCACTGAAAATAACCCCATCTTATTCAGCAGCAACCCGGGCAACGTCTTGTAAATCTTTTATGAGCTCTTTTTAGTTTCACAACATCATTCCTATAGGAGGGAGACTGGAATTGCAGAGAACACCAATTGTGGTCTAACCTATTACTCTTGTTCCCTGAGTTCCCCAGTCTTTGTCCACAGTAAGTTCTGGAGCGAAAAATGTGTTTAGGGTCTTGGGAAATATCCTGCAGTTCCACACATGAATTGCCTCATTGATATTTAAGGGCCCCAATTTTGGCCTGAGATACTCGTTTACTTTTAATATTTTATACAATCACTTTTGGATTCTCCTTATTCTTCTCTGCCGAGGCATTTTCATGTATCTTTTCTGCATTACTGATTTCTACCCAAAGTGTATTCCTACAGTCCCTATGATTCTCAAGGATCCCCTTGATCCAGCTGGCTATACCTGACATTCGCCCCCTTTTCCATGACCAGACCCTCAATAGACAGCCAGCATTTCCAAATGCTGTCAGCATTGACCTACACAAAAAACAGGAACATGTTGGCGCTGAATGCTCAAATTATCTCACTTTTAAAATATTCTCACTTGCCAATCTTCCCTTTCCCTGCAAATACACTCCCCAGTCACCTTTTGAAAGTTCCTAGCTAATGCTATCAAGATTGGGCTGGCTCCGTTTTAAAAACTGAACTTGTGGACCAGGCCTGTCCTTTTCCAGAGCTATTTGTAAACTAGAAGAACTGTGGTCACTTTAGCAAAATGCCTTCCCACTAACACCTCAGTCCCTTTCCTGATCTTGTTTCCCAAGGAGTTGGTCAGGTTTTGTCCCTTTCTCTTTTTAGGCCGTTTACATATTGATTGGGAGTTTTCTGGAACGCAATGACCAAATTCCTCCCTTCCAAACGCTGAACACTGGCAGTCCCAGTCTAAGTTTGGAAAGTTTAAAAAAATCCCTAAAATTACAGACCTATTATTCTGATTGATATTTGAGATCTCCCGACATACTTGTTCCTCAATCTGCCACTGGTTATTCGGGGTTAGTAGGACAATTGTATCAAAGTGATGACACGTTCTTATTTCTGAGTTCCACATAGCTTCATTGGGCGATCCCACAGGAATATCCTCTCTAAGTACTGCTTTGATGATTCATGCAATCAAAACCCACCACCACGCGTCCTCTCTTGCCTCCCCTTCGATGCTTCCTGTAGCATCTCTACCTTGAAACAATGAGCTGCCAGTCCTGCCCCTCCCTCAGCTGTGTTTCTGTAATAACTATAATATCCCAGTCCCATGTTCCAATCCATGTCCTGAGTTCATCTTCCTTAGCTGTCAGGCCCCTTGCAATGAAATAAATGCAGTTTAATCATCAGTTTCCCCCCATTCCCTGTTATGTTCTTGCCTGCCTTGTCTTTTGAAATCACTCTCTTTAACGTGTGCACCAGCCTCAATCTTCGTTGTGACCTTACAACTGTTTAAGGTCCAATACCCTGCCAGACTAGTTTATATCCTCTCAAGCAGCTCTAGTAATTTACCCCATCAAGATATGGGTCTCGCTCCCGCTACCAGTTCAGGTGTCTTCCCCACCCTGTCTACCTGTGCTGACCCATTCAGAGATCAATGGACTTATCCACCAAGGTCCCTGTGTTCCTCAGTACGCCGCAAGGACTGACCATTCATTGTGTCTGTCCGTTGCTTATCATACCTCCCACAAGTTATTACCTCACATTGATCAGAAATAAGTTCTGCTCAGCTTATCATCTGACTGACATCGGACTGCAGCCTGAGACCATCCCCCTCACTGTGGACAACACCCTCACCTTTCATGGCATCTGCAAACCGACTAATGACAGCTTCCGCTTTCACATCCAAGTCATTAATGTACATCATAAACAACAGTGGTTCCTGCACAGATCCCTGTGGTACACCCGCTGGTACATCCGCTAATTTTACAACCAATTTGCCAACCTGCCTTGGATCCCAATGGCCCTTTACCTTTGGATCAGCCTTCCATGACGGACCTTGTCAAAGGCCTTATTCAAGTCCATGTAACCCACATCATCTACACTGCCCTCATCAATATTCTTAGACACCACTTCAAAATCTGAATTCCTCAGACAATATGTTCCTCTACTCAATCCGTGATCACTGCCTTTTCAAATGTTGATTCATCCTCAGAATTGTTTCCAATAATGTCCCTCCCCCTGCTGTCAGACTCCCTGTTCTGTAATTACCTGGCCTACCCCTGTTGCCCTTCCTGAATAAAGGTGAAAATGCATTGCTGGAAAAGCGCAGCAGGTCAGGCAGCATCAAAGGAGCAGGAGAATCGACATTTCGGGCATCAGCCCTTCTTCCAGCATCTGCTGTCCTCACTTTCTCCTCCTTCCTAAATAAAGGAACCACATTAGCGATCCTCCAGTCATTCGGCACTTCACGTGTGGCCAGCAAAGTATTAAATATATCCACTAGGGCCCCAGCAACCTCCTCCCTTACCTCCCATAGCAGCCTGGGAACATTTCATTGGGCACTGGGAATTATCTCCAACATTACGCCAAATAAAACATTTAATATCTCCTCGTTATTGATCATACCATGTTATAGAATCTCACCAACCGAAATGAAGTCCGCAGCTACAATGTCTTTCTCCTGTGTGAATACAGATGGGAAGTATTCATTGAAGACCTCAACTACTTCATCTGGCTCCATGCACAGATTGTCACTTTGGTTTCTAACAGGCCCCACTCTTTAGCTGGGAATCCTCTTCCTCTAACTACACTCATAAAATACCTTGTGACCTTTCCTTAACAGTATTTTAATGAGGATATTTCATGGCCATTCTTTGCTACTCATTTTTAAGGACCCCTTTGCACTCTTGATACTTCTGAAGAGCTTCGCCTGTTTCCATCGTACTGTACCTCATTTATCCAGCTGACAGTATCGCTTGACCAGTATTCGCTCTTCAGGGACCACACCGGCCCTGAATTCTCACTGTATCACTTTAACATTTTTCCTCTTTCCGAATGTGAACGTAACTGCAAATAGTTCCTCCGTGTCTGTGTTTGCCAGACCCTGTCTCCTGATAGTGAGAATGCCCAGTGACAGTGATATTAGAACAATTAGGGGGCTTCCCCAAAATTGGCCTCTTCACTTCTGCATTATTCCTTTTCCAAAATGACATTGAAACCTAGTGTTATGACCACCATCGCCAAAACATTACAAAAATCCTTATGTTTGCCATCTTGTCCAGCACCTACAGCCGACTCTGTCTGTAACATCCAGCCCTTACTGACCTCCCCATCTGTGTACCTTCCTCCAGCACATGATGTCACTGTAACCTTCTCCAGTCCCCACAGCACTCCTCCATCCTGTCTTACAGCACCCCATTACCTCTAACCTTCCACCATCCATTTCACCTCCCTGTCTGTACAGAGTCCTTCAGTTCTGTAGCGTTTCCTGCCAACCCTCCCTTTGTGTAACGTTCTGAAGCCACTTGAACTGTCCCAATATCTGTAACCTTGCCCTCTCTTTCCATACCTCTCTGTCTCTGTAACAAACTCCCTTCCTTACCTTTGACCACCTCCAGTCAGTACTAGCCTTTCTAGCTCTCGAACATCCTGCAGCCACTAAAACCATTCATGTGTCTGAAACCTCCTCTCAATTGTTGTAAAAACTTTCATTCACACAACTGCCTCTGTCTATAACCTCAGCCAGTCCATAGAATCCTTGCTAACTCTGGAACCTCACCCAGTGTGCACAACTCTGAGCAGTACTAACTTCATTCAGTCTCCCCAACCGTCCCTACCTCTTATTGCCTGGAGATTCCACAGCCCTCCCTATTGCGCTAACCTCCTCCAGTCCCTCTCATGGACACCATCTGTGAAACCTTGTCCTATCCCTGACTATATATTCTTCCTTTTCCAATAAACCCTTGTGAACTTTGGAACCTGGTCTAATGTCTGCAGTGCTCTGTATAATCAGACACAGGGATGGCTCAGTGGTTAACACTGCAGCCTCACTGCGCCTGGGACCTGGCTTCGATTCCAGCCTTGGGCAACTGTCTGTGTGGACTTTGCATGTTCTCCCTCCGACTGTGTGGGTTTTCCTGGGCGCTCTGGTTTCATCCCACAATCCAAACGTTGCACGATCAGTGGATTAACTATCATTAAGTGTGGTTTAGGTGAGCTAACCATGAGAAATGCAGGGTTAAAGGGATAGGTAAAGGGGTGGGTCTGGGTCAGATGCTCTTCAGAGGTTTGGAATGGACTGGTTGGGTCGAATGGCCTGGTTCCAGACTGTGGAGATTCTATTCAGATTTTTGTCCAGTCCTGCCAACCATCCCGGTCTCTTGAACCTTGCGTCATTCCAGTATTCTCTTTAAAACTGTAATATCCTCCAGTCCCTAAGACACTCCTTTCCGATGTAACCTTCTCCAGTCCTTACAAAGATTGATATATAAACCTCTTCCTGTTTTTAGCACCCTCCCTACAACTACTGCCATTTGTTACACCACTCCCAATCACTGTTCCCTCCTGAAACTCCCATGAACATTCATATCTCTGAAACACATTGGACTATCTCAACTTCCCTTTGACAGTTACGTGCTGAGACCTGCTCTATATCAGTGAAGTAATTAAGTCTTGGCAACACTCACTGTTATAATCTCCCTCCAGCCTTACAGCACCGAGGATCTGTAGAAGGTCTTTTCAACCCGACAGCCATCTCTGTGTCTGTAATCTCCTCCACTCCCCATAATACATTCTCTCTGAGCTCCTCTGTAGTCCACTAAACACTCCCTAACACTGTCTGTATCAGTGAAACCTTCACCAAAACACAACCTTCCCTATCTGTGTAAATCCCTACACCAGTCCCTATCCCTCTAGCTCCGTCTAACAAGATAACCCTCCATGTCTGTGTATTTACCTTCAGTCCTTACAACCCTCCCTATCTGTGTAACCTTCTCCATGCATATTTGCTTCACTCTCGTCAACTGTCCCTGTCAGTGTAATCTCTTCCAGACGCAAAAACTCTCCATCTCTTTAACTTTCTCAGGCCACACAACCCTCATATCTGTAACCTACTCTTGTTGGAGAACCCTCACTATGTGAACTGCTCCAACTCTTCCACTCTCCATAAGCTCCTGCAGCTCTTACATCCCTCCCTATCTACCAAATCTCTTCCAGTCACTAAACAACAACAGTCTGGGGAGACCCGACAACTATCCCTATCAGTGTAATCCTCTCAGGTCTCGGCAGCACTTCTGATCTGTAGAACTCACTTAAATGCCTGTGACTCTCCCAATCAAGTTTCTACAAAACTCACTATCTATTTAACACTTTCCTGTCACTATCATCCCCCGTCAATATTAGCTCCTCCACTGTCTCCACCATCTACCCACCTCCATAACCTTGTCCAGCTCTTATACCCCCATCTGTGTAAACACCACCCTCCTCTACAACCTCCTCCTGTTAGTGCTGTGCTCCCTTATCTGTGAAACTGTCTCCAACCAAACTTCCTGCACCAATCTCTGAAAAGTATTCCAGATTCCACATCCTCCATGTCGAAACAACCTGCAGAACCTAAGTCTTCCTATATCTATAATCATCTTCAGTCATGACTACCCTGCATATCTCTGTTTGTTCGTCCAGTTGATACAAACATCTTTATCTCTGTAATCTGCTCAGCTCCCTAAAACACTCCCTGTCTGTGATCCAGCCCTGTCCTACAAACATCGTTATCCCTGTAAACGCCTCCATCCTTCCCAAATTTCCAAACTTCATGAACCACTGACATCCCTGTAGCCCTCCACATTTCTGTAACCTCCTGTGGGTCTATGGTCCTCCCACGCTCTGAAACCACCTCCGGTCCCCACGTCCCTCCCAGTCTGGGTCCTCTGCTCCATATCAGACCATTGATATCTCTGTAAACACCTCCACTACTGAAAACTCTTCCTATTTGTGTAACCTTGTTCAGATCCCATACTCTCCAGCTTCCTGAATCCTCTTCATGCATTGCAACCAAAATCACATCTTTCTGTAGTATCCACGAGTGCTTACACCCTCCCCAACTCAGTAACCACTTGCAGCCCTAACAAACACCCAAACTGTGAAACCTCTTAATTCCCTACAGTACTCCCTCCCTCCCTCCCTCCTCAAATGCCTTCATCACCATGAAACCTCATAATTACTGAAACCTCCTTTTGAAACTGCAAACCTACTAATGTCTGCAAAATCCTCCTGTCCTGATATCCCTCCCTATCTCTGTAACCCCCACCACCCTCCAGTGCCCCTCTGGGGAACATGGCAGAGGAGAGAAGATTTGTAAAGTCCGAGCCATGTTACGGAGGTAGAATCCTGGGAATTACAGATATAGTCTTATGTCTGTGAAGTGCAGATTATTGGAGAGGACGCTAAAGACAGGATATATGACTACTTGGAAAACCATAGTTAATTTAGAGACAGTCAGCATGGGTTTGTGAGGGGCAGGTCATGCCTCAGAAACCTTATTGAATCCTTTGAGGATATGACAGAATACGTTGATGGCTCATTCAGAAAATGAGGAGGCATGGGAAACAGGGAAATCTATCTGTCTGGATGCAGGATTGGATGGCCCAGATAAGACAGAGTATGGCAGCAGATGGACAGTATTGATCCTGAAGCTCAGTGACCACTGGTGTTCTGTAACAATCAGCTCTGTGACCCTGTTCTTTGTGATTTTTATAAATGACGTGCATGTGGAAGTTTGAGAGTGGGTTAGTAAGTTTGTCAATGAAGGTTGGTGAAGTGGTGGGTAATGTGGAGGGCTGTTGTAGGTTGCAACGGGATATTGACAGGACGCAGAGCTGGGCTAGAAGTGGCACATGGAGTTCAATCTGGAAAAGTGTGAAGTGATTCATTCTGGAAGATTGCATTTGAATGCAGAATACAGGGTAAAAGGCAGAATACTTGGTAGTGTGGAAGAACAGAGAGATCATGGGGTCCATGTTCATAGATCCTTCAAAGTTGCCACGCACATTGATAGAGTTGTTAAAAAGGCATATGTTGTGTTGGCTTTCCTGAGCAAGTGGATTGATTTTAAGAACCATGAGGTTTAACTGCATCTTCATAGCAGCCTGGTGAGACCACACTTGGAATATTGTGTTCAGTTCTGGTTCCTTCTTTACAGGAAGGATGTGCAAGTTTTAGAGAGCATACACAGGAGATTTACCAGGATGCTGCCTGGAATGGAGGGCATTTTTTATGGAGAACGTTTGAGGGAGCTAAGGCTTTTCTCATTGGAGTGAAGAAAGGGGCGAGGCGACTTGGTAGTGCTGAACAAGATGATGAGAGGCACAGAGAGAATGAACAATGAGAGATTTTTTTCTCCTATTGCTTAAATGGCTGTTACAAGGGGGTATAATTTTAAGGTCAATAGAGGATGGACAAAAGGATAGAGAATGGTATGTGGTTGGAATGCATAGACAACGGTGGTAGTAAAATTAGATACTTTTGGGACATTTAATAGTCTCTTTGGTAGGCACATGAATGATAGTAAAATGACTGGTATGTAGATTAGTTTGATCTTACAGTTGGATGAAAGGTTGGCATGGCGTCATGGCCAAAGGGTCCTGTGCTGTACTGTTCTGTGTTCTATGTTCCGTGTGGTAAAGTGGGTAATAAGCTCAGATCAGTGTAAAAGGATATGGCATTCAGAAGGAGCTAGTGAACAGGATACAAAATTTGCTTGATGGTTGTAGACAGAGGTTGACGGGAGACATGTTGTTTTTCTGACTGGAGGCATGTGACCAGCGGTGTAGTGGGTCCACTGTTGTTGGTCATTTGGATAAATGGTTTGGATGGGACTATTGGTTTCCTGGCAAGTAAGCTTCTTGGGTGACACTGAAAATGGTGACAAAGTGGTTAGTGGAGAAGGTTATCTATGATACAACAGGATGAACAGTACTGCTGGGATAGTGGGCTGAAGAATAGCAGGTGGAGTTTAATTATATATCTGTGAGGTGTTCCATTTTGGTGAAACAAACCAGGGTGGGGCTTGTACAGTTAATGTTCGGGCCCTTGGTAGTGTTGTCAATCATTGACGTAGGGACGCAGGTACACAGTTCTTTGGAAGTTGCGTTACAAGCAAACAGGCTGGCGTTTGGGGTGCTTACCTTCATTGGGCAGAGCATTGAGAGTAGGAGTTGGGATGTCATGTTGTATCTGTACAAGACATTGGTGAGGTCACAATAAAAGCATTGCTGATCAGTAGGAAGTACTCATATGGTTAACTTACCTGCTTTCGGCAAGGACATCAAATATTGTAACCTGGTCTGGCCAACATTTGACTCCAAATCCACAGCAATATGGCTGGCTCTGAGGAGCCCTCTGGGTAATTAGCAGTGTGGTCAAAGAATGTTAGTCCAGGCAGTGACAACCACATCTCATGAATGAATTTATGCAAATACATATATCCCTCCCTACCTCTACACACCCCTCCAGCTGCAGCAGTCCGTACTGGCTTTGTAACACTGTTCAGGCCATGACCACTCTCTGTAACATTCTGACCACCTCCAGCATCTTCCCCTTCCCTGCTCCTAACGTGTCATTCAACCCTGACAATGATTCACTTTCCCACTGCCCCCCTCCTGCTAGCAAACCCTTTGCAATCCCTTTAACTCTTACTCCAAAAACCCTCTCTCACTTCCGGATTTTAAATACTTTTTGGTGATCTTCTCAACCTCATACTCGATTTTGTTCTGAGTGAGGGACAGGTGTGGGTTTCTCGTTGAGGTTTTGTCTGTTTCAATGGAATGTCCCTTTCTTGAGTGTTTTACAAAGTTCATTCAAATGTTTTCCACTGTTCATTTACACACACGTTTCAGTCTTTTTAGCCTATTTACCTTGGTCAGTTCTCCTCTTAAACTCATGTAATTGGCTGTTTTTGTTTTTAATTGTAGTTTGTCCTTTCTGTGATTCACTTTAACATTTTATATTGCTTTAAACTGCACTTTATCACAATTTCCCGGAGGATCTCTCCAGGTGACATTTCTCATTCACTAAGTTTCATCACACAACGGTCAATCTGATATTGTGCAACTGGCTAGGGCTGTAACTATTTGTTATTCAAAGAAACACTGAAAACAATTGTCCAAACTCCCCTTCCAATATCACTGTTTTCAGCGTGATTGACCCAGATTATACGAATTTTGAAGTTTCACTGAATTGTAATTATGCCTTTATTAAAAATTCCAATGAGTTCCTGTTTAATGCAGCGATATGCAATGAAATGCTGTTTGCTGGCCGAAAACTGTTCTGCTGCTTGTGACCTTGGCAAGTAATAGCCTGAGTTTACATTCAGACTGACTTTACTTCATGATCTGCAGCCAAATGCTTTCTCTGTAATGCCTTTGGTATCCATTATTGATAGCGATGTCCATTTTTGCCTGAATTTCTGCAAGGTTGCAAATCATTGAATATTTATGCCCACCTTTTGTTCATCCTGTAACCACGTCACCCTGGTGTCTAACTCTCTTTTATCTCTGTCACAAATCCATATATCTTATTTAGAGACTTTGTCCATTCCAAAAAAAAACATATTATACGTTTCCTACAATTTCCTGTCACAAATCTATTCCCTGATGTACAGTTTTAGTTAAACTCTGTCCCTTCCTGTTCCTTTCTGCTTATCTTCAACCATATGACTGTGTTGTTCCGATGCTCACCTTTCTCTTTGGATTTGGAAAGCTCCTTTCACCTGAACCCTGTCCCTGCATCCGCTCTGTCAGTTTAAAGCCCTGTCCATAAGCTTATTAACATGATTGCCCAGGACACTGGTCCCAGCACGGTTCCAGTGGGACCATCCTAATGGATTATATTTTAAATCGGGTATGGGATGTGGGTGTCTCTGGCTGACCAGCCTTTCTTGCTCAGCCCTAGCTGCCCTTGAGTGGAGTAACTTGCTCGGCCATTTCAGAGGGCAATTGAGAGGCAAACACTTTGCTGTGAGTATGTCGTGCAGACCACATGAGGATGGGCAGATGTCCCCAAGTGTCTTTTTGATTAACCAACGTTATTTTGGACATCAGCAATAGTTTCGTACTTATTAATGGATTGTTAATTGCAATCTTAAAAAAGTATTGACTGCAAATTCCACCACTTCTGATGGTGGGATTCAAACCTGTTTCCAGTGAACATTGGGTGATGTTTTGGATACATGCTCTAGCAATAATACCACTCGGCCATTACTTCACGTGCTCAAAGGTTACTCATTGCTGAGCACTGATACCAGTGCATCAGGAACCTAAACCTGTTCTTCCAACATAATTGTTTCATTATGAAATCTTCCTGCACTCTGCTAATATCACTCAGTCTCTCACTGAGAGGGTCTAATTGCTGCCTCTGTCAGTGTCTCTCGCTTTTGCAGCTACTCCAGATCCTGAGCTAACAGAATCCTCCAATCCAGAGAGCCGCAACAGCACAGGCCGGGGATGGAGACTGGGATTTTCCAGATCTCTCTGGGACTCGGTGCTATTCTCCCTGTGTAACCCTCACTGCATCAGTCTAATTTCCCATTCTGTCTATTTCTCTGCCTCCTGTCGGTACTCAGGAATTTCCTGACTCAATAGACTTCCCAACTACTGGATGTCTCGTCCATCACCACATTGAATATGGTTGGTCAGCCAGAGAGACAAAGGGCAGGGAGACCTGGAGTCTTCAATCAATCCTGCAGTGAGGTAAGATCACTCACAGTGAACAGAGAAGAGAGGAATGAGAGAGCTCCAAACATCGGCTAACAAAAGATGACATAGATACAGTGCTGGAGGGGGAATATAGTACAGGCACACCCCAGGCTCAATCACTGCCCCTACCGTCAATTCTGTTGTTCTGAGACTCACTACTCCGCAACATTGTATCTGTGGCAAGTCTTGTGGACCAGCGTCTTTAATAATTTTTAACTCCAATAACATTTCCTGTCCCTGTAACCTCCTCCTTTCCCAATAGTCCCTCCACATATTTGAAACGTACTGCATTCCAGAATAAAAACCCTATATCTGTAACTTTCACCAGTGTCTACAACATGCCAATAACTGGAGGTAGAGCCATGCTGCACAGAAACGGTTCTTTGGTCCAACTAGTCCACGCTGTCCAGAGTTCCTGAACGAGTCGCATTTCCCTGCATTTGATCCATATCCCTTCAAACCTTCTCCTCTCCATGTACCTGCCCAAATGTCTTTCCCAAGTTCTTATTGTGCTTTTCTCTACCACGTCCCCTGGAAGTTCATTCTCTACCTGCACCATCCTCTGTTTGGATTTTTTTCCTCCAAACCCTTTTAAGTTTTTTCTCTCCCATCTCATAATTATGCCCTCTAGAACACAGAACATAGAACATAGAACATAGCAACGTGGTACAGGCCCATCGGCCGTCAATGTTGCGCCAACCTGTGGAACCAATCTGAAGTCCATTATACTTCCCTAATCCATTCTCCACCACATGCCTATCCAACGACCGTTTAAATACCCTTAAGGTTGGTGAGTCTACTACTGTTGCAGGCAATGCATTCCATTCCGTGACTATTCTGAGTACCACTGGCATCTGTTCCATATCTATTAATTAATAATATTAATATCTAGCTCAATTTAAAGCTATCTCCCCTCGTGCTAGGCATCGCCTTCCGCCGGAAAAGGCTCTCACTGTCCAACCCATCTCACCCTCTGATTATCTTGTATGTCTCAATCAATTGGCCTCACATGTCTTCTCTCGAACAAAAACAGATTCAAGTCCCTCAGCCTTCCTCATAACTGGAGGTTATGAACTTCGTCCCTCCGTACCAGGTAACATCCTAGTAAATCTCCTTGGAACATTTTCCAAATCTTTCACATCCTTCATCTAATGCAGTGATCTGAACCAGAGGCAACTCTCCAGATGTGGCTGCACCAGAGTTCTGTACAACTGCAGCATTATCTCATGGTTCTGAAACTCCATCCCTGTACCAATAAAAGCTCACATGCTGAATGCCTTTTTAACAACCCTATCAAATTGGGTGGCAACTTTCAAGGATCTATGTACATGAACACAGGGATCTCTCTGCTCATCTGCACTACCAAGATCTGCTTTACCCACATCCACCTGTTTGGTCACCTCAAAGAAGTCAATAATATTTGTGAGGCATGACCGACCCTTCACAAAACTGTGCTTACTATCCGTCATCAACTTATTTATCTCCAGATGGTTATAAATGCTAGCCTCTTTTACAAGCCTTCCCAACACTTTACCCTGAATGAAAGTAAGGCTCACAGGTCTATAATTACCAAGGTTGTCTCTATTCCCTTTTACGGACAAGGGGCCAACATTTGTTGTCCTCCAGCCTTCTGGCACTATTCCCGTAGACAATAACGACATAAAGATCAAAGCCAAAGTCTCGGCAATCTTCTTCCTGGCTTCCCAGAGCAGCCAAGGATAAATCCCATCTGACCTAGTGGACTTACCGATTGTTACACTTTCCAGAATTCCTAACACCTTCTCTTTCTGCAGTTCAATCCCATCTAGTTATGGACTCCACTACCCTGGGGTAAAGACCTTGTCTAATCAACTTACCTGCAACCCTTATGGTTTTCTAAACCTCTATAAGGTCACCCCTCAGCCACCTCCACCAATGGAAATGCGAAAGACAATGATATAAATATTTCTGCTCCTGTCCCTGCCACTACTTTGCCACAATGTTCTGGGATACATTTGTTCAGGATCTAGGGATTTCTCTCCCTTTGTGTTCTAAGACCTCCATCGCCACCTCTTCTGAAACGGGGACTCTTTACAAGCCATCACTGTTTCTTCCCTTTGTTTCCTAGTCTTTGTCCGCAGTACGTTCTGACATGAAATGCTCATTTAGGCCCTTGCCTATCTCCTGTGTGTCTACAATTGGATGGCCTCACTGATTTTTGAGGAGTCCTAGTGTCTGTCCAGTTGTTTTTGTGCAGTTGTATGCGGTAGAAAAATATTTGCATTTTCCTTAGCCTTATCTGCCAAATCTATCTCATCCCCCTACGTTGCTTTCCAGCATATCCAGCCTCTCCGATTCTGTCAAACCCTCCAGTATCAGTAACATCTTCTACAATATTTGCTCCATTTACAGTTTCAGGAAATACTTCTTCAATCCGGATGATCAGAATTCTATGCAGTACTCCAAAGCTGTGCTGACTGTCCGTAATCAATCATTGCCGTTGTAAATGCATGTAACTCATGTCCCGCAGGATCACTTCCAACAATGTACGCGCCACTGACATCAAGCTAATTGGTGTTTATCTCCATGGCTTTCCCTCGTAGCTTTTCCTAAACACTGGCACAACATTAGCCCCTCCAGGCTCCCTGGTCATCACCCGTGGCTGTCAGTGATAGAAAAATCTCTTTATGAGACACACAATGTCTTCCTGAGCTTCGCACAATATCCTGGGATGTGCTTGATTAGTTCCCATGGAATTGTCTCCCTTATATGCTTTTAAAAACCTCCAGTACCTCCTATTATGTGGGGTCTTGTGAAGACATCACTGTTTATTTCCCTGACATCCCCTTGTCTTTCTCCACAGCAATTTCAAACATGATATTTTTGGTTAGGATTTCACCCATCTCCTGTGGTTCCACACTTGGATGGCCCCATTCATCTTCAAGGAGCCATACTCTGCCCCTAGTTAATCTTCTATTGTTAATATACTTGTAGAATCTCTTTGGATTTTCCTCAGCCTGATCTGCCAACCCTTTTTGTTGTCCCCTTTGTGCCCTCCTAATTTCCCTTTAAGTGAATTACTCCACCCACAATGTTCTTCGATGGATTCCCTTAATCCAGCTGGCTATATGTGACATGTGTCCCCTTTTTGTTGAGCAGAACCTCAATACCCCCAGTCATCTAGAGTTTCCTACGTGTGTCAGCATTGTCATTGACACTAACAGGAATATGATGGCTCTGAACTCTCATTTTAACTCCCTTTTGAAAGCTTCCCACCTGCCTGACTTCCCTTTACCTGCACATAGCCTCCACAATCAATTGATAAAAGCTCTTGACTAATAACATCTGGATTGAGGAAAGGCCACTTTTGATCTTTAACTTGTGGACCAGGTTTTTCCTTTTCCATCGCTATTCTCCAACTAATACGACTGTGATCACTTTGCCAAAGTGTTGCCCCACTAACAACTCAGTCCCTTTCACTACTTTGTTTCCCAAGGCGAGGTCAGGTTTTACCTCTTCCTGCAGTCCGACCATTTACATTTGGACTGGGACAGCTTTCTTGTACATGCCGAACAAATTCCTCGCATCGAAGCTCTGAACACTCCAGCAGTCCGAGTCTAGGTTTGTAAAGTTAAAATCCCTGACCATTACAATCCTATCATTCTTACAGATCTCTGAGATCTCCCGTCATATTTGCTGCTCAAATTCTCGCTGACTGTTGGGGGCCTGTAGTACAGTCATATCAAACTGATAACCCATTCTCATTTCTCCGTTGCACCATTATATCTTCACTGGGTGATCCCCAGGAATATCCTGTCTCATTAATGCTGTCATGTTTTCACTGATCAGAAACTCCAATACCCCTCCTCTCTCACCACCTGTTCTGGCCTCAACCTTCAGATTGTAGCCTGAGACCATCCCCCTCACGGTGGACAACAGCCTCACCTTTTATGTCATCTGCAAACTTACAAATGATACCTTGTACTTTCACATCGAGTTATTAATGTACATAATACTGTTCAAAATAATTAGAGTAATAGATCGAGTCAATAGCCAGAGACTTTTCCCCAGGGCAGGATTGACTGGTACGAGAAGTCATAGTTTGAAGATATTAGGAGGAAGGTATAATGGAGACATCAGAGGTAGGTTCTTTACGCAGAGAGTTGTGAATGCATGGAATGTGTTGCCAGCTGAGGTGGTGGAAGAAGAGCCACTGGGGACACTTTCGCGACTGATGGACAAGCACATGGATAGGAAAGAGTTAGGGGTGCATAGGTTAAGTTACGATATTTTACATTAGGATTAAGACTCGGCACAACTTCGTGGGCCTAAGGCCCTGTTCTGTGCTATACCTTTCTATGTTCTATAATAACCAGCAATGGTTGCTGCCCAGATCCCTGTGGTACACCCGCTTTTGAAAGAATTTCAAACACAAAACTTACCCTCCACCATTGTGCATCCAGGTTGCCAAATTGCCTTGGATCCCATTGGTCTGTTGGACCAGCGTTCCATGTGGGACCTTGTCAAATGCCTCAATGAATTCCATGTAACACACATCTTCTGCACTGCCCTCATCAAAATCCTCAATCATAATTTCAAACAAAAATCTCAGCTGAATTTGGGAGAGGATCTTTCTCTACCAAATCCGTGGTGAGTATCCATAATCGATTTCTACCTTTCCAAATGCTGATTCATTCTGTCCCTCAGAATTGTGTCCAATAAGTTCCCTCTCCCTGCTGTCAGAATATCTGCTCTGTAATTACCTGGCCTATCCCTGCTTCCCTTTCTGAATAAAGGAACCACGTTAGTTATCCTCCAGTCATTCTGCACTTCACCCGTAGCCAGGAAATTATTAAATATATCCACGAGGGTTCCAGCAATCTCCTCCTTTACCAGAACAAGGGGGGGCGGGTTTGACTTGAACCGGAGGGACATCAGTATCCCTGGGGGTGATTTACTTGTTTTATCGCAGTGGGTTTAAACTAGTTTGGCAGGGCTTTGGACTCTGAGTAAGAGAAGGCCCATTGACCAGCCAAGTGAAAAATGCATCAACCTTCAAGAGCAAGTTTTCTATCCAGGATATCGAGGGGCACAGTCAAGGGAGGGAAAAGACTTTTGATTTAACGCACATTTATTTCAATGCCCAAGGCCTGACTGGTAAGGCAGATGCGCTCAGAGCATGGATTGGCTACGGGTACTTGGATATTATAGACATAAAAGAAACATGGCTGAGCGAAGGGCAGGACTGGCAGCTCAGTGTTCCAGGATACAGAAGCTACAGACGGGACAGAAGGACAAGTAAGTGAGGAGGGGAGTTGTCCTTTTGATAAGGGAGGACATAACAACAGTGCTTAGTTAGGATACTCTTTCGGGGTGATCAAATGAGGCCATATGTTAAGAAATTACAAACTAAAAAAGGATGGTCAGTCTGCTGGGATATTGTTCTGGACCCCCAAATAGCCAACGGGTACTAGAGGAGCAGATGTGAAGAGAGATTGCAGGTACCAAAAGAAATAATAGGTCAGTATTAGTTGGAGATTTTAACTTCCCCTGTATTGACTGGACCACCCAGTGTGTAAAAGGCCCATATGGGGTGTAATTTGTCAAATGTGTCCAAGAAAGATTCCAAGATCAATATGTAGATGGCTGCACTCTACTCAGGCGGCTTCAAACGAGATCTCCCCTCAGAAAACGGGGTCGGGCAAGTGACTGAATTGGCAGTCGGAGAGCACTTTATGTCCAGTGACCACAGCTGTCTTAGTTTAACATAGTTATTGACAAAACTCAGGCAGGTCCATATATTAAGGTCTTAAACTGGAGTAGGGC
Source organism: Chiloscyllium punctatum (assembly GCF_047496795.1). Classification (NCBI taxonomy): domain Eukaryota; kingdom Metazoa; phylum Chordata; class Chondrichthyes; order Orectolobiformes; family Hemiscylliidae; genus Chiloscyllium; species Chiloscyllium punctatum. The sequence continues at coordinate 4,551,914 of NC_092772.1, forward strand.
CACATTTGGGGCCATTTGGCAGGATCGAGCAGAGGTTGATTGGGTGAATTAAAAATCACACAACACCAGGTTATAGTCCAACAGGTTTATTTCGAAGCACCAGGTTTTGAAGTGCAGGTAATCATTCTTAAAGATGAAAACTGAAACTAAATGTGTTTGGTATTACATTCCATGACCCTGCTATCCTGTTGGTATAATTCTGTGCCTTACGATTGTGCTCCACCTGATGAAGCAGAGCTCTGACATCTAGAGCTTCCAAATACACATTTTGGACTGTAAGCTGGTTTTGTGAGATTTTTAAGGTTGTTCATCCCAGTCCAACACCGGCTCCACCACATCATGCTCCCATCAACTGGGTGAGTCTGTGTGAAAGAAAAGGAATGACTGGCAAATGGGAGGCTTTCAAAAGTGTGATCTCAAGAATCCAATATGTCTCTGATTGAGTGAAGGGAAAAGCTGGCAGGTTTAGGGATCCCTGTCTGATGGGGGATATTGACGCTCTGTTCAATAAAAAGAAGGAGGCACATATTGTCTTCAATGTGTCTGTATCTACGTAATCTCTTCCAGTCCTAAAGACACGATTACTCGGTGGAGACTTTACAATCTTCACAGGTCCCTTCACCACTCCCCATCTGGAGAATCCACTGAAAGCCTATGATTCTCTCGATACAGTTCTGACAAGACTCACTATCTGTGTAACGTCATCCCATCGCTAACACACAACCTATCAATGTGAACTCCTCCTGTATCTCCATCCAGTTACCCATCTCCATAACCTTCTCCAGCTCTTACACCCCTACCTGTGTAAATGTCACCTTCCCACTTTTACCAAACTGGAGAAGGTTACAAATGCTCCCTTATCTGTGAAACTGTCTCCAACCAAAGTTACTGCCCTTCTGCAATATCTGTCAGTGTCCACACCCTTCATATCTAAATAATCTGCAGAAGGAATATACATCTTCAGTCACGACTACCCTCCATATCTCTGTTTGGTCCTCCAGTCTGTACAACCCACTTTATGTCTGTCATCTGCTCCATTCACCGAAAACTCTCCCTGTCTGTGTAAACCGCTCCATCCTACCAACTTCCTTCTCCCTGTAAACTGCCAATCCCTCCCAACATCCCCATCTCCACGATCTCCTGCAGACCCTACAGCTCTCCAAATTTCTGTAACACCCTGTGGCTCTATCGTCTTCCCTCCCTGTGAAACCACCTCCAGTCCCCACCACCCTCCCAGTCCCGGGGTCGTCTGCACCAGATCAGACCATTGCTGTCTCTGTTACCACGGACAATCCTCGTAAACCTCCCTAATGTATCTATTGATTCAGATACCATCCTTTCTAGCCTCCCAAAACCTCTTCCTGTCATTGTAACCCTCCCTATTTAGAACATAGAACAGTACAGCATAGTACAGCATAGTACAGGCCCTTCAGCCCTCAATATTGTGTCCATCTTTTATCCGTCTCTAAGATCAATCTTACCTGCAAACCATTCAAGGAACAAAGAAAATCACAGCACAGGAACAGGCTCTACAGTCCTCTAAGCCTCCACTAATCCAGATCCTCTGTCGAAACCTGTCGCCTATTTTGTGAGGATATGTACCCCTTTGCTCCCTCCCCATTCATGCATCTGTCTGGATACATCTTAAGTGACATTATCGTTCCCGCCTGTACCACCTCTGCTGGCCACGCGTCCCCTGTCCCCATCACCCTCTGCATAAAGATCTTTCCAGCCTATCTGCCCTAAACCTTTCCCCTCTCGCTTTGAACTCATGACCCCTAGTAATTGAGTTCCGCACTCTGGGGAAAAAAGCTTCTTGCTATCCATCCTGTCTATACCTCACATGATTTTGCAGACCTCAATCAGGTCCCCAGTAAACCTTCATCTTTCTAATGAAAATAATCCGAAAATATTCAATCTCTCCTTATTGTTAGCGCCCTCTATACCAGGCAACTTCCTGGTGAACATCCTCTGCACCCTCTCCAAAGCATGCACCTCCTTTTGGTAATGTGGCGACCAAAACTGTATGTAATATTATAAATGTGACCAATCAAAGTCATATACAACTGTAACGTGACCTGCCAACTTTTGTACACGATACCCCTTCGAATAAAGGAAAGCATGCCATATGCCGCCGTGACCAATTTACTGTCCTGCGTTGCCACGTTTAAAGAGCAATGGGCCTGAATACCGAGATCTCAGTGTACATCAATTTCCCCCAGGACTTTTCCATTTACTGTATAGTTCACTTTCCAATTAGATCATCCGAAATGCATCACCTCGCATTTGTCTGGATTGAACTCCATCTGCCATTTCCCAGCCCGCCTCTCCAATCTATCTATATTCTGCTGTGTTCTCTGACAGTCCGCTTCTCTATCTGCTACTCCACCAATCTTAGTCTCATCTGCAACCTGCTAATCAAGGAACCAATACCTTCCACCAAATTATTGATATGTATCACAAGCAACAGTGGTCCCAGCACGGATCCCTGTGGAACACCATTGGTCACAGGTCTCCATTTTGAGAAATTCATTTTGCTATCATTCATGTGTCTATCTAAATATTACTTAAATGTCCCGAATGTATCTGACTCTACCACCCACACTGGCAATACATTCCACTCACCCACCACACTCTGTGTAAAGAAGCTACCTCTGACATCTCCCCTCAACCTTCCTCCAATTACCTTACAATTCTGGCTCCTAGTTATAGCCATTTTCGCACTGGGAAAAATCTCAGGCCACCCACCTTATGTCTGCCTCTCATAATCTCGTACCTCTATCAAGTCACTTCTCATCCTTTTTCATTCCAAAATTAAAAGCCCAGGATTCCTCAACATTTCTTCGTTAGGCCTCCCCTCCAGACCAGGTAACATCCTGATAAATCTACTCTGCAACCTCTCCAAAACATCCACATTTTTCCTGTAATGAGGCAAACAGAACTGAACACGATATTCTAATTGTGGTCTAACAACAGGATGTATCGAGCTGCAACATAACCTCACAGCTCTTAAACTCAAGGCCCCTGCAAACGAAAGCCGACACATCATTGGCTTTCTTAACAACCCTAACAACGTGGTTCGCAACTGTGAAGGATCCCTGGACATTGACCCAAGATATTTCTGCTACTCCTCACTGTCAAGAATCCTGCAGTAACCCTGTAAAATCTTTCTGCAGAATCCTTCAAACGTAAACCCTCCCTATTTTGGTATTTTCCTCCAGTCCCCACTGCACTCATAAACTGTGAAACCTCTTCCAGTCCCTACAATCCTCCTTAGCTCTGTAACCTCTGTAAGCATGTAGTTGTAGGCGTGTGGTTTAGACGGTGGGTTAGAAATCCATTGGGGCTTGCCCACACAGGTTCTAATCCTGCCCAACAGGGCGGTGGGGTTGAGTGGTGCCAGTGTCCGGAGGTGTTCTCTAACCTGCTCTGTGAGAAGTTGTCCCATGTCCTCAATGTACGGGAGATGAGGAGACTGGGCGCCTTCTCACAGCGCACTTCACAAAAAGTCTCCAGGATACCTGAAAATCAACCCAACGACTTGTTGCCAAACATTTCAACTCCCCCACCCACTCTGCCGAAAACATGCAGGTCCTGGGCCTCCTCCAACCGCCATTCCCTCACCACCCGACGCCTGGAGGAAGAACGCCTTTTCTTTTGCCTTGGGACCCTTCAAACCCATGACATCAATGTGGACTTCACCAGTTTCCTCATTTCCCCTTCCCCACTTACCGCAGTTCCAACCTTCCAGCTCAGCACCACCCTCATGACCTGTCCCACCTGTCAATCTTCCTTCCCACCAATCTGCTCCACCCTCCTCTTTGACCTAGAACTCTTACCCCATCTCCAAACACCTATTGCACTCTCAGCTACCTTCACCCAAATCTCACCCCCTTCCCATTTATTTCTCCACCCCCAAGTCTCCCAGCCTCATTCCTGATGCAGGGCTCCTGCCCGAAACGTCACTTTCCTGCTTCTCGGATGCTGCCTTACCTGCTGTGCTTTTCCAGCACTACACTCTCAACTCTAATCGCCAGAAGCTGCAGACCTCAATGTCTCTTGTTTATCAGATGGGTCAATGCAGTGAGGAATGGCAGATGGAGATTAATTTAGATAAATGTGAGGTGCTTCATTTTGGAAAAGCAAATCCTCACAGGACTTATACACTTAATGGTAAGGTCCTAGGGAGTGTTGCTGAACAAAGAGACCTTGGAGTGCAGGTTCATAGTTCCTTGATAGTGGAGTCGCAGGTAGATAAGATAGTGAAGAAGGCGTTTGGTATGCTTTCCTTTATTGGTCAGAGTATCGAGTATTATCCCACCTAGTCTAGTTCCCTGGATCTCAGTATTCTCCTCGGCAAAATTATCGTTTTCTAGAGTGAATACCGTCGAAAAATATTAATTTAGTGCTTCCCCTATCTCCTCTGACTCCACACACAACTTCCCATTAATATCCTTGATTGGACCTTATCTTGCTCTTGTCATTCTTTTATTCCTTAAATACCTATAGAAAGTCTTAGGGTTTACCCTGATCCTATCCGCCAACAGCTTCTCATGTCTCCTCCTCGCTCTGAGTTTTCACATCTCATCCTAACATAAGCCTCCCTCTTCCTCTTGACCAGAGATTCCACGTCCTTCGTAAACCACGGCTCCCGCGCTCTACAGGGAGAGCCTGTTGACAGGTACATACTTATCTAGGACACTCAGGAGGTTTCCCTTGAATAAGCTCCACATTCCTGATATGCCCATCCCCTGCAGATTCCTTCCCCATCCTACGCTTCCTAAATCTTGCCGAATCGCATCGTAACTGCCGTTCCCCCAGCTGTAAATTTCGTGGAAGTGTATAACTGTTTGATGACAGGAGACAGGGTGGTCAAGAAGGTTTGAGTGAGTGTGTTTCTGTGTATATGTGGTTAATGACACGAGACAGTTTGGTGTGTGTGTGTGTGTGTTTGTGTATATCTGACCAATGGCTGGAGGCAGGGTGTTCATGGAGTGTTGCGTGTGCTTGTGTGCGTTTGTCAGTTTCTGCGTATATCTGTTTCATGGCAGGGGGCAGGGTGGTCGTGGAGAGCATATTTTCTGAGTTTCTGTGTCTATGTGCTTACTGGTAGGAGACAGGGTGGTGGTGGAGGGTAGACTGTACTTGTTTCTATATCTATGTGCTTACTGGCAGGAGTCAGGGTGGGGGTGGAGGGTTGTGTATGTATGTGTGTTTCTGCGTATATCTGTTTAAGGTCAGGAGGCAGGGTGTTCGTGGAAGGTTGTATGTGTTTCTGTGTATATCTGTTTACTGGCTGGAGACAGGCTGGTGGTGGAGGTTTATGTGTGTGTTTCTGTGTATACCTGTTTAATAGCAGGATACAGGGTGGTGGTGGAGTATAGTATGTGTGTTTGTGTGAAAATCTGCTGAATGGCAGGAAATAAGGTGGTGGTGGAGGGTTGTGTGTGTGTGTGTGTTTCTGCATACATCGGTTTAATAGCGGGTGACAGGGTCGGAGTGGAGGGTTGTGTGTGTTTCTGGGTACATCTGATCGATGGTAGAAAACAACTTGGTGGTGTAATGCCGTGTGTGCGTGTTTCTGTGTATATCTGTTTAATTGCAGGAGACAGGATGGTAGTGGAAGGTTGTGTGTGTGTTTCTGTGTATAATTGATTTATGGAAGCAAACAGGGTGGTGGTGGAGGGTTCTCTATGTGTGTGTTTCTGTTTTTATCTGTTTAATTGCAGGAGACAGGCTGGTGGTGGAGGCTGGTATGTGTTTGTTTCTGAGTACATCTGTTTCATGGCAGGAGACGTGATGGCGGTTGATGGTTGTGCATGTTTACCTGCACATATCTGCTTAATGGAAGAAAACAATGTGCCTTCGTGCCGCTGTGTGTGTATTTCTATGTATATCTGTTTAATGGCAGGAGACAGGGTTGTGGTGGAGGGTGGTGTGTGTGTGTTTCTGCGTATATCTGTTTAATGATAGGCGAGAGAGTGGTCGTGGTGGTGTGTGTGTGTTTTTGTGTATATCTGTTCAATGACAGGAGACAGTGTGGTGGAGGATTGCTTGCATGTTTCTGTAAATATCTGTTTAATTGCAGGAGACAGGGTGGTTTTGGAGGTTGGTGAGTGTGTGTTTCTGTATATAACTGTGTAATGAATGTAGACAGGATTGTTGTGGAGGTTGTGTTTCTGCTTAATGACAGGAAACAAATTGGTGGTCAATGGTTGTGTGTGCGTGTGTGTGCGTGTGTGTTTCTATGTATGAATGTTTAATGGCAGGAGACAGGGTGGTGCTGAAGATATGCATTTATGTTTCTGTATATATCTGTTTAATTGCTGGAGACAGGGTGGTGGAGGAGGGTGGTGTGTCTGTGTGTTTGTGTGAATATATGTTTAAATGCAGGAGACAAGGTGGTGTTGGAGGAATTGGGTGCACGTGTTTTGGTGTATATCTGTTTAATGACAGGACACCGGGTGGTGCTGGAGGGTTGTCTATATGTTTCTGTAAATATCTGTTTAATTGCTTAATGACGGGAGACAGACTGGTGTTCGTGGAGGGTTGTGTGTGTGTTTCTGTGTATAGCTGATTAATGCAGGAAACTGAGTGATTTTGGAGAGTTCTGTATGTGTCTGTGTTTCGGTGTATATCTGTTTAATGGCAGTAGACAGGGTAGAGGTCGAGGGTTTGTGTGCATGTATTTCTGTTTATATATACTCAACGGCAGGACAACAGGGTGGTGTTGGAGGGTTCTGTGTGTGTTTCTGTAAATAACTGATTAATGACTTGAGACAGGGTGGTGCTGAAAGTATGCGTGCATATTTCTGTCTATATCTGTTTATTTGCAGGGGACAGGGTGGTGGAGGAGGATGGTGTGTGCGTTTCTGTGTATCTATGTTTAATTGCAGGAGACAGGGTGGTGGTGGAGGGATTTGTGTCTGTGTTGTTGTGTGTATCTGTTTATGGGAAGAAGACAGGGTGGTCGTGGAGGTTTGTGTATGTGTGTGTGTATCTGGTAGATCTGTTTAAGAGCTGGAGACAGGGTAGTGGTGGAGGGTTGTGTGTATGTGTGTATTTCTGTATATCTCTGCTCAATGGCAGGAGAACAAGGTGGTGTTGGAGGATTGTGTGTGTGTTTCTGTGTATATCTGGATATTGGCAGGAGAAAGGGTGGTGGTCGAGGGTTGTGTGTGTGTGTATTTCTGCATATACCTGCTCAATGGCAAGAGAACAAGGTGGTGTTGGAGGTTTGTGCGTAGGTAGGATGTTCGTGGAAGGTTGTATGTATGTTTCTATGTATATCTGTTTAATGGCAGGAGACAGGGAGGTGGTCGAGTGTAATGCATGTGTGCATTTCTGTGTATATCTGCTCAATGGCAGGAGACATGGTGGTCTTGGAGGGTTGTGTGAGTGTGTGTTTCTGTTAATATCTATTTAAGGGCTGGAGACAGATTGGTGGTGGTGTAGTGTCTTGAGTGTGTGTTCCTGTGTCTATCTGATTAAAGGCAGGAAACACGGTGATGGTGGAGGGATGTGTGTGTTTCAGTGCATTTCTGTTTAATGACAGGAGACAGGGTGGTGTTGGAGGAATGGGTGTGCGTGTTTCTGTGTATATCTGTTTAATGACAAGAGACCGGGTGGTGGTGGAGGGTTGTCTATATGTTTCTGTAAATATCTGTTTAATTGCTTAATGACAGGAAACAAATTGCTGTTGAAGAGGTGTGTGTGTGTGTGTGTACGTACGTGTGTGTGTGTGTGTCTGTGTGTGTGTACGTACGTGTGTGTGTACGTGTGTGTGTCTGTGTATGTCTGTTTAATGGCAGAAATCAATGTGGTGGTGGAGGGTTGTGTGTGTGTTTCTGTGTATGTCTGTTTAATGGCATTAGTCAGGGTGTTGGTGTCGAGATGTGTGGGTTCTGTTTAGATCTGTTTAATCACCGGAGAGTGTGTGATTGGGGAGGTGTGTGTGTGGTTATGTGTCTATCTGATTAATGGCAGCAAACAGGCTGGTGGTGGAGGGTTCTGCATGTGTGCGTGTTTCTGTGTATATCTGTTTAATGGCAGGAGAGAATGGTGATGGAGGATTGTGTGTGTATTTCTGTGTGTAGCTGTTTAGTAGCAGGAGGCAGGGTGGTGATGGAGGGTTGTGTGCGTATATCTGTGTATACCTGTTTAATAGCAGGAGACAGGGTTCTCATGGATTGTTGTGTGAGTGTGTTTCTGAATACATCTATTTAAGGGATGGAGACAGGTTGGTGGTGGAGGATAGTGTGTGTGCGTGTTTCTGTGTATAACTGTTTAATGACAGGAGATAGTGTGGTGGAGGAGGGATGTGTGTGTGTTTCTGTCTATATCTGTTTAATGACAGGAGACAGGGTGGTACTTGAAATATGTGTGTATGTTTCTGTATATATCGGTTTAATTGCAGGACACGGTGGTGGAGGAGGCTGATGTGTGTGTGTTTCGGCGTAAATCTATTTAATGGCAAGGGACAGTGTAGTGGAATGTAGTGTGTCTGTGTTTCTGTGTCTATGTGCTTACTGGCAGGAGACAGGATGTTCTTGGAAGGTTTGTGTGTTTCTGCGTATATCTGTTTAATGCCAGGAGACAGGGTGGTGCTCGAGGGATGTGTGTGTGCATTTCTGTGTATATCTGCTCTGTGGCAGGAGACAGGGTGGTGATGGAGGGTTGCATGTGTGTTTCTGTGTATGTCTGTATAAGTGCTGGGGACAGGGTGGTGGTGGAGAGATATGTGTGTGTTTCATTGCATATCTGTTTAATTACAGGAGACAAGGTAGTGGTAGAGCGATGTATGGATCTGTGTTTCTGTGTATATCAGTTTACTGACAGGAGACAGGGTGGTGGTGGAGGGTTGGGTATGTGGGTGTGTTTCAGTGCATATCTGTTTAATGATGGGGACAGGGTGGTGTGTGTATGTTCCTGTGTTTATCTGTTTAATGACAGGAGACAGGGTGGTGGTGAAGGGTTGTCTGCATGTTTCTGTAAATTTCTGTTTAATAGCAGGAGACAGTGTGGTGATGGAAGATGGTGAGTGAGTGTTTCTGCCAGAGACAGGGTGTTGCTAGAGTTTTGTGTGTGAATTTCTGCATGTATCTGTTTAATTGCAGGAGACAGGGTGGTCATGGAGGGTTGTGTGTTTGTTTCTGTGTATATCTGCTAAATGACGGGAAAGAAATTGGGTGTCAAGGGTTGTGCATGTGTGTGTGTGTTCCTGCGTATGTCTGTTTAATGGCAGGGGACAGGGTGGTAGTGTTGAGATGTGTGTGCGTTTCTAGTTATACCTGCTTAATCGCTGGAGAGAGAGTGTGCGTGTATGTGTGTGTGTTTGGTTCTGTGTATATCTGTGTAATGGCAGCAGACAGGATGATCGTGGAGGCTTGTGTGTGCGTGTTCCTGTGTATATCTGTTTAATGGAAGGAGACAGAGGTCGTTTAGTCTTGTGTGTATTTCTGTGTTTATCTGTTATTGACAGGTGGCAGGGTGTTAGTGGAGGATTGTGTTTGTGTGTTTCTGTGTATATCTGATTAATGGCAGGAAACCGGGTGTGGTGGAGGGTTTTGTGCATGTGTTTCTGCATATATTTGTTTTATGGCAGGAGACAGGGTGGTGGTGGGAGGTTGTGTGCTTGTGTTTCTGTCTATATCTGTTTAATAACAGGAGACAGATATTGGTGCAGGTTGGTGTGTATGTATTTCTGCATATCTCTGTTTAATGGTGGGAGGCAGGGCAGCGATGGAGGGTTGTGTGTGTGTGTGTTTATGTGTATATCTGTTTACTGGCAGAAAACAATGTTTTGGTGAAGGGTTTTGTGTGTGTGTGTTTCTGTGTAAATCTGTTTAATGGCAGGGAACAAATTGGGTGACAAGGGTTGTGTGTGCATGTGTGTGTTTTTCCATGCATATCTGTTTAATGGCAGAAAACACTGTGGTGGTGAAGGGTTGTGTGTGTGTTTCTGTGTATGTCAGGTTAATGGCATGAGACGGGGGTTGGTGTCGAGATGTGTGTATGTTTCTGCTTATTCCTGTTTAATTGCCGGAGAGTGTGTGATGGTGGACCATTGTGTGTGTGAGTGTGTGTGTTTCTGTGTGATGGCAGGAGAACGAATGGTCGTGGAGGGTTGTATGTATGTGTTTCTGTTTATATCTGTTTAATGGCAGGAGACAGTGTGGTCGTGGATGATTGTGTGTGTGTGTGTGTTCCTGTGTATTTCTGTTTAATCACAGAACACAAAGCAGACATGGAGTGTTTTGTGTGTGTGTTTCTGTTATATTTGTTTCATGGCAGGAGACAGGAAGGTGATTTAGAGTTTTGTGTGTTTTTCTGTGTGTATCTGTTTGTTGACTGTAGTTAGGGTGTTAGTGGAGGGTTATGTGTGTGTGTATGCGTGTGTGTGCTTCTCTGTCAAAACTGCTTAATAGCGGGAGACAACGTGGTGGTGGAGGGTTGTGTTGTGTGTTTCATTGGATATTTGATTAATGGCAGGAAACAGAGTTTTGGTGGAGGGTTGTGTGTGTGTGTTTCCATGTATATCTAGTTAATTGAAGGAGACAGCGTGATGATGGAGGGTTGTGTGTGTTTTTCTGCATATATCTGTTTAATGGCAGGAGACCGGCTTGTGGTGAAGGTTGTGTGCTTGTGTTTCTGTCAATAACTGTTTAATAACAAGAGACAGATATTGTTGTGGGTTGGTGTGGATGTGTTTCTGTGTATCCCTGTTTAATAATTTGAGACAGGGTGGCGATGGATGGTTGTGTACATGTGTGTTTTATTTATATATCAGTTGAATTGCAGGAGACAGCGTGTTGTTAGACGGTTGTGTGTGTCCATTGCTGTATATTTCTGTTTAATGGCAGGAGACAGAGTTGTAGAGGGGGATTGTGTGTGTGTGTTTCTGTATATATCTGATCAATAGCAGGAAACAACTTGGTGGTGAAGGGTTGTGTGTGTGTGTTTCTGTGTACACCGGTTTACTGACAAAAGACTACGTGGTGGTGCAGGTTGGTTTGTCTGTGCTTCTGTGTATATCTGTTGTGGTCCTGTTCACCGAGCTGGGAATTTATGTTGCAGACGTTTTGTACCCTCTCTAGGTGACATCCTCAGTGCTTGGGTGCCTCCTGTAAAGCCCTTCTGTGATGTTTCCTCCAGCATTTATAGTGGTTTATCTCTGCCGCTTCTGGTTGTCAGTTCCAGCTGTCCGCTGCAGTGGCCGGTATATTGGGTCCAAGCTGATGTGTTTGTTGATAGAATCTGTGGATGAGTGCCATGCATTTAGGATTTCCCTGGCTGTTCTCTGTTTGGCTTGTCCTATAATAGTAGTGTTGTTCCAGTCGAACTCATGTTGCTTGTCATCTGTGTGTGTGGCTACTAAGGATAGCTGATCGTGTCGTTTCGTGGCTTGTTGGTGTTCATAGATGTGGATCGTTAGCTGTCTTCCTGTTTGTCTTATGTAGTGTTTTGTGCAGTCCTTGCATGGACTCCATCAAGTCACGTTTCAAAAATCATTTTAATCCACGTGCTCAGACATATAATGAAAAATCTCTGTGGGATGTGAACCTTTAGGTCAGAGGTCAGGACACTACCACCGCTCAACAATAGCCCCTAAAGCTGCAACATGATTCTCCCGTGTGTTTGTTCATCAGCTTTCTTTGAACATACTATGACACACCCCCACAACATAATCGAGACCATCTGTTCCAGAGAAAGTGACACTACCACAGTTCATGGAAGGGAGTCGAATCCAGAGCTCTGCCCCGGGGCAGGGGTGCTATCCACCACACAAGACTTTAACCATGCCCAGAATTTTAAGTGTCAGTTTTCAGCTTTATATGGATTTATTACATTCTGATTAACATTACTGAAAAAGACAGGCAACAGTTTTCATTGTTAAATAAATAAAAGGTGTTAGCCTCAACTATAAGATGATGAGTGTACGTGCTCTGCCAAGCAACTTCTTTAATTGCTTGGCTATGATTTCCAGCTTAAATGGCTATTATCTGTAATCTGCAATATTAGAGCAAGAAATCTTGCAGAAACACTCTGCAATGGGAGGGATCTCGAATAAATATCAAAACTGAACACCAGAGAATAGGAAAGAGCACAATTTCTGGCCAAAAACACTGGCCACTGTTTCCAACCTCTGACATGTGGCTTCCCTCTTCCTGAAATGATTAAGTGATACAAGGCATCGGTTTACTTCCAAGCCTCTCCTTACCCTCTCCTCCCTCTGCTTGCACAAAACAAATCAAGCTTTGATCTTTGGAAAACTCAAGGCCTGAGATATAGACCTTCTGGAGAGGGGAGGGTCTTTGAAACCTGAAGCAGGAGGGTGAGGGGGCAGTAATATCACTCACTGGGCTGAGGTGTGGCAGTTCAACTTTAATATGGATAAATGCGAGGTATTGCATTTTTGTCAAATAAAAAGCGGGGGCTCATGTAATTAATAGTAGTGCGTTGGTAGTGTTGTAGAAAAGAGGGACCCACAGGTGCCGATCGAATTCACAGAAGTTTGTGACACTTATAGACAAGCTGTTTCAGGCTACTTCATTGCTCAGACATTTGGGGTTAGAAATTGAGAAGTCATGCTGAGATAGTGCAGGACATTGATGAAGCCTCTTTTGCAGTACTGTGTTCAGTTCTGTTAATGGAAGGAGATTATTAAGCTGAAGAGAGTTCAGAAGAGATATACTAGGATGTCGCCAGGAACACCTCATCTTCTGCCTCGGGAGCCGACAAACACATGGCATGAACATTGAACTGACTAATTTGCAAATCTCCCCTCGACAATCCAGATCCCAGATCCGACCCTCCGACTGAGATCCACCCTCTCGTGGGAACCTACCTGTCCATCTTCCTTCCATCTATCCGCTCCAACTCCCCACCGACCTCTCACTATCACCTCCTAGCTTCGCCAACCTATCACCAACCTTTACCCCAGCCTCACCCCACCACCCATTTATCTCTCAGCCCATTGACTCCTTCGCAGTTCTGAAGAAGGGCCCTGCCTGAAACGTTTACTCTCTTGCTCCTCGGTTGCTGCCTGACCTTCTGTGCCTTCTCCACTATCATGCTTTATCTACACTGAATTCTCCATCATCTGGAGTCCCCATTGTCACTTAGGTACAATTCTCTGTTAACATATCTATGCTGTCTGTCTGTTGTAACCCCACACTGTCTTAGGTACATATTGTCTCCAGATCATGGCCTATAAAATTTCTCTCAATCTCTTACTGATATTGTCATGCCTCAACAGTAGTTACAGGGTCTAGGTTTCCATTTATAAGCAGAGAAACATGTTGGTGTTCCGATAAACCTCTGGCATTACTTTCATATCCAATGCAGACTGAATGGTTACACACAATTAATCTACCAGACTCAACATTCATTCCCTCAGTTACCCTCGCATATCCAATCCAGACTGTGTAAATGTTAATCATTATTTTGAATTTTAATTCAACAATATTGAATTGAAAGGCGTTGGCTGCAGCTATTTGTTCTGTGACTGGAAATAATGTCAGTCTCCGTGGATCCTAAATGTGTCACTGGAGGGCTTGCCTCTTTTATTAATTAAGGATTCAGTTCAATGTGTTATCCCATAGTATGAGTGGGAACATTGCCGACCGTACAGGGATCAGCAGCGCCAAAGAGACAGGGAGGAGATATCAGAATCTGAGAACATTAGACTGGAATGATCCAACATGGACAGGAGTTTTTCATCTAGTCTTTACTGGCTTTCCAAACCTTGGGTATCATTAGAATGGAGGATCTATGATGTACTGAGTGTTATTCAAGGTGGTTACTATCCCATCCTCGCTATAGTTGGTGTTCCTGGTAAGTCATTCTAACTGTCTATTAAAGCAGTTTAAACTGAACTGTTGTTCACGTTATTGAAATTGGGAAAGGTGGAAGTCATCGTTTTCAGCTCCAATGAAAAAATCCCATTCCTTAGAAATTATAATGAGCAGATTACTACTTTCAAATGACTCACCAGTATGCGAGGAGAAACTCTAAAACTTCATAATCCTTCTAGCCC